>NC_056526.1:176884609-177035136 GCF_019175285.1 Sceloporus undulatus | reverse complement strand
TAATAATAATAATAATAATAATAATAATAATAATAATAATAATAATAATAATATTTATTTGTATACCGCCCTCTGGCAAACCAATCCGGGCGGTTAACAACAGTAAAATATAAAATATGACAATTAAAAACACTTTATCCCTCCCCCCCTTAAGACAGTATTAAACAATATAACATATTAAAAACACAATACAAGCATAAAACCAGCAGTTAAAACTAAAAACCCTGATATCCCTCTGTTGATCCTCAACCATCACTAAGATGGGGCCACGGGAGGAATGAGGGAATCAGGGAACCTGGGAACCTGGGCCGGGATGGTTAATCTGGAAAGGCCTGCCGGAAGAGATCCGTCTTGACCGCTTTTTTAAAGCTGTCTAATGATGTTATCTGACGGATCTCATCCGGCAGGTCGTTCCAGAGTTTGGGGGCGACAGCAGAGAACGCCCTCTGGGAGGTTGCCGCAAGCCTAGATTTTAGAGGCTGCAGTAAGTTCCTCCCAGAGGACCGGAGAGTGCGGGGAGGATTGTACGGGAGGAGGCGGTCTCTAAGATAGTTTGGACCCAAGCCATTTAGGGCTTTAAAGGTGATAACCAACACCTTGTACTGGGCCCGGAAGCTGATAGGCAGCCAGTGGAGGGACCTCAAAACCGGAGTAATGTGGTCCCTCCTAGATGTACCTGACACAAGCCTGGCTGCCATGTTTTGAACCAGCTGTAATTTCCGAGTCAAGCACAGGGACAGATCTTCTTAGTTCTACAGACCTGACACACACCTGATATCCAGAGGAATGATTGCTCAAATGTGGAAACATGCAATATCAGAAATAAGTAGAACTACACCTTTTTGCAGAAGAAAATCTCTCAAGGTAGAATGATATCACAACATGTGGTTCAGAAGCAATGGGAACCGTTTTGCCTGGTGATGAAGCAAAGTCAGTTCAAAGAGACATGATGGAAAAAAGTACAATGCACAGGGCTGGAAAAGAAAGCACAAGAATCTAGCTGCTCAATCTGCTGGCCTTGGAGAGGTTCCTCTTCAAAGTGGCTTTGAAGATGGATAGGAAAGGTTCATGATGGTCCAAAGGGAAGTCAAACATGAACCAAGCAGCTTCTCTCATACTGCAGCACTGCCAGAATGTAAAAGCTAGCTGGAGCTGAAAATCAGCACACCTTCTGAAATTGAATTTACATTTATATGCATGATTTATTGTCATGTATTTTTGCATCAGAGAGCACTTATTAAAGAAACTACTTTTTACACAGTGAAATGTGGCAGTACATCTGCATAGAGGGAATGCTAGATAAGAAGGATCTTTTTACTAGGGTAAGGGTAAGATACAGCTCCCATCAGCCCTAAATAGCCTAGCCAATGGTGAGAACTATGGGAATTGCTGTCCAAGAACATGTGAAGGACCATACATTCCCCATCCTTACTCTGAGACATACGTACTTCTCAGGGTGAGAACAGCCACCAAGGTACTCTAACTACTGTCTTTTGAGGAAGTACAGTCAGACAAATGGCTCACATGGGCTTGGCTGCTGTGGCCATGGGATGCCAGACGCTCTGGCAGTGGATTTTTTTACCTAACATGTGATCCTTTAGCTTGAGAACATGGGGAGTAAATTTAGGACCTTCTGCCTACACAGCACAGCACAGCACAGCATTGTGCTATGGGTCACTCCTCTTGAATAACCTACCATTTGCCTTGTCAAAACCATATACCTTTTTGGATTAAGCTAAGATGCCAAACTGAAACAAAAGAGATTTTGGGCATGTTTGCATGTGCCAAATAGCATGTCCTTCCACTGTCCTCATGGAGATCAGTACAGACCATGCAGGGCCAAATCCTCAATTCTGGTGTGAACTGCCCTAATGATGTGTCTCCTGTTTAGCACTGAATCTGCACTATGCCACCCTTAAAACAGATGTTAAAAACTAACCTTTTGTCCAGATCTTCCAAGAAAATCTGGAGCCCTTCGGAGCAACTGCAGTGGCTGTTCACATGTGCATTCTGCTGTGCTATATGCCCCTGTGTGTCATTACCTCCAAGGTTGAAACGTGGTGCCCAGCCATGTGATCGATGCTGAGCCCCTCATTTTTGGCAACTCACACTGGTGCTGGTGGATGATGGCACAGCAGGACATGTGTGCAAACAGCTCTTGGTGTCACTCTGGAGTGCCCAGGTAATGGGGGGACTTCAGAGCAGCTTCAGGGCCAGAATAATCCAAGCAGCTCCTGAAATGTTTGGCCTGTGCAGACATGGCTCTCGTGTGTTTATGTCCAGAAGGTTAACTTTGGAAGACCTCAGCACAAGCAAGGTAAATGAGTAAACTGCAAGAAGCAGTTTCATATGTGGAACAGAAATCATTGGCTGGGCTGGCATCTTCTTACAGTTCCCAACCTATCAGTACCATTAACCCCCAGTAAATTTTCAGTTCAGTTCAACATGTTTGCTTTCCTCCAATCCAGTTTTTTCTGCTCTGAGTTTTCCCAAGAGGTTGTAAAAATAAATACCTGAGTTCTCAGCACAAGTCTGGTGTGTACTACTCTTCTCACATCTGCAACAGGGAGGGATGAATTCACAATGTAGGTTTGCAGCTGAAAATGGGATGCTGTTGTCCCAGCAGCAAGTGTCTAAAATGTCCATGAGGAATGTGCCCATTGTTGAAATAGTCCCCAGGTGATATTTGTCCCAGCCTAATCCCAGCAAGACAATGGCACCAGGAGGGAAAGAAACTCTGCTGAGCAAAAGTCATGGGAATTCATTAATAAAACAAGGCTTGCAGTTGTCAGGGGCAACTGTGTGAAACCAGTTTACATCTGCTATGGTCCACAGCAGCTATCTTCTTTTTAGTTCTCAATCCTTGGTTCTCTAGTTGTTTTGGATCTTGTCTGCATGGGTCGAATAGAATGCCCTCCTGCTGTCCTCTTGGCTGGGAGTTGGGTCCAGACAAGGTACAGCCCATTCATCAATAAACTTAGTGTATACCCACCTTATAATGAATTAGAATAACTCACTATTCCATAGAATCATAGAATCATAAAGTTGGAAGAGATCACAAGGGCCATGCAGGAATATACAATCAAAGCACCTCCGACAGATGAGCATCCAGCTTCTGTTTAAAAACCTCAAAGAAGGAGACTCCACCATCCTTCGAAGGAGTATGTTCCACTGTTGAACAGCTGTTACTGTCAGGAAGTTCTTCCTAATGTTCAGGTGGAATCTCTTTTCCTTTGCATTCATTGCTCCATGTCCTAGTCTCTGGAGCAGGAGAAGACTGCCTTTGCTCCATCCTCAGTATGACATCCCTTGAAACATTTGAACAGGGCTATCTTATTACTGGATCTTCCTAGAAGATCTGGGGCCCTCTGTTTCAGTGCCAAGCAGCTTTTTAGAATGCATCTTGCTGTGCTGTGCATCCCACCCAGTGTTGCAGCCACTATTGAGAGTCACTCATTCAGAGGTCAGGATGAGGTGCCCAACCCTATATTGAGACTGGACATCTTGTTCTGACTTTAGAAGCAAGTGGCACCAGGTGGCACAGTGGGACACATCCGTGAGCATCTGCCCAGTGTCAGAACAGAGGCTCCAGGTAATGAGTGGACATCGGGGCAGCTCTAGGGTCAGAATACTCCAGATTGCTCCTAGGACTTTTTCACATGGAGGAATGTATCATCATCCTGAAAGAAGAAGAAAGTGGCACCAATGTGAAAATGCACAAAATTATGTAGTAGCTCAGACTAAGAACAGACAAACACAGCGTCCATTCAAAAGAGAAAGCAGTGCGAATGCGAATGAATTTATCGCATGATTATGCACCCATCGGCTTCTTCATTGTGAATTAGTGTATTTGCGTGTGTGCAGAGAGCATAGGTTCACGGCTGGAAGATTTTACACTCCCGGACCCAAGGACCCCCCCCCCCCCCCCAGTTAAAGGTGGACAGGAATAAGAATGAGGCAGGAGGCATGCTCAGGCTGCTCATCTTCACCTTTCTCCCCCCTCTGCTCTTTCTGCCAAAAACAGCTGCTTTCCTCTTGGCAGCCAGGGAGTACAGGAAGGAAAATTGCAACAAAGGATAATGGGAATTGTAATTTGTTTCTAACGGGGGGGGGGGGATCCCATGGCTGAACTGGAGTAGCATTTCATAGTAACACAAGTGCGAATTGACTGTGAATTCGCAGTGGAATGGGATTTATAAATTTGATAGTTTTCTAAATTTAGGTATTCCTGGGATGTCTCATGATTGCGTTTGGATTGCCTTTTGTTTGCGTGCAACATTGTTTGAAATTCTCTTGTGAAATTATGTAAAAAACCTTGGCTGACCCAGGATTAATCTTCGGTTAATCTTCCAATTTTCCCTGTGTGATAAAGTCTGCAGAGTATTCTGGGTTTAATCTCCCAGAATTGCTGACTATTGGCCAAACCTACTGGGGCTTCACTTAGAGGACCAGTATTTGAGAACTACTGTTTTAGGATATATCCATCTGCCTTGTATTTGAAACAGTAATATTAAACTGTAAGAAACCTTAGGAAAGGGGATGTGAATCTAACTGACCATGCTTTCTTGCAAGTTGATGGGTTGACTAAACCAGAACCTGGGGTTCTTGCTTTTGGACAATTCTCAGAATTTTCCAGCCACTATGACCAACTCCTCAAATCCTGTCTTGGCTAGGGATTTCTGAGAGTTCCCATGAAAAAAATAGTTTTTCCAAGTTCTGGATTAAATGAAAAAAGGCCCAGGGGTCTTGCTCTTTTAATCCTTGAGTAGAAAAGAGAATTCATCAGGTTTGTACGACAAGTTGCATCTGTTAAAAACTCCCTCTTCAGCACAAAATTGTGCAATTAAAGACAGAGAAGCTCTGGCCTCTTCAGCATCTAGCTACTTTACCAACTTGCAAAAACAACATCCGCATCCGATGTCTATTTGGAGGGAGGGGGATTTTGAAAATGTATCTCAGCCGTTAAACACTGGTTAGCATACATCATGTTTCTATGACTCTTAGCAGCTAAACCAGGAGGAGTCAACTTGTAGAATGTATTGTAGAACAGGTTGGAAGAAAGTTCATAACTCTGTGGTTTGTGGCTAAGTTTATGCTGTACAAACATGCTAAACATTGCCGGTTCTATCCCTGGCATCTGCTAATTTTGCTGGGCAAGTTGTTTGTTGTGAAACCATTGAGAGATACTACCAGTGTAGACCAGACTTTCCAAGCTAGTGTCCTCTCATGTACTGGTCTGTAAGTTCTATTCTTTGCAATCTTCATAGTTTGATGAAGTACTTACAGTTCTTTGCTAGAGAGTTACTCCACAGAACTATGACTCTAGAGCTGTCTAGCAGACAGCCCTCAAGTCCAAGTACTGCACTAAACTACAAATCTTAAAAATACTAAAACTGCAGGATGTAACCGTAATAATTAAAGTGGGACCAAACTGCTATAACTAAAAAGTATAGACATTCAATGAGCAAACAACCCAGCATATTATATTATATTTATTATTGTGGAAATCCAGAGATGTAAAACAGCAAAACAAGGAATTTCTCAAAGGGACTTGATCAAATCAATAATATAACATCTGTAGATCATTACAGAACTGTTTTTCACATGCAGGTTTCTAAAATATACAAAATAAAATCTATGGTGCAGCTTGCAAGCTAAACTCTCTCTGTCCCCCCCCCCCAACTCCCATCCCTCCCTGCAAATGTAGAAAAAGAATGCAGCCACAAAAATGTCAAGCAGCTTGGGAGTCCATCAGTCTTCTGATTTTCAAATAGATTTTGTGGACATTTTAGAGTGATCCTTCGCAACAGTGAAGAATGTTAAGGTCAGGCCCCTGCGTAATTCCAAGGCAGAGTTTGAATGCCATTCATTCTTTAATGTACTGTTAGGCCTGCATTTTTCAGGGAAACGGAATAATGCATTTGGCAGTGGGCCCATTCTTTTCACTTACAAAGATGTAATTAATACACTCCTCCTATAAATTTTAATTTTTTCCTCTTTTTATCAATCTGCAACATCATTTATTGTGGCCGTTCTATATGAAAAGAGATATGACAAGTGAAAATGCCGCTTACAGTTATAATGTATACAACTATGCTTTGCAGGTTACTGCCTCCTGATCCCATAGTCATTCTATGATTTGATGGTTCTCCTTCCCTGTAGCTTTTTTGCTAAACGTTACAATTACAGTCTCACATTTTTGGTGATTCCAAAGCTGTATCTGTGGTACACAATTATTTCAGTTTGATACCAATCTGTGGCACACAATTATATCAGTTTGATTCTAAGAATTTTTTTTTATAGTTCCATGAAGTACTTAGAATTCTGTGCATGAGAGTTCTAGTACAATCTCCTGAATCACTGTGCTGAGAAGGATTGTGTTTAGGAGTACCTATATGGCTGTAGTTCAGGGAAGGCAATACATCTTTCTTGACAAAAGAATTCCAAGTACTTTGGCAAGTACTACAAATCCCAGGATTCCTTATGATGGGGTCATAATAGTAAAAGTGGTATCGGACTTCTTTATCAATGTAGTGCAGACACAGTGTGAACTGTACTGTTTTTCTCTTGCATGGAATATGGGGATGCAGAACTGTAAAACATTCTTCTAGATCCTGAAACAGATTTCTTCTAGATCCTGTAGCAGCTTTAGTATTCTCCCCAGCCCCAGCAAGGGCATTGTGGGTTCCTTTCACACACTGTAAATCTGTTTTTTTAAAACTGACATCTCACTCAAAAGGGAGCCTCTGCCAAAAATGGCTCCATACGGCAGCAGTTGTGGGTGTCCTCCATGTCAGTTGCATGGAGAATCTGCTCTGAGATTTAGTCTAATCTGTATTGGAGGTATCCAAAGTGCCCAGTTTATTTTAAGGGTGATTCAACACCTTTAAAATTCAGACTAAAAGCCAGAGCAGGTCCACCAATTTCAGGTTCACACAAACCCTTCATACAGCACTGGCCAGAGCTTGAAAAGTAATTTTTTTTGGACTACAGCTCTCAGTATTCTGCAGCCAATATATTCACTGGTTGTGTTGGCTGGGGGTAGTGATGGTTATGGGAGTTGTACTCCAATGAAGGAGTAACTTTTCCAAGCCCTGGGCCCATGCCCTTCAATGGTGTTGCTCACTGGGAACAATTATAAGCAATTCTTCCCTTCCATTTCAGGAAATTTTACCTTCTGAAGACCTGAAAAAAATGGGGAAAAAAATGTGTACAGCCATTCCTGATAGAGGAGATGACTGTTCTTGATGCCATCAGAAACCAGTGTTACCTACCACTAAAAATCCAGAAGAATACCACACCGTCCTTGCAGTAAACTTGTACATACCTATAACTCTGCAAAGGAACATCCACAATTTGAGTAGCTGCCAAGCAGGCCCTCTCTCAAGTCTTCAACAAATAGGCCTGTGATGGTTGTAGAATTGAGAGTAACCCTTCCTCAAAGATCTCAAAATGTGGATAGGTTCATATGGGAGACAAACTCTTTCAGCTAGCCTAGACCAAAGTTATATATGTCTTCTTTAACCTCAGCATCAGTTAAAATAGCAGTTTAACATGACTGCTGCCTTTGTACCTGCTTATTGTATTTTAGTGGATGTTGGACTTTAGTCATTGTCAGCTACATTGGATGTTTATATAGAATGGGAAGAAGTAAATCCCTTGAGTATAAAGCACATGCCAAACCAAATGCTTCCAGAAAAGCAGCCTTTAACAAATGGACAATTTTAGACTACAAGAAAAATAAGCTTTTAAAAATCTTAATCCTTTGGTTGTAGAAGATGGTGCAACTCAGTGGCTCCTCCAAGGTTATGTGACTCTCTTTCACTGGATCTAAATGTTTTGCTGTCCTTTCTAGTTTACCTCTTTGTTGTCATTCAGTTCTCCTTTTTATTTACATGGGCTTTTGGTAACCAATTTCTTGCTGTGCTTTTTAAAAAAGTGTTATTGCATATTTTTATTGTTACTGCTGGGTACCTTCAGGTCATTTCTGACATGCTGGAAAAGAAGAGATGTGTGAAGTTGAAGGCTTTCATGGCCAGCATCCATGTTTTTTGTGGGTTTTTCGGGCTATGTGGCCATGTTCTAGAAAATTTTCTTCCTGACGTTTTGCCAGCATCTGTAACTGGAAGAAAATTTTCTAGAACATGGACACATAGCCCGAAAAACCCACAAAAAACCAAAGAGATGTGCTTCAGAGCCTTATCTCTTATTTTCCACAAATTCACAGATAACTCAACTCTCTCATTTTCAACATATGGCAAGCCTAAGGTGACTCTATCACAAGGGTTTTTTGGCATGATTGTTCAGAGGGGGGCTGCCACTGCCATCCCCTGAGGCTGAGACTGTGTGACTTTCCCAAGGTCACCTAGTGGGTTTCTATGGTCAAGTGGAGATTTGAACTCAGTGTCCTAGTCAAACATTCAAATCACTACACCATGCTGGCTCCCTATGATATTAAAATCCATTCCAAGTTGTGTTTGTTTTAACTGTAAAATTAGTAGCAATTTCTTTTAATATTATAGCTTGTGGGTGGCAGCCACTTAGGCAGTTGTAAGATCGATTTCAATCTGCATCACTGGTTTTATATTCATATTTCAGTTCATGGCACAATTGCCATGGCTACAGATGCCCTTAAAGCCCACTTTAAAATCCAGGCAGCTGTACTGAGAAGGAATTCTGCAGCAGTAGCAAATGGGGTACTAAAAGATTTGACATCCAGACCCAGCTCCAATAATCTCCAGTGTGACAAGCAAAAATTGAGACCATATAGGGTCATAGCACAGCTTGTTGGCAGGAGGGGGCTAGATGCATCATCCTTCTGTGAACCACACAACTCCTTTGATTGGTGGTATTATTATTATCCCGCTTTCTCTCACAATTTGGGACTCAGAGCAGCTTACAATTTAAAAGAACAGCACAGTTAAAAACATACAAAAGTGAGTTGGGTAGCTGTTAAGGTGGGTTTTAGAGGGTTGGGTTGAGGAACAGAGGATAATTACATTCTTTGCAGGATCTCACCCAACATTTTTATTTGCATTCCTTTAAAAAAAAACAACTAAATGGATTTGAATTATATAATAGCACCTAATCTTGGTTACATAAAACTCTCTTTTACTTAAATTCTTGATGGCAGAATGTTATGTATAGGAAGGTTGGTATGCGGTATAGAGCTACTCTATAGATGTATATTTCTAGGTAAAGCGAAGAATATTAACAATGAATTTTTTTTTGGATTCAACACAACATAAGGACAGATCCAGGTGAAGGAACTAAGAAGGAGAACACTTCAAGATAAAACAAGATGGAAGAAAACTTCAGAACAAGCCTCAAGTAGTATTAGGAAGCTCAATTTATGTTATATGTAGTTTTAATAATGACGTTTGGGTATGGGGGTGGTCTACTGTCAAATTTGTAATGTGTGAAATGTTTTGTTCTATGTGGAAAAGTTAAAAATAACAATTAAAAAATAAAATAAAACAAAACAACTTCATATTATTAGTTACCTTGACATCCAGGCCTTGGAGGCTCCAGGGGAAGCCTGAAAGAGCCTGGTGCCAAAGCTGCTCCAACCTTCTCTCATTACCTTGACCTCCATTTCTATACCATGGTGGCCCTCCGCATGGGCATCCCATTGGGCTGACCAGAGCATCTTCTGTCACTGTGGGTTGTTTGCTTCTGAGGTCAGAGAGAGGCACCAGTGACAGTCACATTCTGGGTGTCTCCTTTTGATGTGAGAATGAGAGACCAGTGGTGATGGATGAACTGGGTGGCCCAATGGGATACCCATAAAAACAGCTGCCATGGCACAGAAACAAGGCTCTGGATCTTCTCAGAAGATCTGGAGCAACAGGTACTTATTTTAAAATTTGTTCTAACCTTGTTTTGCCTAGTTCTGGTGCAAGATGTGCTGGATGCCATCTGACTGCTCATGCCAGAATGAAGGTTTGGGTGGTGTGTTGTCCTAACAGGACAATGCCAGAAGGGGATGGGGACAGGTCTTTTGGCACCTGCAGAAAAGGAAGTGTCTTGGGAAGAAAAGCAGGCCATACAAACAAACAAACAAATGGACTGCAGTGCTTCAGTTCAATGCCTTTTAACATGGATGTACTGGAAGAAGTATTTTGCAGAACCTCTTTGATCTACAATGTTGCTGCTGCTGCATGGGGCCCCAATGTAGTGCCCTTCCAGGTGTTCCTCAGCATGACCTTGAATCTCTTTTTACTATATTTCAGGGGTCAGAATCCTGATGTTGTTGGACTGCAACTCCCATCAGCATTAGCCAGCATAGCCAATGGTGAATAATGCAGGACCTGCACTTCAGCAACATCTGGAGGGCCACACAGTTCCCAGCTCTGCTCTGTACCTAGTGAAACAGGGAAGAAACCAGACACCTACAGGCACAAATACTATTACATACATGATCAGGATATAGCAAAAATTTTGGGGTGAGGTGGGAAAACCAGAAAGCAGCAAACCATTGTGAAGAAATCTTAAGCAGAAAGGTAACTGGGAGAACCAGTCATGCTGGGAACAGCACTCATCCTGGTCTGGGAAAACCTGGCTTCAGAATCCATCAAGTGAGGTCAGTTTGGCTGGAAGCATAAATCAGAATCCTGTTGGTGACTTATAGTGGCATATCCTCTAGTTACTCCAGAACCAGTACTTTTTTCAGGCATTGCACAAGGAAATATCCAGGATCTTTTTGGGAAGTGTTTTTGCCTCACCTATGCAGTGGCTTCCAGTTGGCTATTTGGCGCAGTTCCGCTTTTGGGCCATTGACTGGCACCTGGCTGTCATCTGGCAGCCAGGAAAGAAGGAAGAATTTCTCCCTTTACAGGCATGGGGAGGCCAGGAGTGAGTTGAAGGTTGCTTCAAATGTGCAACAGCAGTCAGAAAATGCCCAGG
Source organism: Sceloporus undulatus (assembly GCF_019175285.1). Classification (NCBI taxonomy): domain Eukaryota; kingdom Metazoa; phylum Chordata; class Lepidosauria; order Squamata; family Phrynosomatidae; genus Sceloporus; species Sceloporus undulatus. The sequence continues at coordinate 177,024,231 of NC_056526.1, read as the reverse complement.
TATGTGCTCAAGACCAAGCTGTGGTCAAGGCGTGTAACTTTGCTCAAGAGCCATCTATATGCCCCTGTGCAGCTGGACAAGAAGGAACAAGCTTTACAACATCACTTCAACCACCATAAGACCTAGAAATTGAAATGCATAGCCTATGGCTAAAACGCAATAACCCAACAGGTATATGGTGATAGATGCTCAAGGAGCAACTCGAAATAGATTGACAAAACATCTAAATCAAACTGCTAGAGAAGAGATGAAAATAGTAGCTACAACAAGTGGTATTACTTGTCGCATGTCTCATCATCCCATGGTATCACACTGATTTTGAAATTCTTGACCAGATTTTAAATTATTGATGTTCAGAATTCCTACATAGAATCTGAGTAACAAATTCCACAACCCTAGTCAATGTGAAAATAAATAAATAAATAAATAAATAAATAAATAAATCCATTCCATTTTGTTTCAGATTTTAATCCTCTTTTTAAATGAAATTATTTAGCATGGGTTTTTCAATGCTGGACAAACAATTTAAACATTTCAGATATAATTTAGCAAGTTATATTTTCATGGGTAAAAACATAAAATGGATGCTTGTTCAAATAATTTTCCAACATAGGATATGAAAGACTTACAAAAATGCTATTGTTTGGAATGAGTTGTTTGGCCAGTAGAATATGTATTTTAGAGGTTGCTGAGGATCACCCTAAAAAAGTCTTTGTCCAGGACAATGATTTAAAACAACAAAACCAAAACCCAATTTTAAATTATTAAAGCTGTCTACATTCTACCCAGAGAGAAAAGGCTACCAAAAATAATACTTCAGAACATGAAGTGTGCTGGTATGATGGAGTTCTTGTTTTTTGGAAGGTGAAAGGAGAACAGAGGGCACATTATTGCAAATGCATTTCTGTAGGTTTACTGTATTGTATTCACTATTAGTCCCAATTTGTTTTTCTATTCCCCCCCCCCCCCAATAATATGTATTTAAAAAGAGCTGTACTGTAGCTATACTCTACCAGCTGTTCTTTCCACTTGTGGTCATTCAGTTACCGTGGAACCCTTATCTTTTTCTATTATTCTCAAAATACCTTATTAACAGTATATATGTATTGGAAACACTATAGTTAGAGGCATTAGTCAGCTAGGAGACAAGGTGGATTGAATTCCTCAGATGAAAGCTGCTGCAGAAAATTTAGACAGCCATCACAAATGCCACAAGGAACAGAAAACATCCATTGTTTTTTCCTGTTGACTTTTCACTTGCTCTTGAAAAGCCAGGAAGCAGTTTTGTTGTAAACGAAGAGAAGGAGGCAAGAAGATGTATCCAATTTTTTCCCTCTGGAGCTTGACGTCCCCTTAAGCAGGAAGGCGTTCCTTTGCTGTTAATTCTTTCTGTTCTTCTGACACATTCTTCTGAACAGTCTATAGTCACAGGTTGTTGTTGTGTTGATTTTTTTTTTGTTAACATTCCTATGAGAAAATTTGCTCAGAATGTAGAAGCTTCAGAAGTCATTAGGAAGAGGAAAGAATGGAAGAAAATGACAGAAGATTCCTTGATGGACATCGCTTCATGATTGGTGAAGGCAACTGGAGTGGAAACAAAGCATCTGAAGGCACAAGAATAAACATCAAGAGACTTTAGGTGATCTGAATGGGGAGACAGCTGCCAACACTGCAGAACACATTGGGAAGTGAACACACTTTAGGGCCAATAGGGAGACAAAACACAGTAAGAGAAGCCAAAGATCAAGACTCTTATCCAACAATACCATCAAGCATTACTACCATTCATACAATCCAAGTATAGGTCACCCTTTGGACAATAACAAGAAGAGAATAAAGACTACAAGTTTCTTCCATTGTCAGTTATATTATGGACAAATCCTTCACAATGTGGCATTTCAAATACCAACAAGAAAGCTTAATGTTAATGAAAGCAAGGCAAAATGTGAGAACGGAACTTAAATGCAACAGAATATTAAATTAAGATTTGTTTATTCCAAAGGTTGACTACTGGGTTGGTCATTTATGTTCATGCTGACACCACTGTGCTAAAAGCTGACTGTGGCATTGGTGCTAAGAGTATTTCTGCCAGTGTCTTCATCTTATTGAAGTTAAATGGGAAAAGATGGTCTGGGCCTAATGGAGGTCACTTAGCATATTACAAAAAGAAATGCAGCAGTGTGATTCTTGAGTAAAATAAAGAGTTGTGGGGCATGTGTGTGTCATACTCTTCTTGGATGAGTAAAATACCACAAAAGAAGGAAAGCACATGGAATATGCATCACCTAAAAGCCATGGATAAACCACTGACTGACTTCCAAACCCTTTGGCTATAGAGCCAGAGACAGGCAGTTGATTCTACAGTAGGCCCTTGGAGTCTGCTGGGGTTTGGTTCCAGCTCCCCCTCCCCCCTGCAATCGATACCAAAATCAGGGGATGCTCAAGTCTCATTAAATACAACAGCATAGTAAAATGGTGTCTCTTATCTAAAATAGAAAAATCAGTGTTTGCTTTTAAGGCTTTACGTTTGTTTAAATATTTTCAGGATAGTTGAATGCATGGATAAAGAATCCATAGATATGGAAGGCCAAATGCATGTTGCCTATGGTTCAACCTGCCATAGTCACCACTCACACAGATTCTTCAAGTCATACTGAAACTTGTGACATTTGATCACATTTGTTTGTTTCCCCTATCCCAAGGATTGAGGCCTGCAAGAGGGGACCTCCTCTGTGTCCCACCAGCAGAGCCAAAAAACTACGTCTTAAGGCAGGCAGTGCCCCAACCAAGGGATTTCCAAGGCACTGTAGACTGGGCTGCTGGGAAAAGATGACTGCAACTCTTTTTTGACTGGGAAACATTGACATAAGTATTATGGCAGGAGCTGCTCATCTCAACATGCCCCACAACTGAGAGAGGGCTGCAGTCATCGTTTCTCAGCACCTTGATCTGCAGATTCTTGGAAACTGGACTGCTGCCAGCCATAAGAGGTAGTTTTTTGGCGCCTTTCAGCCATTAATGACCATAAAAGTGGATCCCAAAGTTACAAGGTCAAACATTGGGCTTATGATCTTGTGTACATTGAAAACGATACCAGCCATGTTTTTTTATTAAAGCCTTTGGGGAGAGAGGCTAACTGATATTATTTGAATGTGCACACGTGCCTTACCTTTTATTGGTTTTAAAATGTTGTAACTGTCCTGTTTCATTTTGTTATTTTTTTTCCAAATGCTTTTAGTCTGTTTACATTATTTCTGCTTGTTTTGTCCAGTTTACAGTGGTTAAACTGATTATATTGTACGCTTTCATGAGATCATATGATACATAAGACAAACGTTTTTTAAAAATAAAATATAATACTCTATAACATGAAGAGTTCTGGTGGATTCAGAAGCTTGTCTCCTTGGTGATATTTTAGTAGACCCATAAAGGTATAGCCCTACTCTGATTTTTAAAATTTCAGTTATACTTGGTGTTTTGGAAGCGAAAAGGTGAATTTACTGGCCATATTTCAAGAGCCTGATTTGGCACACACTGCTGGTTGCCTATCATTGTCCTCTACTGTATAACACTTACATAAGTGCTGCAAGGTCTCAAGATCTCCTTGTGACCATATTAACTACTTTTAATTTAAGTAGGGCACTCAATGAGGTTTGCATTTTTGTTTGCTTATGTTTAAACTTATTTATATGTGCCCATTCTTGACACTATGTTGGTGCATACTAGAGTAAAACAAACTAACCAACTCCTAAGTATTTTCACCAACGGTATAGTATACATGTTATCTTATTGCCAGCCATTTATGCAACTGCTTAGTTACTCATAGCTGGTATGGTATAGTGGTTTGAATGTGGGATCAAGACTTTGGGAGATTAGGGTTCAAATCCATGGAATCCCACTAGGTGAGCTTGGGCAACCTGTACTCTCTCAGCTTCAGAAGAAGGCAATGGCACCCCTCCCACTCAACAAACCTTGCCAAGAAAACCCCGTAATTAGGATCACCATAAGATTGATATGAATTGAAGGCACAGAGAGACAGAGCACAGTTACCGAGAAAACAGAATTTTTGATCATTTCAAAAATTTGTTATACAGTAATTACAGTCGCCCCTCTGCAGGGGATCGGTTCCGGAACTCCCCCCCCCCCCCCCCCGAAAACAGAAGCGTGCCAATATTCCAAGCCCCACTGGCTTGAATGGTGGTGTGCACCCATGGGGCACACCCCATTTGTGAGAGATACAAATTTCAAGTCCACGAAAATGGAGGGGCGACCCATTGAGATGTCTGGGTCATGCACCCATTCATAGTAGCTATCTTATGCTTTTGATTTCATGGGATTTGATCCTTTGGAAATCTCCTGAGCAGTAAGTTCTGTTAAATTCAATGAGGCTTACAGGATTTCAATCTTATGCATTACTTCTGGATTAAAGAGATGGTTTTTTTTCTTAACATGGAACCCCAATCCCCAATTTTACATTCCCCAGGATGCAGTTCAACTTCTTATTTCTGATTTACTCCATTAGGACTTTGATTGCTTTTTACAGCCCATTAGTGGCTAATACTAACAGCTGTTTTGTTATCTTCTGAGATCTAATAAAATGTCCTGTTTATGCCTTGTAACCATCTTGGACTCCTCTTTTTCACTGGCTTTGCTCCCTCTGTCTCATGTAGAACTTAAAGAAGTTCACACCATTTATTTCCATGCTAGGGAAAGCCTGGTTTGGGGCCAACAGGGAGGAGTGTTTCCTACTCAGAATACCCCTATCCTTAGCAATTTATTTTAGGAGTAAATCCCATTGGTGCTAGTAGAATTTACAATCAGTTTAAGTGCCCTTCAGACAATACTACTTTAAGGCCCGATAAAGAGCATCCTAAAAGGCTCTGCTGGTGCCTCCTTTTCCGCCAGCGGGAAGCCACAGCAGATAAACCGTGCGGTTTCCCAGCAGCAGAAAAAGAACTCGCAAAAAACGGTTCTTTTCCCAGCGCACTTGTGACACTTGAGTGCGCCATCTGTACAGGGCACCACCATTTTGACGTATAGAATACGTACTAGGGTTGCGGGGCATCTGTAAGCAATGCCCCGAGGCAACCCTAGCACGTATTCCATGCTAAAAGGCCCATCTGTACTGGGACTTAGTGCCTGGGATTTGCAGTTTAAATGGGGGTATGTAGAGTTCTCATCTAGGGAGCTCTAGTGCTTCACCACGTTACCTGTTCCAGGATTCCATAGGCTGTTGGCATGGCAGTTAAAGTGGAATCACAGTGTTATAATCATGTAATGTGAAAGGGCTCCTGAAGACACATCCTACTGCTGTCAGATGAAATGCTTAGAAAGTGAAGCTTGATGAAGTGTATCCTAAATATGTAACCTACTTATGAGGGCATCATGGAATAAAATAGATTTAGTTGGAAGTTAAGTCAAATGGGCTCATCTTTAAAATCCCTTTTTTTAATGCACACCGAAGCTGTCAAACATGATGTAGAACAAATGAACAAAAGTGGCTTAAGGCAGCTATTGTAAAAAGAGCCAGGCTGGATCTGACCCAAGGTATCTCTACTCCAGCACAGGGGCCAACTAGGGGCAGCCATGAAGCTCACAAGCAGGACATGAAATCAAGAACAACCCCCTGCAACTGGCCTTAAGATGTGCACAGGTCCCATACTGGAATAACAGATAGCCATCATGACTAGTAGTTATCAATAGCCATGTTCTCCTTGCAGCAGGGCAAGGATGGCTGGAAAATATTAATACCCTTGCTTAGAAGTAACTAGTTATAAATTTTGAGTTACTTGTAATTATTTGTTTCATTATTAAAGCATAAGTACCATTACACTTTTAATATAACAGGAGTTAACTTTGTTCCTTTTGCAGTGACACTATAATTGGTTTTAGTAACTTTGTGTGGATGGAGGGAGAGGGGCTCACCCCCAGGTGTCTTGTACCATAGGCTATTGCAGGAGATGGCAAAATATGCCCTGCATGGCCTTTTGGAAGCCTTTGTCCAAGGATAGATTAAAGATGTTAGGGCTTTGAACAGTTCCTAAAGTTCCCTTTGTGCATGTGTGTGAGCTGTTCTGACAGCAACACACAAAACTTTTCATGTCTAAACCCATTTGTTTGCCTTGCAGCTTCAATGAGACTCACAGCCTGATTTTATCTATTCTCACTCAGTGACTCAAGGAACTCACAAAATCTTGATAACAGAAACATTTGGAGGTTCAAGAAGTTGCTGGGAAAGAAGAAAAGCAAATTATTGTCAGCCCTTCGTATCAACAGATTTTTTATCCACAGATTCAAGCATTCACAGCTTGAAAATACAGTCAGCCCTTCTTATACACAGACATTTTATACATGGATTCAAGCATCCACAGTTTGAAAATGTTCCAAAAAAGTATAAATTTCAAATATCAAACCTTGAATTTCCATTTTTATAAGGGACACCATTTTGCTATATCATTATATTTAATGGGACTTAGCATCCACGGCTTTTGTTATCCACGGAGGATCTTGGAACCAAACCCCAGAGTATAACAAGGTTCCACTGTATTCCAAAAATTATAAATTCCAAAAACAAACCTTTATTTTGCCATTTGATATAAGGGATACCATTTTATGATGCCATTGTATATAAGCATCCACGGATTTTGGTATCCGTGGGGGATCTTCGAACCAAATCCCAGCAGATACTAAGGATCCACTGTATGCCTTTTTCTTCCAGCACTGGCCCTCTCCCTATAAGAGCCTGGGCAATTGCTCCATTGATAATCTGTCTTATTAACCCACATTATTCAACTTCCCAAAGTTGTTTTGCCTTTCCTGGAGGCTTCTAGGAGTAACAGTTTGGTCATTTTGAGGGTTGTTAGGCTTCCCTGCTTCTCCGAAAATCCACTCCTAGTTCCATGTAGTTTTGCTTGAACTGGAGACTGATCCTTGGGAAGGTCATGGAAGCTGAAAACTGTCTCTTGAATAATCTACAGTTTCCTGCTTCTTAGCCTGTAACATTTAATTATTTTTTAATCTGAAAAACAAAACAAAACAAAACAAAAAAACAAAACAAAAACCAAGCACAACTAGTTTTGTGACTTTTGAGAAATAGGAAAACAGCAGTTTTAAAAAATTCCAGCTATAATGGCAACTAACTACAATGTGTGCGTTTGAAACTTTACAAAATAATATCAGAATTGAAACTAGTCCTTTAAATAAACCCTGTCATGGAGGTAAATTTAGGAAGTGAAAAGTGGAACTGTATATGATAACAAAACTACGTCAATTTCCATTTTTAGTCACAGCAGAAGTTATGTTGGGATCTCCTCCCTCTCTGTAATATGGACAATACTTCTCTTGTTTCTTGACAGCACAATACTATACATTTCTGCAACCTTGGAAACAAATTAGGTGGAATGAAAGTGAAGAAATACACAATTTGAAAGGAGAAAGAGGGCAAGCAAGACTGGCTCTATTAGGGATGGAATAAATATTTGTAACTATTCCCAGGGTTAAAAATGTGTTTCCCAACATTAGGAAACTGAGCTTGGTGGAGTAATAGAGCAGTGATAGTTTTGTGCTATTTTTGTGCTATCTCTGGATTCTGTCATTAGACAAAGTGAAATGACTGAAACAGGTAGCAGATTTTGAATATTCTGAAGAGACAGAAAACATTTCAGTGTTAAAGGTGTTGATGTTGTACTGTTACTGCAAACAAGAAGCAGGGACGTTGCCAGGATTTTGGGAAGGAGGGGGTCCAGACGAAGTGCCACCATTATAATGGGGCTTGGGTGGGGCGGTGCGGCAGCACGCACCATTCATTGTATCTAATGGAAGGGGGGGGCTGCCCCCCCCCCCCGGCTATATCCCTGCAAGAAAAGACATGTGTGGATTTTCTGAGTCCTATGTCAAAATAACTTGGCTAACTTGAGTGCTAAACACAATTTGTTGCTCTGCTTCAGGCAGCAAAAATATTTTTTTGGACTAGCCCTAAATTCAACATGTGGCTGTTATTTCAAATAGTGGCTCCATGCTTTTTTTATACCTCATGATTCTGCCATGAATGTTAAACGTCTGTTTGTGCATTGTCCAGGAAATCTGGATTTTGCTCCTGAAATCTGTCCTACCTTATTGTGAACAGATTCTGGTTGGCTGCTTAAGTCTTTTATCTGTATCTGAGCTTGAGCAAGGATTTCTACACAACCCTTATCATTGGCTTTTCTGCTTGGATCATTGACATTGTCCTCCTCCTTGGGACTTTTCTGAAGTGAAAAGACAAGGTTGGACAACCATTTGGAGGCTCTGATTTCTCTTCCCTCTTTTTCCCTCCTTAAGTCATGCTTGCAGATCTATAAAGTGTCAGTTACACAACCATGGTTATAAACCAATTAATCTACTGTACTTTTCCTGCTGGGTACCACCCCCAGTCTGCAGAAAGGGGGAATAATTTAGAATTGATTTCCTTTCCTTTCTTTCTTTTTTAATGGTCAATGTTAGTAAAAGTGCAAAGGTGCACAAAACTGGGCCACTGAGTATCTGTATGACATTGGAAACATGTCTAAGCCTTTCCAAGGGGCACTTAGGATTCTTTTCTAATGTTCACTTGCTGGCATAGCTACCTGTGAAGCAGGGGTACAGATCTTTTGGAGTATAAACCCAACATGACTGGGCATGTTGACTGGGGTTAATAGAAGCTTTAGTACAACATCTCAAGAGCACTACACTCCCTTTACTCTAAAGGATCTGTCTTTTCCCTGATTGCACATGAGGAACTAGCAATCATCCCTGCCAGAAAAAAGGACAAACCTAGTTTGGATAGCAACTATACTGTGGTCTCTTCTAACCTGCCCTGGAGTGTTTAATGGGGTGATACACGAAGAATGCAATCATGGGCTCCATGCCATTAAGTCAGGAGTGGGCACACTCTGAGCTGGCCAACATTGGCCACAGCTGGCTAACAATGCCACCATTTTTGCTAATTTGGAAATTATAACACCTGGAAGTAACTTGCAGGAGGTTTGGGGAGCTGGTTTGAGGTGGGCTCTCAAGAAAGCAGTATTTTAAAAGGTTATGTACTTTACATCACTTTTTCAGCCCCTTTTTCTGGACAAAAATCCCTCTCCTTCCCTTTATTAAGATAATGTCAGGAAGGATGCCCCTCAAACCTGGAAGAGTTACTTATAAGACTACAATTTCTGGACTCCCCCAGCCATGAAAGCCAGGGACTGCCCTGGCTGAGGGATTCTAGGGATTGTAGTGTGTTTTTTTTTAAAGTACACTCTTCTGGGGAAGTGGAAAGAAAGAGGTAGCTTGGCTATTGTGGCTCTGAAGGAAGCAGATTCTATCTGATTCTGAAAGCAAAGCAGGGTCAAGCCTGGTTAGTGCTTGGATGGGGCACCGCCAAGGAATATCGTGCACTTAGGAGGCTAGATTTCAGAGAAAGGATAATGGTAAACCACCTCTGATTATTCCTTGCCTAAAGAAACCCTAGGCCGTGAATTATATACATGTACAGAGTTTGGCTATGTGACTCACTTCACAAGAGGCTAAGTTCATCCTAAAGTCTGTACAGTTGAATCCCAGACAAAAGATAAAAGACTTGTAAGAAGGGAAAACAGTGAGGGAACCTGCACACCATTAGCAACTATGAAGAGGTGCAAAGGTCATCTGGCCACATTGTTCTCAATCAAGTGACATAGATCATATCTCATGAGAATAACAATTATTTCAAAATTGGCACGTATACGTATAAATATGCAAATACTTTCTCTCTTTTCCTCTTTTTTTGCTGATGCATTTCCTCTTTTTTGACTATGTGTTAAGGAGTCACTCTGGATACAGCTGGTGAGATCAGAAGGAGGTATATTTACTCCCCAGTTTATTTATGACAGGAATAGGGAACACATGGTTAGAGATTGTTGGAGTGTAACTCCAATGATCCCTTACCCACTGCCTATGACAATGGGAGCTGCAGTCCAACAAACTCATGGGGGAACTTATGTTCCCCAAGCCTGATCTATGTGATCTGCAGGAAAAAAACAACATTTGAGAGAGTTGTTCTTTAACATAACAATCGACACAAAGGTCAAGGCACAACTTCTAGGATGGCAGTGATTGTATGGTCATGGCTTGCCATTTGAGTCAAAAAAGGACACACTGGAGACACAGCAGCACATATCTGCTTGGGTAACTCCTCTTAGCTTCTCTGCAACTGCTCTCTTGGGAGCTGTAACCACATTACACTGGATTAGGGGCTAGTGACCTTCTAAGAGTAGTTAGATTCTAATTCTCACCAAACTCAAGATCAATAATGATAGGTATTGTGCTCCAACATCACCTTACAGGCTAGAAGTTCCCCATCTCCTGCTCTAGGATATGTGGTTAACGTTTTACCTCCATAAAATGCATAAAATAAAGATTCTGCATGGTAAGCAATCCATGGCTTCATGAATCAAAGTAATATTAACACATTTCTGTCAAAAGGATTTCCTCCCTGCACCAAGATGGGTAGTCAGCAGTTAGTGAAAACACAAAGCTTTTGCCTCAGGCAACATTCTGTTGCTTCCTACTTTACAGGTGGAGATATCTTTGTGCAGCATGAACATACTTTTTAAAAGGACTACACAATGTTCTGAACCCTCTCTACTTTCCTTCCTTCTCTACTACTACATGGTATGGAAGTAAAATCTCAAAAAAAAAAAAAAAAAAAAGCATTTCAAAACATCACCCACAGAAAAACAAAACACACCAGTAAACAAATAACAGTCAAAATCTCACACCGGAGTCCCAAAATGCTGAAAGGACATCTGGCACTCACTGAAATTTGTTACAGTTGTCATATCTGAAGTCCCTCACACTCCAGTCCTAAGCACCTTTATTGTGACAGGGCTGCCAGAGGCTTTTTCGGCACAATGTAACTCTGTATTTTGTACAGATTATTAGCACAAAAGTCCCAACTCTCTTCAACGTGTGAAGCAAGAAGACAAATTGTCTCTGAAATGCCTCCTCTGGGTAGGCCTGGTATTGGAATTTTATTCTACTGGAATAAATAAGAGAGCTTGCACACAACTCTATAAAGATTTCTCACAGAGTTAATAAATCTAAGAAAAGCCACTCCTTTTCAAAATCAATCCAACATAGGTACTTTGAATATACACATGTACACATATATATTTCCCTCTGTTTGGGAATATTTACTACATTATTGAAGGGCTGCTGAAGTTTTCATTACCAACATTATTAAAAACTTTCTGTGCAAGATCTAGTCATACATAAATAATGTTTAAATGGTCTGATGCCCTCCCTTTCTTCTGTCTTTCAAGCTGCCATGGGCTGTTACAGTAAATTGGCAATTTTTAATTGTGCTTCATTAAGTGCTTATATTTTATTCTGGCAGCTATTGGGGCCAAGCATGTCTAGGCAAAAATCAAAGCTACTTGTGCCATTTTGCAACATATCAGATATATAAGACTGGATGACTACTGGGAATAAAATATGTAGTCACTATAGCCCCCTCCTGTTCAGTCATTGCATTAGAAACTCAAACAATAAAGCTGAACTTTGGGACTTATTTTCTAAGGATTTCTGTTTACACATATACACATGGCTACCTTCCAACCCATATCCCCAACTCTTTCAATCCAACACAGAAGAAGCAGCAGGGCGAACGCAGCAATTTGGGCGCCGGAAATTCTGCAATACGGATTGGAAAACATTGTGTTGCCTCCCTTTGAGTTTTTTATTTGAAGATGTATCCGAAGAAATGGATTTACGAGTCTGGGTGTTTTGGGCCTTTATCAGTTTCTCGTGTTCTCTGATCTGTCTCTGCAAATGATTCTGGATAGCAATCCCCAGAGATTCTGGATCAAGGGATGCTCCATAAACCTCCCAGGTCATGCCCTGTTCATCCCATACCACATCTCTGACATGCTTGGATTGCTTCAGATGCACTTTAGCCTCAGATTTGGATTCTTTCTTCTTTTCGCAAAGGCTTGTCATAGGCTGGATGGAAGCAGGAGCTTCTGCTAGGGAAAGCTTTGGACCCTTCCTCATTTCATTGTTTTTAATCTCTAGATCCTGGGCAGAATTGCTGCTCAATTTAGACTCCAACTCAACAGCAAGACTATGACTGCCCAATGTTTCTGTCTCTTTGGGAGTGCCTCCAAACCTGCCTTGTTCTTTCTGGGCTGCAAATGGAGGGCATGTTGCTTGGGACCTAGCAGGAGCCACTGCCGTAGCTGTTGTCTTACTCATCTCCTGTCCTTTAGGATCAGGGTGGACAATGTTGTCCTCCTTATTTGGTTTTGCATCAACATGGAAACTAGACAGGCCTGTCACCAAGTCACTAACAGTCTTGATTTGCAGCTGCTCTCCCTGTCTGCTGTCATGAACACCAGCTGTGCTGGGTAGGGTCTTAACCTCTTCAGGCCCTTTGTGGCAAGACAGAGATGTTGCTTGACCTTCTGTTGCAGAGATTCCAATATGATGATGTTTGCTTTTGACTTCTGGTAAAGCAGAACACAGAGGTAGTGTGGTTCCAATGTTCATAGGGTGTGAGGAGGCCAAAGGCTGACTACTGGTGTGAACAGAAATCTGGTAAACAGGCCTTATCTGTAAAACTGAACTGTCCACCATTTGCTGAGGAAGGCTACTGTGATATCTAGCTACTCCTGCTGTTTCCACTTCCATCCCCTTGACTGACATTTTTGGAGTATGACCAGATGCCAGCGGGCATGGATGCTCTGCCTTGTCCAATGAAGCAGAATGGACTGCATCCATTATTCCTGATAGACCATCTTGAGGTTTGACAACTTGAGCTTCCAGCTTCTTCTTTGCTGCAGCTGGTGCCTGAATATGCACTTCAGGCATGATGCCAGTGGATGGGGCTTTTTGGGCAAAGTTGTCAACAATTTTGGATTGTTCCTTCCCATTGGCTCCCGTGTAAATAATGTGCAACTGGTCTTGGTTCTGTTTTGCCTCAGAAAGCATGTTTTCTTTTAGGAAGGCAGCAAAGATACTTGGACTAGTAGAAGCTGATTTGCTTTCCATGCTAGCTACTGCCTGAACCTCAGCATCTTGACAGGTCTTGCTTACATCATCTTCATTTGCTGACCTGCCACCAGGCTGAACTGTCATTGTACCTCTGTCTGTGAACTTGGAAAGCTCTGGAATAGTCTCCAATGTAGTCTCATTACTGAATGATGGCTGTGATGTATTCTCAGATTTGGATTTGGGTACAGATTCTGGCACAGTCCTGGGATTTGGGTGGGAATTTGTATCCATCAGTGTTGCATCCAAGCAAACAGAAGTCTTCAGCCCAAGATTAGAAACTGGTTCCAACACCTTTGCTGAAGCTGAGGCTCCATTTTTCTTGGAACCAAACCTTCTGTCCACGATTTCCTTTACTGCTGGAGTGTCTTGCTGAGTATCTGGATGAACATAAGGGAGAGAAAGTGGATCATGGGGTTTACTCTTCACAATGCTAGCACCTACTTCAGATGGAGAGCTTACTTTATCAGTTGCACTACAGAGGAGTTCTCCACCATGACTCTGACCAACATCTTTGGCCTCTTGAGTCACAGGTGCTTTGAGTGTAGCATGCTCCAAACTAGGGCTTTGCACTAAGATCTGACCTTTGGAATCATTGCTGGCCCCCTGCTTAGTTTTATTCACTATCTCCAGAGTTGCTAGGCAGCCTTCTTTGGATGGGTTGAGGGACCCAGGAGAAGACATGCTTGTGTGGCTAGTGTCATATTCACAAGGCTGCTCAACCCTCGGAACACTGGCTTCTGCCACACAGTTCACTTCAGACAGCTGCTCTCCAGTGGGCTGCACTTTGGCACTAAAAGGATATCCATTGCTGTTTCTCTCTATGCTTGCTTGCTTGTGCTGGCATTTAGAGGATGGCAGCTCTCCTAGACCATTCTTCTCCTCAGACACAGTGATCAATGAAAGCTTCGCAGACCTCAGGGGATCTGGTACAGTCCCCATGGACATGAATGATGTAACAAGCTCCAGTCAGTTTCACGTGGTGTTGATCTGATTTCTGGACAAAACGGGCTGATGGGGGCTGCAGTACAGCAATGAATGGCTCTTCCTTACAACTGGTCTGTTAATGAAGAAGATATGGAAACATATTAATTATATGTTCAGATAAAAAGCAAATGAAAACATCCAAGTGCATGCTTTGAACCTAGGAACATTTAAGGTATGAACACACATTGTATGAACAAGAATGATGAATAAACATGATGTATCTTATCAGGGTTCTGCCTCACTAATTTCATACCCACTGGCTCCTTCCAAGTGTTTACCTATCTTTTGGCCAAACTGTCCTAGGAAAAGGGAATAGGAAAGCTTTCCTAGGGAAAGATATTGTCCACACCCAGTTTACAAAGCTTATATTTTAGGGTCAATTTCACTGAATGGCATAAATGGTTCTCCTCTTCCTCATTTTTCCTGTGATGTAAGGTGAGGTTATGAAAGGGGGACTGGCTCAAGTTCACTACTGAGTTTCATGGCTCAGTGGGGATTAGAACATCAGTCTCCAAATCCACCAACCTACCAACTTAGCCTGATTAAATTTTAATTTTAATGTGTCCTCTTCCCCTGTGAAATACAGCTACCACTATCAGAAAAATGTATTGATCCCAAGTGTCAACCCAAGAGTAAGTTGAAGGCACCCACCCATCTAAGTTGTCCTGAGACAAATTACTTAACACAAAACAATACAGGTTAATTTTCTATACCTGGAGTTAATGAGTTGTTTTTGGCAAGGGTGTGTGTGTAGATATTCAGGCATTTGTTTTTGTTAACCTGGACATTTTACTTTTTTGGACTACAACTTTCAGAATCTCACAGTCACCACAGCCAGTGGTATAAATGTTTTAGGATCATTTGTCTATGATGAGCTCTGGAAGAGGATGATTGGCTCCTGGATGGGCCCACCGTAGCGGATATGATCCCCTATATCTGTAGGACTGGTACCGACAGTTACACTTACCCATGTCCCTAGGCACTTTTAAGTCCTCTATTACAAATCTATGGTATGCTTCTGGCAGATGTTGACCAAAGAGTTGTAGTGGAGGACAAAGAAATGTCTAGAGAGATGTTCCCTTCAGGAATCTTTAGCTCCTCCAGTGCAACTTTATGGTCAACTTTCTCCAAAAGTCATTCAGTTAAATATGGTTCACCATTACCTGTGATTTTGTGTTTTTACAGGAGGTCCAGGAACATATCCCTGCAGCTATGGAGGTCATACTGTATATTCTATGGTTGGGAAGAACCACTGTTCAAAAATCAGAGGATGTTACATATAAATATGTATTTTACAGTCACTAATTTCAAGCACATTTCTGTTGTGAAGGGAAGCAATAATTCACGAAAACTAAGTGCTGATCCACTCATTAAATAACGAGACCAGACACAGAGAACTGGGTTATAAAATGGGCAACTTTATTAAAATTCAACCTATTTAACTTTATTTCTTGAGAACTGCAAGCCCGGGGGGAGAACCTTGTGCAGGAACAGCTGGTGGATGGTTTGCTCCAAGACCAATTCCCCAGCTTCCAAAAGGGCAAAAACACCTGAGCCCCAAGGGCAATCCATACTTTGGGTTGCTCCCTGACCGGCCCTCATCCGGAAGGCCAACGCAAGACTCCCCCACTTAACTCTCAAGACTTAAATGAGGGTTTGAATCTCAAGCCAGCCCCAAGGCAAGTCTCTTTCCCTTCGTGTTTAGTCTCAAGATGTAAATCTCCATTCCATAGACCCACCTTCACCCTTTAGGAGAGTGTCGAGGTGCTCACCGAACCGACTATCTCCCCCCGCCTATGCATGAGGCCTATTTATGGCCATACCCCAAGCCAATCATCCAATTCCCCATCCAACAGTGTAGGGTAGGCAAAAAAACCCTTGGGAAAACAAGGGCAAAAATTCCTACCAGGCCCCAAAGCAATCAGAATGAATCTCACACTGTTGTCGAGGCGGGAGGGTGGGCCAGCGCTCTTCAAACTGACAGGGAGCCAAGGGTGGGCGAGCCTTAAATAGGCTATAGCCGCATCCCCTCCCTGTCTAACGGCCGCAAAAAGTGCGCCGTTTTATTTAAACATGCTGGTCTCTCCAATGAGAGGCCAGCAAAACCTTCTTGCTGGGCCAATGGGCCCCAAGAAGCATAATTCAGGTTCTTAACTTTTTATTTGATGTGGGACTTCTTACAAGTCTACACTGTTCTAAAGCAATATTCTGCTTGTTAGTGTGATTTACTCCCCAATGCCTTCTTGGATTGGATTTTGCCCACCATCCACCATGTGCATACGTGTCTGTTGCTCACTGTACATTTTATGAAAAATCACTTTTAGCAGAGATAGGAATTGCTGACTGCGAATGACATGATTGCCTTAACCCCCACCCATAAAGGCTCTGAGCAGCATTAATTTTTTAATACCAAGAACTTTAGGGTCATCGCAGGTACATTTTTGTTGGGGGAAAACCCCCACATAAAATGTTATGATGAGCTTTCTTGTAAATCAGAGTAGGGTAGGCAATTTAAAATGGTTGAGCCAATACAAACGGTCCTTTCAAATGCCATCTTATCTAAAAATACAGATCCCTAAACATCTCAGAGAGGCATTTACCCGAGCAAGATTCGACCAACTTGATACCATGGTAAGACATGGAAGATTCCAGGGTATCCCTTATATTGAACGAATTTGTATATGTGGGGATCATGAAATTGAGGATCTAGCACACATTTTGTTTAGATGTAATTTGTACCAAGCAGAAAGGGATCAATATCTTCATCCCTATATTAAACGAACAATATACTGGGATACCCACATCAGAACATCATACTTTATGAGTGGACAAGATTCAAAAATCTCTATTGCCACAGCTCGGTTCCTTCATAAAGCATCGCTGTTGAGATCTAGATATGTTGGAATGATTGGTGTTAATTGTAAGGGGGATGAACAGATTTGATGTATGTCGACGGATATTTTATGTTACTTCTGCCTCCCATTTCAATTCCAATTTTAATTCTGTTTTATTCCCTATGGTAACTATCTTACATACTACTGTTTAATTGTTAACTATTTTATTTTATCTGTTTACTAGTATATCCTTTAGCACATATTGTATATCTTTTAGATATATATAAGCTGTAGACAAGTAGTGCATGTTCTGGTTCTGGTGCACGCTTAGGTTATGCATATGTATTTATATTGTATGGAGGTTTATTGCACCTAGTGCACTGTATTTACATTTTATATACAGTATAGCTGTGTGATACTGCTTTTTATTATGTTACTAGTATTTTGAAACGGCCCTTGGGCTACTCAATAAATTGTATTGTTATTGTAAATCAGAGTGGATGGATTTAAAAATCAAGGCAATTTCAATCAATTATTTCAGTCAGCGAGAAACACACAGCCCTTCCAAGAGCAAAAAACCTTAAGACACAGAGATACAGTGATGTATTATGAATGCCATTATTACTCTGTTATTGTTATAATGGCAATTAATAAACACTTGCTCCTCCACATTCACTGGGGTTAGAGGCACAGGAACCCCGTAAATGTGGAAAAACCACAAATAACAAAAATAACTGTGTTTTTACCTGAGAGAACACCTCTCCAGGGATCTCTAGATCCTCCAGTGCAACTCTGTGGTCAACATCTGCCAAATATTGACCATAGAATTGCACTGGAGGAGCTACAAATGCCTAGTGGAGTGTTCTCTCTAGGAATCTCTTGTTCCTTCAGTGCGACTTTTGGTTAAAGTTGACCACAGAGTTGTGCTAGAGGACCTAGATATTCTTAGAGAGAACATATTAATAAAATCCATGAATAATCAAATCCGCAAAAGTGAAAGCCAGAAATGTGGGGGCTTTCTTCCTGTCACTCTCTACCTTAAAACCCTCTATTACACTAAAATGTATTCTGAGTTTCTTAGACTGTAGGATGCTCAAAGGACTGTAGTAAGGAGGGGAGAACTAGTGTTGCAAGTAACACCTAGTGGAAAAATACTGTTAGATAGTTATTGCTTTTTTTCATCACCATTGTCATCATCATTTAAAAAAATCAATAAAGTGGAAACTCAGTGTGATAGGCAAAACTACAAAATTACAAAAGGGCCCTGTGTCCACCAGGAAGGAACATAAACACATAAAATACAAAACAAAAACATAAGAATTTCCAGATGAAAATATGTGGAGCTTGAAGCAATCATCTGAGGGTTAGCCTTCTTACAAAGACTGCCTCAAGTGTAGGTGAATTAAAGCACAACTTTTACAGCCAAGCCTGGTTAGCTTCACAAACACACAGAAACACACACATAAAACTTCAGGTCCTGCCCTCCTTGTTCAAAAGAATGACTAGGCAGGATGTCTGTCAGCACATAAATGGGCAATTTCTCATAAGCAGGCTTAAAAAATGTCCTTTGTTGAAGCAACTTTACCCTCAATCTTGGACAATTTAATTTCTCTGCCAGTGACAAAGCATAAACCCCTTCAGAGTTGGTAAAGGGAAGTACTGTAATGATTTACTTCCTAAATCCCAGTTGTTCTACAACATATAAATGTCTGGGGCTTGAAGTCCCAAACAGAACGTATTGTAAAATCAGTTATATAAAATTGTTTCATGCGGAAACAAGAAACCAAAAATCATACGTTAGTACCAAAGTCTGAACAGACCTGCCTGATCGATTTGGAGGAAGCAAGCAGATTATTCTACATTGATGGCAGCAAGATCTGAAGTTGGGCGAGTTGTCCACAGGAGCTGGGAGTCACAGCCACAGCCCTTACTCTGTTATAACTAAAGCTTGGAAATGTTACTGTTTTGGACTACATCCCCTAGATTCCTGAGCTAGCAGAAAGAAAGTGACAGTGATAAGAAGTGACATTCTGAGCAATCAGAAGTCATTCCTGACTGGTAGTTGGACTGTTTCTCCCCCTCCTGTTTTTAACTGTTTCAAGGTGGGATAGCGAAAACCATGATCCAAGTGGTTTTCCTTTCCAGCTGAAACAGACATTACTTTGGTAGATTAAAAACAAACACCTCTTTCACCATCCTCCCAGTACTGATATCAATAAAAAACCTCTATGAGGAAGAAAATGAGGAACAAAAGGGGCCCCGGGTGGGAATAAAAAGACTTTGTAAAAAGGACCTTCTTTGTTCACTGCGGTATGTCTGTAAATGTTTCTACCCTATTTCACTCTTCACTCAAATTCTGTTGGTTAATGAGGATTGTAGAATTGTACAGGTGACTTTATCAACTCAATATTACATGTTGCATATTTTGATTAAAAGAATCTTCATGATGTCATTTATCACAGGAGGAAAAAAATAACATCAAGGAGAAAGTGCATGACAAGATCTCCTGAAAAATCTGAAAAGAGGAGACAGGTCTCAAACTGATAACATTATGCTGCCAGGACAACAGGAAAAGCAGCTCGGCTGGAATTTTTATCTGGCTTTGCATCTAATTCTGGCAATCGGCCAGAAAGTAACAAAACAGCACAGACAACAACCATAAAAACCTCACCAATGGCACTTTCTATTGCCTCAACAGGCAAGGGAAAACACAGCCACACAGGCATACAACTTTCAAAAAATATAATGTGTCCTGCTATTTGTCAAAGTTACAGAAAGTGTTAAAAGTGTATCATTTCCTTCTGAATGGTGCATATTAGTTCTTGCCAAGACCCAAGCCTATTACTCAACAATGCAAACAGATTTATTCCTCTTCCCAAGGTGAAAGGAAAGGAGAAACAGCTTCCAAGTACAAGCAGTCATTGAATTAAACAATACCCTGACAAAGTGACAGTTAGAAGAATCACTTAGGCAAAATAATTCTTGTTCTTATGGCCTCAGCTCTGAACTGCCACGCAAGAGCATTATTTACCGATCAAACCATAGGATTTGTTGTTCACATAAAATCAAGCTCTGGATGCTGGTCTGCTTATCTGCACAGTCTGCTTTGGATATATGGGTTTGGAGGTTCAGCAAAAGGCAGCTCCTCTTACATACAAGGCCATATTAATTGGGGACTGACAAGGAGAGAGCTTAAACTATTCTACCAACGTTATGTTTTCCAAATTATTAACTTTGGCCTTTCTGAGAATTTTATAGCTGTAAAGATTCATGAGGTCACCATAAGCTGACAGGGGTCTTGAAGGCATGCACATGTACAGAGATATATGCATGCACACACACATGGATTGAGGAAGAAGCTCCACTGTGACAAAGTTACAAGTGTCTCTTCAGTAGTGTGGACTCTGCTGACTGCAAAGCTCGTGTTCAAAATCTGGGTGCTGGATTTCACATTTGAATAAGGAGATAATACCTGTAACAAAATACACTATGCGTTGCATTGGAATAAATGCATCACCTTGTGTGTGTACATCTGAAAATGTCTGCATAGAGCTCTGTATATTCCAATGCAATAGCAGGCTTTGCAGGTATGTGTTCCATTGTTCAACATCAGAAAGGGAGAAACACCTATGAAAATGTGGTAACTACAAATCATCATCATCATCATCATCATCATCATCATCATCATCCCTGGGCAGCAAAGCATGACTGTCACATAAAGCATGAACCAGCTCTCTTCAGAAGGGGAAAAACACCATCACACCTGTACGGCTTTATTTTTTATGCAGAAGGCAGCAGAGTAAAAGAAGCTGCAGGGGTTTATCTGTGATCTCTATAGCAGTTTGATATGACTTTAATTGCTCTGGCTCCCTCATCTTATGGAAGCTGAGGTCTAGTCCATTCCTCTGCACTGCAGCATTGTTCTAAGAACTGTGCCAAACTACAAATTCCAGGACTGAGTAAGATGCAAGCTTGTTTGGCAAGGATAGAGACTATAATCATTTAGTGGAGATACACTCTGTCATCCCTCAGCCAGAATTGTTTGGCCATCCAGATGTTGCTGAACATCAACTCCCATCATTCCTTAACACTAGCCATAATGGCTAAGGCCCATAGGAGTTGCAGTCCACATTTGGAGGCACATGTGTTGTCCATTCCTGCTTTAAATAAGCTGTTGGTACAAGCACTGTTAGGTAGCAGCTCCATCTCCCACCTGATCTTACAAGAGTCCTAGGCTGCCTCTCACCATACAATAGCTGTTCCAATATACCATATATTCACATCTATAAGTCTAAAAATTTATGCCCAAAAATTGACCCCAAAATTCCAGGTTGACTTATTTACCAGTCAGTATGGTAATGTGATAGCAGCTCTTTCCGATTTCCCCAGGTGGTGGGAAGAGAGTTTCTTTTTCTCTTGAGCCATGCAGAAAGAGTCATGGGTGATTAATTGCTGTTAAAGAAACAGAGTCCCTCTCTAGCCCCCATTGGCTGTTGCTGTCTGGATGGAGGCTGAAACCAAAGTTGAAACAAACGCAGAAGCAAAAAAGCTTCAATGAGAGTATGCTGTATGCACACATATACACACTGAAGGAGCCTCCAAGCTTTACCCTTGACTTATTCACAGGTCATGGCAAAATCCATAATTCTGGCTCCAAAACATGCCTTGACTTATAAATAATAATAACAACAGTAATAAAAATTTATTCCAATCCTGCCTCTCTAATAAGATTGAGGCAGCTTACAACAACAATAAAATTTATACAATATAAAAATGAATCCCACTATACCCTTCTTCCCACATAACAATAATAAAATACCATTTAAAACATTAAAACAATCAGAGATGGGAGGACGGTAATCCTTGGAGTAATCAGGAGGATGGTCCCTATCAGCAGGTGTCTGAGTGTACATGAGGTCGACTTATAGTCAAGTATATACGGTAATGTACATTTGACAACATTCTGGTGACTAGCCAAATCCTATCAATTTCACTTTTCCAAGACTCAGAAGATCATAAGACCCATTCTGGACCAGACTTAGAATGGCCCACCGTTTGGTTCACACAGTTGCCAAGTAGATGCATGCAAGAATCCCAGAAGTTGCAGCTCCTGGGTCCTCACACCATTCCTTTCCATGCGGACACATTCCTTTACTTCCTTGTCCCTCTTAATTTACTTGATCACAACACCAAGAAACTAATGGCATCTGAACATAAGAGGTCACCATATATAAGAAGGCAGCCACACTGTTCCACTTGAAGTGAAATTCTGCATGAAATGAGATTGGTTAATGTGCCAGTTGTACTGTAACTGACAGTCTGCAGAATTCAAATTAAAAAAACAAAATCTCTCTTGGTACCCATCAACATCACTCTGTGTTTCTAATGCTAAAAGAAGGAGAAAGAATGAAATTCTTTGACTAAAATTTCTCAATACTTTCTTTGAAGCATTAAGCAAAATTTCCTATATTTTGCAAAAAATGTATTGTTCTGCTTCTATGACTCTGCCTATTAAAAGTAATGCCCGCTCCCCAAACCTTGCTTTTTAGAGCACAACTCCCAACTGGACATGGCTATTCCAAGCAATCTGTCCTAGGTTTTTTGTCAGTTTTTGGGGCTATGTGGCTGTGTTCTGGAAGAATTTATTCCTGACGTTTCACTAGCATCTGTGGCTGGCATCTTCAGAGAATGCTGGCATGAAAGTGAGTAGGATATATATACTGTGTGACCCTTGGTTGAGAGGAAGTGATTTACATGTTAATCTCTGTGATGGTCTGTTGTTGAATGGCAAGGCCTCAGGGTATCTGTTTAATTAGTGGTCCATTGTCTGTAGGAGAACCCCCTGACCCTGAGTGATGTTCATTTGCATGTGCTAAGTGTTGGTTTTAGTGTTTTTCAGGACTGGTAGCCAAATTTTGTTTACTTTCAGGGTTTTTTTCTTTCCTGTTGAAGTTGTCTAGGTGTTTGTGGATTTCAATGGCCTCTATGTGCATTTTGACCTGATAGGTGTTGGCATGGTCCAGAATTTCAGTGTTTTCAAATAGCATTTTACGTTTAGGTTGGTTTATAATGCGTTCTGCTATTGATGATTTTTCTGGCTGGCTCATTCTGCAGTGTCTCTTTGTGTTACTTGATTTGCATTTGAACAGTGCATTTGGTGGCCCCTATGTAGACTTGTCTGTTCTAGGGCCACATTCTGCAGGTGTTCTATGTTCCTGCACAAATCATAGAACATATACAGCTCTTCCCATAAAACTCACTGAAACTGCTGCTGAAATGTCTCCCCAAAGATTTTGAAAAGACATTTTGATGTTTTCAACAATTTAAAGGGTTGGCTTTGTTCATCACAAATGTTTGGCCTCCCTGACCAAACACAGGCAGGGGTGGGGAGTGGAGTTCAAAGAACTTGTGGTGGAAATAAACCACAATTATTGACATAGAGCAAAATAAAAATAAGAACATCTTATTTCCTTCTCTTACTGCCCACCTCCATCCATGACTTCCTGCCTTTTCACACTTTCTCTGTGTTCCCACTGACAGTTATATCACAGTGCCAATGGGCACAGTACAATCTTGGCAAATTATCTCCTTCTTCAAAAACAACAATAGACAATAATAATTTTAAAATCCTCACCTCTCTAGAAAAAAGAGACAATGAGAGATTGCTCAATCTGCTTTCCAAGAGATGAACGGTGTCCTTAGGCAATCAAATGGCTATGCAGGGGTCATATGTTATTTGAGTTTTGAATATAAAAATTGGAACAATCTTCTATTTCTTTTAAAGGGCTCAGCAAATCGTCTTCTGCAGTTTTTAACAGGGCACAGGTGAAAGGCACTCAGTCCCAATCTTCTTCTACATGCCCACCGACCCACCCATGGTAAAGTTCTAAGCTCAAGAGGGGCCAACAAGATCACCAATTTTTTATTTTAAGTGGGAAGAATATGCAGATTTGGGACAAAATTCTCATGATGATTTATACATGTATAACAAGGGCTATAACTACTTTTACAACATTGCACCCTGCACCCTCTGCCTTCATGGGGCTTTGTGGAAGTAAGCTGGCAGTATTTCACAGTCTACCAGAAATAAAGAAGAGATTGCCCTGGGTCTTTGTGGACATTGCCCTAAAATGAAGGAGTTGTCTGTGGGAAGTATGTCTGCCAGAGTTCATAACTATGAAGATATAATCCACTGCCTTGGAAAAAATCTCAGTGAGACAGACTTCCATTCTTTTTAAACAAGTGTTTAAGGACAGTATTGCACAAGAGCTTGAACTGATGTCTCCAACAAGTTGGCATGAACCCACACTTCAGAGCATCTGCACTATTTGTGGAGCCTTCTTAGTGGACAGACTAAGCACATTGGTATGATAGGAGCAGGATGTGAGCCTTAGCTCAACAAGCAAGCACTAAGCTACAGTTAGAATCATATTTGGACTCTTCTACATTAGATTGAAATGAAAGATCTTTCGATAGTACACGAAAGATCTTTCAAAATGAGGTTGCCCGGAACACATTTAAGGCATGTTGTCACCAATTACTTTTTTTTGGTAAAATTTTATTAATCGCAAACAAATTCATACAAGTACAAACAAACACACACAATACAATACAGTAAGACAAAAAATAGACTAGACAAAGCAAATTACTTTCAAAAGAATGATAAGAACAAAAGAAGCTGACTGGTCCATCTAACTATGATTGGCAAGCAGTTGTCTAGGCAAGATTTTTCTGGCATTCCCTGGTGGTCTCACATCCAAGCATTAACCAGGCCTAACACAGCTTCATTTTCAAAATCAGAAAGGTGGGTGTGTTCAGGGTAGTGTGGTAAAAAAAAAAAAAAGGTTTCCTTAATTTGATTGTCAGCTTCAGTTCTGGTTTATTCCCCCTTTGTCTTAACTGGTGGAATATCTTTAGCAAGACTCCTCCTCAATGCTTCATGACATATAAGAGACACAATTAATGAATAATTAAATCCATACATTAAATCAGGAATGGGTAAAGTCTTTGTCATTCATATGACAAACATGTCATTCATACTTTTATGTGAGTAACATGAACTTCTGCTTGTGCAGAGATTCCAAAAACATATATTTATGATGAAGGGGAACCTCAGTTGCCTGAACCCAGTTCCAACATGGCCAATAGACACTTTAGCTGGGAGTCATTTTTGGGTGCTGTAGTTCCCCAAAACAAATGTTAAAATATAAGCCAGATATTGGTTGAGAAACTACCACAAAGAGATGTTTATTCAGGGGGATTTATGCAAGTCTTGAGTTAAGCACTCAGGAAATGATTCAATGGGTTGCCTCCAGCTGCCGCCCAGATTTAGGCCATTGTCAAAGAAATCTGGAAGATTTGGCCTAAATTTATGAATATTTCCAACAGCCTTCCATATTCCCCTCCCCCTCTGTTGCCTTCAAGTCCATTACAATTTATTTCTATATCTTGTGCTTGTGCTTTCCATATCTTCAATCTCTCTCTCTCTACAGGCTCCTTCCTGTCGGACTTCAAACATGCTCTCATTTCCCCAATTCTGAAAAAAACTTCTCTTGACTCCTCCTCTCTGTCTAGCTATTGTCCAATTTCTCTTCTTCCCTTTCTTTCTAAGGTCTTGGAATGGGTTGTTTATTCGCGCTGTCTTGAGTTTCTTGAAGCCAACTCCATTCTCGATCCCTTTCAGTCTGGTTTCCGCCCAAAGCATTCCACAGAGACAGCTCTCACTAAGATCTCCAATGACCTTTTACAGGCCAAGGATAATGGTCTTTACTCTGTTCTCATCCTTCTTGATCTGTCTGCAGCCTTTGACACTGTTGATCACTGTCTTCTAGTGGATATACTTTCTGACCTTGGGTTCTCAGACTCTGTTCTTGACTGGTTTCGATCTTATTTGTCTGGCAGATCTTTTGCAGTGGTTGCAGGAAGTCAGACTTCATCTCCTGTTCCCTTATCTGTTGGAGTTCCCCAGGGCTCTGTTCTGGGTCCCCTTCTGTTTTCTCTCTACACACTGTCCTTAGGTAAACTCATTAGCTCTTTTGGTTTTTCCTACCATCTGTATGCCGATGACACCCAGCTGTATCTTTCCACCCCCGACCTTTCTCCAAGGCTTGAACAGCAAGTTTCATCATGTCTCTCAGCTGTCTCGCAGTGGATGCGCCATCGGCGTTTGAAGCTCAACATGTCCAAGATGGAGCTTCTTGTCTTTCCTCCTAAGCCCACCCTTCAACACTCCTTTTCTGTCTCTGTGGACAACATTTCTATTCAACCAGTCCAGCAAGCCCGCAGTCTTGGTTTTATCTTTGATTCTTCTCTTTCATGTATCCCTCAGATCCAGACCACAGCCAAGGCTTGTAGATTCTTTTTATACAATATTGCCAAAATCCGACCTTATCTCTCCGTCTCTACTGCCAAGATCCTGGTTCATGCCCTAGTGGTCTCACGACTCGATTACTGCAACATCCTCCTGGCTGGGCTTCCTCTCTCTCACCTCCATCCTTTAATTTCTGTCCAGCATTCAGCTGCACGCATTATCACATCCACCCACCGCTCTGACCACATCTCTCCTGTGTTGGCATCCCTTCACTGGCTCCCACTCCCTTTCCGCATTCAGTATAAGCTCCTGCTGTCAACGTTTAAAGCCCTCCATGGGCTGCCCCCTCCCTACTTATCAGACCTTATTTTCCCTCACCTTCCCACTAGGGCCCTCCGTTCTGGTAGTCAAGGTCTGCTGTCCCAGCCCGGGATTTCCTCTGCCCCATCTCGGATTCGCCCCTTTTCACTTGCTGCCCCTCACTCCTGGAACCTTCTTCCCTCACAAACAAGAGCCATCACTTCTTTAACCAGCTTCAAAACGGAGCTGAAGACCATCCTGTTCAGAGAAGCCTTCCCAGGCATTGCATAATTCTCACTTGCTATTTGATGTTCTTTTGTTGTCTGTTTTATTGAATCATTTCCTGTATTGCTATGTATTTTATATGTATTATCTTACTAGACAGGCCCCTTCCCCACCACCACTCCCTTCTCCTTCTGTGTCATGTCTTTTTAGATTGTAAGCCTGAGGGCAGGGAACCGTCCAATTAAAAAGATTATATGTACAGCGCTGTGTAAATTTACAGTGCTTTATAAATAAAGGTTAATAATAATAATAATTTCCTAACCACTATGTCTCTAGATACCATACAGTGAAGAATAAGACATTTATGAAGAAAAGCCCTTAATTCACTTCTCATTCTAAATGTACCATGGAAGCAGTACATAATGACCTACTTTAGACAGGTGCTGAGATAAGCATGACTCCATCTCTATAAACAAAAGAGAAGTGCCAATGAGACAGGCACCATGTCTTGGTATTTGCTGTGTTATCTGCTTACAACCAGAGTAGTTATTTCCTGGAGAATGCCTTACTCTTGTTTTGATCTTCAGATGGTGAAACAACCTGAGTTTGGACTCATGAGGCATGCATACTGAAGGCAAACTGTCTGTAGGGTTCTTTTGTCTGTATGTAGAATGACTGCAGCAAGGGAGATGGAGCAAAACAGACCTAAATGACTCCTCTTTGGTCCATTCTACTTGTTGAGCAGAAGTGTATGTGAAAGAGGCTATTGTGTATATAATTATACACAGATTAGAAAACACTGCATATTCAAGGTTCCTGATCATGTGGAAGACTCCTCACCAGCCTTCCCCTTCAGATGTGATGGTGGCAATGAAGAGTGAGAGAAAGAACCAAATGTAAAAAGGTATCACTGTCTGGGGATGCCTGACTGGGGAATGCTGACCTACAGCTACACATATACATTTGATCAACACAGGATGAGCAAGAGAAGAGCAGAATTTGGGAGTTATTTTTTAAGACTATGACTCCCAGAATCCCCCAGCCTGCATGGTCAGTAGCAGGGGGTGGTGTAATAGTTAGCATGGAAATTGAGAATTTTAGAGATCCATGTTCTAGTCCAAACTGATTCATTAACCTCATTAACCTTGGGCTAGTTACCTTCTTGAATTTTGGTCTACTTTATAGAGTTATTGTGAGGATAAAGTAGTGAAGAAAACCATATATGCCACTGTGAGCTGCTTGGAAGAAAGGTGGGGACATAACTATAATGAACTAAGAAATAAATAATACACATATATAACACACATATATACACCGGCAGAGATATGGATTAAGACACTTCCAGCAGGCCTTTCCAGAATAAACTACTTGGCCATGTGGTGACTGCCCCCCCCCCCCAATATATATTATGACTCTGCCACTTTTACTGGTTTAATTGTTATGTAATTTTAAATTCTATACTGTTTAATTGTCTTTTAAGGGGGGATATTTTGTATATATGGATGTATTTTAACTCTTGTAAGCCGCTTTGATTGTTTTTAACAAAAAGCAGGATAGAAATAAAAGTTTTATTTTATTATTATTATTAGAAGTCATTGTATCAAAGCACTGCTAAGCTCTCTGAAGAAAAGCTGGGATATAAATATAAAAGAAGCAAAAACTGGGAAACATCCTATGAAATCCACAGAAGAACCTGGAGACATATCTTAAATTGCTCAAATACTGTTGTTTTATTAGTACCCCCCCATATTTTCACCATTTTGAGACATGTCACTAGTTTTTTTCTGAAGAAATAAATTTAACAAAAACCCCAATCCAACTAACTGCTTTCAGCTATTTCATGATAGCCCAGATTCATGACTGCCTCACTCTGTCTAACAATATGGTCTGTCCTGGCCAAAACTCTAATGCTTAGGAACTGTGGAGGCTAAATCCTACCGAAATTATTTCTTCCTCATAACAAGGTATCCGGACTCAATCACTGCTTACTTATTACTTGGCATGTTCCACTCTGTCTACATTCAAAGCCATCAATGAATCCATGTTTCATGAATCATTAATCCCAACACACAATTCATCATCCTACAGGCAACCATCCATCATTGGAAACTGCCATCTCCTCACTAAGTCAATATTTTCCCATGGAAACTTGTTTTCACAAATACAGTACTCTTTAAAACTAGACTGTGAACATTAGCAACTGCCTTCTATCAAACCCAGTAGTAAGCAAATGCATGTCAAAACCCTTGTTCACAGCTGAACTAGAAAAGTGACTACAGGTAACTACAGGTAACTCCAACCAACATAGTAAAGTTGGCCCTCAATATCTGGATCTGTTCCAGATTCCCCACAGATATCAAAATCCGGGATGCTCACAGTTGGTAGGGACCCCAAGTCCCCCCCATGTTTTGGGAGGCATTCCTTCTAATAGTAGGTATCCTATACAATTCAGGTTACTATCTTGAAGTGGACAAAAACATTTGTACTAGTGTTCAGATGAAACCTGAACTTGCTTTAGTTAATTCTAGATTGCATCTGATGTGTGCTGAATGCCATAAAAAGTCCCCATTATTGAAGGGAACATGTCACATGTGCGAAGACACTCTAAGGCTGCTCTAAATTAGCATTATTAAAAATAATGAGCTGGCTAGGAGTGAGAAAAATCACATATTTATGTTCACTATTCTGAAATGCTCCTTGACCTTGAGATATATTAAGCCACAGAAAGATCTTCCAAGCAGAGAAGGAAGACAGAAACAGAGTCAGCCCTAGCAGTACATTCAAACACAGGTTCAGAAAGTACACAGGACTAACATTTTGAAGGGTAGGTAATAATACAAGATGTACTACTATGCATGTTTTGACATCCACACCCACCTTCAAAAAGACCACCAAGCTTCTTTCTTTCTTTAAAATAGACATTAGCAGATATAACTGTCACATTTCTAGATGACAGAGATCATCCTCTTAAATATCTCTACCCCTACTTGCCTTTTAGGGTTATGGTGCACATAGGCTTGCCATATCCTGCCTGGGGGCGGGACTTTCCCAGTTCGGGGCGGGTCTGCACGGTCCCGCCCCAGTTTGTCCCCGCCCCCGGGCTGAGGGGAGGATTCCTTCCCCGCCTGGGCTCTGAGGCCCGCCGCTGCAGCGAGGACGGGGCCCAGGCGGGGAAGGAAAGCCTCCCCTCAGCGAGGCTCCTTTTCAAATGTAGGACACAAAAAAATGTGTCCTACATTTGAAAATTTTGTCCTACATTTGTCCCGGTTTGGAGGTCCTGACTTATGGCAACCCTAGGTGCACACTACAACTTCAATAATGTAGTTTACTATGTTTAGTGTTAATACAACCATGTATTAATCTACCATGTTTAGTGTTAATACTGTTGTAAATGCAGCACTAAATGTTCACTGCCCATGCTAACTGAGGGATTATGGGAGTGTTTATTAAAAAAACGAACACATTTCCAAGTTCTGTGTGGATATAACATCCAGGCCCAGGGAACCAACTTTCCATTTTATAACCATTCCTCCTGCAACTAAACAATTTAATCATTTTGTTTTCAAGCTTTATGACCACATCCCCTGGTTAGAACTAAACATTTTACTACATTTTTGATGGCTAACAACTCCATTTAATTTTTGCTAATCTGGAGGGAAAGGCACTTGGAGAATGTACCTCTCAATTCTGTGCAGAAGATATGCCTTCCAGTGTAGCCAAGGAGCCTTCTCAGTGGCTGTTCCCACCCTTTGGAACTCCCTTCTGCGGGAGCCTAGGCTGGCCTCCTCCCTCCTCACATTTCACCAGCAAACAAATACATTTTTATTTAAGCAAGCTTTTAAAGATATAATCAGGATAGGTGTTTTTATATGGAGTATGTGTTTTAGTGATGCTTTTAACTTTGTTTTTTTTAAATGTTAATTTTATATTGTTTTAAACAGATGATTTTAATTGTTTTTAAATTTTTACTGTGAAGGTTTTTCAATGTTTTTATCTTGTAAGCTGCCTTGGGTCACTTCCGGGGAGAAAGGCGGCATAGAAAACAGACAGACAGACAGACAGACAGACAGACAGTTGTAGTTCCAAATTAAGATACACTGCTATTAAACTGAGAATGGCTTCCTGGAAAAGAGCAAATCAAACAGTACAGAAGAGGACTTACTGGCCTGTAGGAATTCTGCTTCACTTTGCAAGCCTGAATAGTATTCATGTCCAGTAGCAACTAGGAGGAATAATTTATCCTTGTTGATGACAAAGTGCTTTTACTAATAATTATATAGGATACACACCAAGTTACATCCGATAAAGGCAGTCAATTGTGAGAAGGGAAACCAAGGACTGGATTCCTTCCTGTTTCTGCCACCCACTTATGCGTGATCTTTGACAACTCACTTGAACTAGACTTCCTGTTCCAACAACAGAGTAAGGTGCTGAGTAATGCATGCTGAGAGCGAATTTCAAAGGGCACTGACTGCATCACTATTGCCTATAATAGGAGTGGTGTTTTTAGGATGTTAAGGGGCTTAAATGACCTGCACAATTGTTTAGGCTCTTTTAACCCTCTACTTCTCTATTTCCTCCTCCCTATCCAATAACCAAACCCTGGTTTTCATTTATAAACTAGGAATGAATGACCATGTTCAACCTTCCAGAGTTGCTTTGAAGGTAAAAATCAATAACATTTGCAAAACATTCAGCTTCTCATTTCTTTTATGTCAGTGAAAAGTCCCGAAGAAGTTAATAAAATTGCTGTTGTGAAGAGACTGCGTCCTTTTGTATGGGAGAGTAAAAACTGATTTTTAAGATCCTAACATTTAGACAACTTTGACACTTACTGCAAACATGGCTTTTTCCCTCTTTTTGATTCATAAATATTGGGGTAATCTAGTGGAAAGAAAAAAGGTGGGGAGAAGTCCATGTTCAAATCCAAGCTTAGATAAAAACTATTCAGGTAGTCTGCAGTATTGGGATATTTGGAACATGACATTTCTCTTTTTGGATTGTAAAAATGGATGTAAGGGCAGTAGCCAGAAAATGTCAACTTCATAATGTTAGAACCTGATAACGCTTGCCACCTAGCTAAAATTTTACTGGCTTCAACAGAATTATATCTTCTTGACCAAACATCAGAAACAAATAATTAAAAAGAAAAGGGAAAATTCCAGGTCAATTCATTCTTGCTATCACAAAGTGAATGCTTTGGTTGCCATAGCACACACAACAAGAGTAAATGGATCAGATAGCAAAGAGTGGCTGCCTTTGCACCACAGTACACATGGGTGCAATGAATATTATGAAGGGAAATGAATTTTCTGGTGCTACATCAGTGGTTCCCAACCTGTGGGTCGGGAACCCTTTGGGGGTCGAATGACCCTTTCATGGGGGTCGCCTAAAACCATTGGAAAACACCTATTTAATTACAGTTATGAAGTAGCAATGAAAATAATTTCATGAGTTTGGGTCACCACAACATGAGGAACTGTATTAAAGGGTCGCGGCATTAGGAAGGTTGGGAATCACTGTGCTATATGTATTTGAATAGAAGGTGTGCTTAGTATTCTCTTCTAACGAACTCTAGTACAATTGTTCTGGGGAGGGCACTAGGGTTCTCCAGCAAGTCATTCTAACTACTTTATCAAACAATAAATACCCAGGATCTTGTAAGATAAAAAGATGAAAGTTAAAGTAGTATAAAACTTCCAAAATAGGATAGCACAGATACATTTTATGTTACTTTAAATCAATGAGACTGTGGCTTCTGGTTTCTGCTGTGGCACATGGGATCTCCTTGGCCACCTCTCATGTAATTCATAGATATGAGAAAGGATCCTCACTCTCACAGAACCAGATGTTTGGCTCTAGGATTCAGCTCAGAATGAAACAGAGGGTCGGAGGCTGTTCTGGAGAGTCTGCTCAACCTCTGCTTTGCCTTAAGGGGTTTCTCAGAGTGAAAAAGAGGACATGTATAGTAGCTGCTTCAGGAAGCCCTGCTGGTCACCTCTGACTGCAACATCTGCCTGATCAGGAGGGCAGGACCAGAGGTACTCTCCAAAACACCTTCACTGAAGCCTTGTCTGCATAGGCCAAAAGGCTTGTTTCTGTCCTATTCTGGTGTCATCCTGTTTGGACAATGCATGTCCCACCTTGTACTGGTGTGAGCAGTCTGAACAATGTCTGGCTTAAGACATTAGAGACATTCCATCTCTGGGATTCAAGATGTCTCCTGCTTCACCACTTGAGAGAAGGCTTTCACCTTAATTTTTAGAGTGTCTGACCTGATGGTAGAGCATATGATTTGCAGAGAGAAGATCTGAGGTTTAAAACCAAGCATTTCTTCATTCCCCACTCTCTCTCTCTCTGTCTGTCTGTCTGTCTATCTATC
This sequence comes from Sceloporus undulatus, assembly GCF_019175285.1. Taxonomy (NCBI): domain Eukaryota; kingdom Metazoa; phylum Chordata; class Lepidosauria; order Squamata; family Phrynosomatidae; genus Sceloporus; species Sceloporus undulatus. Next base: position 176,991,161 of record NC_056526.1, on the reverse strand, counting down.
TATCTATCTATCTATCTATCTATCTATCTATCTATCTATCTATCTATAAAAACAGGTTTGGTAGCAGGTGATGGAACATATCCTGTTTGGAATCTTAGAGGGATATTACTGTCATAGCAGATATATTGAGATGGACAGACAACTAGTTTGACCTAGTAGAAGGCTAGTCATGTGTTCTTACATGGTCATAGAGCTGATATATCTGAAGTAGTTCCTGAGTTCTCCACCCACCTTATTTCTCCACAGGTTATCTGTCCACAAAAATAAATAAAATAAAATAAAAAAAGAGTGGGCAGTGAATTGAATTGAAGTGGCCAGAATTTTGATAAACTAAAGATGGCAAGCACAAGTCACATGCAGGTGTGCCATGCACATCGTACAAAATTTTAAAGAGGAGACCTATAGAAGCTGTGATGAAGTTCAAGCAGACTACAGCCCAGGAAGTGTATTGTTGGCTCTCCTAGGTACTGAAACTCTTCAGAAGCACCTCAGTTTTCATAGTCTCCAAAACTAAACCTAGCCTATGAACCAGACATGTTGGGCTTGTGTTACATAGCAATAGCAATAGCAAATATATTTCTATACCACTTAGTGCATTTAAGCACCCCCTAAGTGGTTTACAATGTGTAAGCCAATTGCTCCCAACAAGCTGGATACTCATTTTAGTGACCCCAGAAGGATGTCAGGCTGAGTCAACCCTGAGCCCCTGGCTGGTATTGAACCTTATGGTTTGTGAGTCAGTGGCTGCAGTATGGGCATTTAACCACTGAGCCACTAGGGCTCCTGTTCTCTCCATCTCTCTGTGTGTGTTTTTGTTCACAAGGTCTGTTCCAGAATTTGCTTGGCTGTTTGCTTTTTTACTTCTATGTTCAGAAGAAGAGCGAGTGAGCATGACTTCAGCCATTTTCTGGGTCTCTACAGCCATTTAAACAAAACACAAGGAAGCAAAATATTACAATGTGGATTATGGAAACCCCTCCCATAAAGACTGTAGTCTTTAAGCAGAAGAATGGTTCTAAGGATGTGTTCTTCAGATGTCATTGGACTGAAATTCTTCATAACGGCCCCTGCTGGAGTCCCTGAAGCTGCTGGGAGGTGCAGCCCAAGGGTTTCAGGAGGACTAAACAATTCTCACTATTGCCTTAAAGACACATTATGATTCAGATCATAATGTTGCTGTCTGGTGGCCCCTGGACCTGCAAAAATAACCTGGGGCTTGCTAAGTGGCCCATGAGCAGCATAATACTACCCCTGCCTTACAACCACTTTAGCTAGTTCACACCAAAATGCAAGCTCTCAATGGTAAGATTTCCCAAAGTGAATTCTTTATCAAACTACACCAGTTCCCTTCTGCAATATTCATACTGAGGAGAGAGTTTAAATTGCTCTTCTAACCTCCGTCTTATTCACACACTCACATACATCTTTGTACTTAACAGCCAAGTTGTCTACTTAGTTTAAAATTAATTTCCGATTTCTCTTCTCTTGTGCACTTGACAACCCACTCACTGTGCAAGATTGAAAGGTCAGTGAGTGAACAATGGATAGCAATACCTTTCACTGCCTGGATTTACATAATGCTAGTCATTCATTTGTTTATTTTTACTGCACCGCCCTGTCCACTTTTTCATCTGAGACCAGTAATTTAAAGGGCTAACCTGGTGAACATTTTCTCTCTCCATAACCTGACAGGCTTCACTCAAGCACTCTCAGAAACAAAAGAAATAAATATTACTCAATACAGTTCATCCACAGCTGTTCTGTCATAAGGTACAGAATGCCCCCAAGGTCAGCTTCAAGATTTATAAGCTGAATGGAAGTGTTGATTGAACAAGGATAGCTAATGCTGTTTGGGAATGAGAAAAAGTAAAGAGAAAGAAGATGAGATAGTATGTGTATGGCCCACTGCATCCATGGAAAACCCAGCATCACCTGCTCAAACTAAGGGTGTATCCAGACTGATTGAAAAGTCCCAGATTTTGTTCCTATTGTTTCCAATTTTACATTGGGTTAAAATAAACCAACCTGGGGAGCTAATATAATATTGGGAGTTCACAAAAAACATTCTGAGATAAACAAAACATGGACGGATCTCAAAAATAAAATCAGAAAGAATGGGGACAAGATCTGGGACTTCCTAGTTTTTTTTAAATCAGATTGGATGCACCCTAATAATCTACTTTAAAAAACAAACTAACAAAAGCAAACCACTATTGGGAGGCACTGATAACATGATTTTATTAGAAATTTGTTTTCTGCCAGCATCAAATTCATCAAACTTCAAGACTAGAATGTATGAACAAAATGGCAGATGCATGATTTCAAAGTTTCTGCCTCACTGGCTGATCTTATTGGAACGAAAACAAATATGGATGCTGGAGGTGGGTAAACTTGAAATTATTTGCTTTCACAGGTCTGTGCTCAGCAGCAACTATATGACAGGAATAATACCTGAATGTAACTATAAACCTCTCCCCTCATAACTTTGATGAAATCCAAATGAAAACAAGAGATAGTTTTTTGTGGGTTTTTGGGGCTATGTAGTCATGTTCTATAAGAGTTTATTCTGGCCATGAAAGCCTTCGACCTCACACTGAAATTAAGCATCAAAGAGATCAGCAGTATATTTAATCTTATAAGGGAAAGGTTGCACTAGTGTGCTGCACTGCTTCTTTCTTTTATATGCTTTAAAAGACTTTTAATTCTATAAGGAGTTTAATATTTTGAGCATATTTTTATGTCTTTAATTGCTCTGTTTTCATCTGCATCTGTAAGCCACCTTGGGTTACTTTTCGGACTACAAAGAGTAAATTTTCCAGGCTCTGGTGCAGCGGTTTGCTTTGAATACATGGAAGGCAATGGGAACAGAGGTGGAGCAGACAAAGCTGTTGTGTTTAATGGTCCTTGCCTCTTCATGTTGTTGTTGTTAATCTTATTTATATTCTGCCATTTCCTCAAAAGTGAAACTCAAATGTTATTTATATAAACACCATAAGAATGGCTGAGGAGGACAAGAGACTTTCTGATCATCAAATGTGGTGCTCCTCCAAAGCCCAGAAACAGGAAGGAAAAAGAAAAGGATGAAGGAGATGTTATGTTGGAAAGAGATATCATCATCAGAGCTGAAGATCCACAGCAGTTGGAGAGACAGGAGAAATGAAAGGAATTGGATGAGGGCATGCATAGAAAGATCTTTCTGTAGGCATCCCCTGGGAATTTGGCCTCCTTTAGTTCAGCTTCAAATTCTCTCCCATGACATAGAGGTCGCAAAAGGTGATAACAGCAACCCTGAGGTGAAACCAAAAAACTAAGAACCAACAAGTAATACAGGCCTCCCAGTCTGTTTCCCAACCCAGCTTGCTATATACAATACAAAATCAAGACTGGAGATAATCAAAAGTTTCCACGTTTGTGGTTGTTGTGCTTACATCACTTTCTTTCACCACATGAGAACAGAAGGTTATCAGCAGAAGAATTCCCATGGAGCTAACTGATATACAATTTAATTACATATAGTCGTAATCTGATAAGAGTCTACCACAAGATACAACTAAATAAAACCTCACCCCAGAAAGCATTCTGGAAAGCAAGTAGAACTTAAACAGAAGCTGGATGGCCACCTGTTGGGGATGCTTTGATTGTGATTTCCTGCATGGCAGGGGGTTGGACTGGACGGCCCTTGTGGTCTCTTCCAACTCTGTGATTCTACCTTTCTCCTACATGGCAATTTCCCTTCCCAGACCACTAAACTTCCACCATGGGGACAAAAGGTATTTACACCATGGGTGGGGAGGCTTCAACCCTCCAAGTATTTCAAACAGGTTTTCTCATCAATCCCATCCAGCATGGCCACTAGTAGTAGTAGTAGTAGTAGTAGTAATAATAATAATAATAATAATAGTATCCTGCTCCTCCGAACGACCAAGGAGGAAACGAATGACCTGAAACATCACGTGGGACTAGGGCGCGTTACAGACCGCCCCTTTGAGGCAGCCTGTACCCGCCCCTTTCCCTGGGGTATCGGGGCCTCAGAGGCCATAACGGCAGCTGCTGAGGCCCCGATCCGCTGCTTTCCGGGCTGCGGGGAAGCGGCAAAAGGCCACTTCCCCGCAGCCTGGAAAGGGGTGTCCTTGGGGCTTCAAGCCCCAAGGACACCCCGTGGTGGCGGGGAGGAGGAGAAAGGGGCCGCTTGGCTCCTTTCTCCTTTGTGCCGCTGGGCGCAGCCGTGTGAAGGCTGCGCCCAGCGGCGCAAACCAGGAAGGAGCTCTGAAACGGAGCTCCTTCCTGCTCCATATAGAGGCAGCGTGGTCATGATGTCATCATGGCGGCAGCTGTGTGGAATGGCTGCCGCCATTTTGTTAGGGTTAGGGGATGCGGAAGCGCTCCGCATGTACTATATGGCCCGTCTGTAACGGGCCTAAGGTTTCCCACTCCTAACTTACATTTTGCTTACTCAAGCTCTGTGTACCATTATAGGGTTCACATACTGGTCTCAGTTGTCCATGCCCTAGTTTTAAAAGGCATAGGTTAGATATTAAATAATACACAACAATTCCATTTTTAGAGGTAAAGTGTTCTTTCAAGCGTGAACTACAAGTGATCTCTTTTTAAACTCGTTTAGTTAATAGCTAATTCTCTTAAGAGTTCTGCTCATGAAGGAATTATCTGGGTTTTTAGCAGCTGTGCTAGTAAGCCCCTCAGGTTTATTAGCACCTATGTCTCAAAAATTCAGTGCAATCTTCCCATCTTTATCTTGAAAGCTCCCTATGTTTGGACCTGAGTTTTCCCTTATCTTTTTGGCCTGATCTTTTTCTTACTGATATGTGTCTGCCTATGACCTTTGCTTTTCAAGCTAAGATTGACCAAAACATCTGAACCTCTGTTTATCAATCTCTCACCTCTCCACATTTATGGCTGGGGGAGAATCATGGGTTAGCACAAAACCAAGAAAAGGTTTTGAGTGGGTAGACTTTCAGTTTGAGATAAACAGAGAACCCAAGTCCTTGAAAAATGATTGGTGGGAGCATTTCCTCTACTCCCCCTAAAAGACTGTCTCACTGATTTTTTTAAAAAAAATTAGATTATCAAATATTTTCTTTTAGAAAAATCAAAAAATATTTAAAACAAACTTTTCACATATTTACTATTCCAAAATCATGACTAAAAGTTATGTAAGACTATGTGCAGTATCAGATAATTAGATCTCTTCTTTTTGTGGATGTGTTATATATGCTTTATACTATGATAAACTCAAATAATTTTCTTTGTTTTACTATTATTGTTGTTTTCTTCCGTTTTTATTAGGGATTTTTGCCTGCTTATCATAAACTGGCAAAACCAAAGAGGTTCCTTATAGTTCAGGTATTCAGGATGTTGTAGTATCATAGGTACAACTTTTAAAAAAATTAAAAAGGTAAATGCAATTATTTTCTGAATAAATTGTACTTTTAATATATCAAGCATGATGATTTTATGCATAACCATGTTATATATGATGCATTTTATGTTCAAATAATAACAATCACAAAAGGGTGCTAATACAGTCCTTCCCCCATTCTTGCAGTTTTGGAACTCATGTCCATCCCTTATGCGCAAAGGACAAATAGAAGGGGAAATAATGGGGTGTGCGCCTGAGGCACCTGCGTGCTCCTGCATCCACACACCTATATTCAAGCCAATGGGGATTGAATACATGGGAAACTCTATTTTTCCAAGGGGGTCCAGAACGGATCCCCCACAAAAAAGGAGGGGTGACTGTATATAAACATTTTACAATTTTTAATTGAAGTGTGCAAATATTGTATTTTTAATCTGTTAAGGGGGGCCAATATTGTTTTGTTTTCATTCTTCCTGCAAAACAAAAACAAAACAAAAACAAAAACAACTCCCCTCCAAGTTGTCTGAAAACACCAAGTTCTCTGAGGACACCCAGGACTTCAAAATTTCCAGAAATTTTATATTACTAGTGGTTGCAAAGTTTTCGGTGGGCTGAACAGTAAATTTATGGTTAAGGGTCTGACACTGGGCGAATGTATGTGTGTCCTGCTGTATTGTCCAGAGCAGCTGCACAGCTAAGTGTCTGTGCAAACAGCTACCCAGCATCAGATCTAACCCTTAACCATAAATGTAATGTTCTATTCTGTTCACACAGTGGCCAACTAGTTACCAAGGAGCAGGGAAAATAAGAATGTCAGCAGGACATGAGTGTAATCGTGTCTTCATGGCCATGTTTCCCAAGAGCCAGTGTACAGAGCCATACTGCTGCTGTTGCTGGAGATAATATAAATATGACTAGTAACCACTGTGGCTTAGATTTGGAAGAAGGAGGAGTGAAGATGACAGGAAGGAACATTGACAATCTAAGATATGTAGGTGACACCATATTACTAGCAGAAAACAATGTAGATTTGGAACAATTACCAAGGAAAGTTAAAGCAGAAAGTGCAGAGGCACTTTACTGCTGAACATAAAGAAAACAAAAATAATGACCACAAAGGATTTACATAAATTCAACTTAGATAGTGAGGAAACTGAAATAGTTAAATATTTTCACTTGTTGATCAGAACCAAGACTTCAGTCAAGAAATCAGAAGGAGACTAGGAATGGGAAGGACAACTGTGAAAGAAGTAGACAAGAACCTAAGTGCAAATATATACAATTGAACATTAAAGTTAGGATTGTCCAAGCTATAGTATTCCTCATCACCATGTATGGATGTGGGAGCCTGATAGTGAAGAAAATGGATAGAAAGAAAATCAACTCATTTGAGATGTGGTGTTGGAGAAGAGTGCTGAGAACACTGTGGACAGCCAAAAAGACAAACATATGGGTCCTAGAACAGATCAAGCCTGAACTATCCCTGAAAACCAAAATGACTAAATTGAGGCCATCATACTTTGGCCACATTATAAGAAGGCATGACTCTTTAGAAAAAGCTAGGAGAGGTAGAAGGCAGTAAAAGGAGGGGAAGAATGCATGCCAGAGGGCTAGGCTCAATCAGGGAAGTCATGGGCCTGAACCTGCAGGACGTGAGCAGAGCAGCTGAGGATGGGGGATCTTGGAGATGTCTCACTGACAAGGTTGCTATGTGTCAAGATAGACTCAAATGCAATTAACAACAACAAAGTAATCACTGACAGTCCCATCTTTCATGAATATGTTCAATCCTTTTAGAGCCATCTCTGTTGAAAAGCTTAAGTATATCTTGCAGTAGTGAATTCTACATTTTAACTGTGTGCTTCATGAAGAACTTTCTTTTACCTGACTTGAATCTACCAACCATCAGCATCAGTAGATGACCTGTTATCAGTTCTAGTAAGGACTGAAGCAATGCTGAGCAATTTGGAGCTAGTCTTGTAATGGAAATGAAAGGCAAAAAGGTAGGTGCCAGTGATGTCTCCTTGCAGTTTCATTTAGGTGTCAAGTAAAGAATCTATTCAATTAATTCAGGTTTCTCCAGTCCATGTTGGTGCCCTCCAAGTGTATTGGATAAGATTTTCTGTGCTTGCTGGACATGGCAGGAGTTAATAATCAAACCTATCTGGAATACACTGGGTTGGGAGATTGGATTAATGTAATAAAATCCTTAAGACTGAACAAATAGCAGCAACTATTGTTTATAATCAGACAGTTGCCTCAGAAAATGTAAGTTTTTTACAGGTTCCTACCTCAGTGTCTCTATCCTTCAGATAGCTGGGTAGGCATTCTTCCAAATTAAGTCTGGAAATAAAATTCTGCGTCACATAGTGTATGCCTAACCTTGTTGAGAAGTAAAAAGTATGAACAAATCACCTTCAGGGGCATCCCCTACAGCTTCTCTGCAATTCTCTGGATTAGCCTCCTTGAGAGCATGTAGGTCAAGTCCCATGGGGAATGAGAGATCAACTCCTACGGGGAATGGCATAAGTAGCTGGGTAAGACATGTAGAAGATGGAACAAGTTTGTTTTCTGTTGGTCCAGAGGCACGAAGTCAAATTACAAGAAGACAACCCACCTAACCATTAGGAAGTATTTCCTAATAGCAAGAGCAGTTCAGCAGTGGAATTATTATTACCTCAGAACACGGTGCAGTCTCCTTCTTTGAAGGTTTTTAAACTAAGGTTGGATGGCCATCTCATGGGGGTGGTTTAGCTGAGGAACTCTGCATGGCAAGAGTTGGGTCAGATGGTCTTTGTGGTACCTTCCAACACTATAGTTCTGTGATTTGTTTACAAATAAGTACTTTGGGATGACAGAAGCCTTTTTTTTAAACTGATTAATTTACCAACTTCTGCTTTTTCCTAGCCATTTTCTGACCAGCGTTAGGGCATCAGTGGTGTATATGGAAGAATTACATGGAGAAATGTTTCCATACTCTGTGTAATTATGGCTTTCTATTTAGTCCCAACTATTTATTTAAATGAAGCAATATCAGAACTTGGAAAAGTTATTTTTTGCTATAGCTACTAGATCTGCCCAGCCAGCATGGGCAATGCTGTGGCATTCTGGTAGGTGTAGTATAAAAATAATTTTTCCAAGTCCTGAACAGTACTGTACCTCTTGGGTGGAACATGGTCAAAATGCCTTTCCTTTACACAGTGTTGTTTTCAGATGTGCAAGTCATGACGAGGCAGCAAGTCATGTTACCAATCAAAAAATATTTGATAAGGTAGCTACAATATTGCCATGCTACACTGATTGCTGATCTGCTTCCTGGTGGAATTCAAGTTAACTGTTATCATCTTTAATTAATTCATTCATTATTTTTAAAATAAAATAAAAATAAAATAAAAGGCCCATCAAGGCAGCTTACATGAAAAAGCAGCTTGCACAAAAAGGCTACAACATCATTCCAAAAAATTACAATCAAAGGCAAAACAGCAGTTAAAATATTTGAAAAGAAAGGACCACACTTATTATTAATTTAAACATTAAATAAGAGCAATTTAAAATCATCAGTTTAAAAGCAGCAGCAGCAGCATGAAACATTAAAAAGTTAACTCAATTAAAAACAGTGCAGATCAAAGTAGGTTTTAAGGCTTCTTTAAAAGCCAGCACTGAAATGGCTGGAAAAATGGATTAGGTTTTAGGACTTGAGTACCTAAAGGACTTCCTCCTTATGACTCTAGTTACTCCTTATGAATCCAGCTGCTTTCTTGAGTTAGAATTTGGAGAAGTTACTTTTTTGGACTTCCAGAATTGACTGAATAGGAAAATGATTATGGGGTTCTGGAAGTTGTAGTCCAAACAAATAGCCTTCCCAAACTTTGATGTCATTTAGCGGGGGTTCTTTCTCTCACACTTCAGAGATCTGTGTGTCCTCCCACTAAATCTGAGGGCCTTTTCTGCCCTGGCACCCTAAATCTGTAATTCCATGATATCAAAGGCTACCCGTTCTCCTACTTAATCAGGGCTCCATCAGTTTTCAAGTTTCATTGCTACTTTCTGTGACTGTATGACCCATTTTTGCTCTGCTGGTGTTGGCTATTAGTTTAGTTCTATTTTTATTTGTTCTGGGCACCTCTACTTTGAAAGATGAAAAACAGGATATAAATTTCTACGTAAGAAAACAGGATTTTCAAGCTGCTTATTCCTTTACTTCCGCACATACATTCAAACCAATTTACTAGCTTTGGCAAGAGTTTTGTAGATTTAATAAGTAACTAAATATCTGTGATTAGTATACCAGTCACCACAAGTCTTTGTTTCAGCAAAATAGGTGTAGAGTTCAAAGTCCACAAAAGAGATTAGAAAAGATTATGTATTCCATGAACATGCAGACACAGAGATAGATTTCACCTGAAAATAGTTCCATCATCTGATAATCTACCTGAAGCATTCTTTGTAAAATGCTTTTGTTAAAACAGACTTTTGTTCACCAGAAATGCATGTATTATTTGGTTAAATCATTTTCAACAAATACTCCTTTCTAACATTGCCTGCACTGCTGTAATCTAGTAATTTCAGTATTTTTGTCAATGTACAGTATTCACATTGTATAAATGGACAATACGCATTGTTATCTTGTCACCTGTTGCCTGTTCAGATTATTAACATTTCTGCTCATAAACAAAGATGTGACCTACTTTTTGGCATGCACATAGTGCACCTTTTTGCAATACCCAAGATCAAGCCAGGAAATGTTCATTAATCATAATTGCTATTTTCTTCTGTTTCAGAACAGGCTAAGATATTAAATTTGCTTCAAACCACAGTTTAATATCCTGGCTATTCTGAAGCTGGTTACTGTACCTTCCAAGTTCAGATAAAAAAGGAAACAATGGCTAATGAAAGCATTGATGATGGTCCAGAATGTCTCTTTAGGTGGACTATGGAAAGGCTAGGGAGTAGCTATCTTATTAGGCTAATTACAATTAGTGAAAAGGATAGTTAGGCCCTGATCAAAGACCTAACATTTACATAACTGGCACTGTGTAAAGTATCATATGCATCACTTTGGAAAAGCAAGGCTAACATTTTAAAAAACCTGTGTTACACATGTGCTCTGATTTGTGGAAACAGAAGATTTATTATGGAGCCTAGACAGAGGCTTCAAAATTTTCAAGTGTTCTTGGAGTAGAAGAGGAGGCAGTCTAAAATATACGGAATGCATCAGGTTTGGGGAAGGCTGTGGATTTAATCTGACCCCTTCACACAGAAAGGCTGTTAACAGACCAGCAGTCAGCTTTGTGCATCATAAGAACCCTGCCTCTGGACACTGTAGCTTTACCAGCCTTCCCCAAACGTGATGCACTCCATACGTTAGATTCTACCAGCCTTCTCCAAAGCTGATGTGCTCCATATGTTTTAGAGTATCACTTCCATCAGCCCCAACGGTAAGAGTTGATGGGGACCATAGCCTAGAACCAATACAAGAAACCAGAGGGCTTTCCACACTGCATAATTATAGTGCTATCATTCCACGTTTACTATCATGGCTGCATCCTATAAAATTATAGGTTTTGTAGTTTAGTGAAGCACTAAAGCTCTCTGGCCGAGGATTCTAAATACCTTTCCCTAATCTGAAAAACCCAGTTTTCCACAGGATGGTATCATGGCAGATGTCTGCTTTACTTAAAAAGATACAAACACCCGAACATACTAATGCTACGTGCAAGCACACCCAGGCCCAAAATGCATTTAGAAATTCCCCCACAGTCTGCTATGACAGCTGCATATCGGTGCAATAGATCATAATAAAGCTATAACGAAATAGGCCATTATGAAACCATAACAGCAGACCCACAGCCCCACCCTCCTTTATTTCACATACCTCCCAGAAGGACATTTAACTGGTTCTCAGACTCAGGCTATTTCTATCATGAAGGAACAATGAGGTACTTCAGAGAGATACAGTCTTTGTTTACAAAAGGACTCTCGATAACTCAGTGCCCTGCATGGAAAAAATCCCCAAATTCTGGTATCACCAGGTAGGACCAGGAACAATTCCATTCTAAAACCCTGGATTGCTGCTGATAGTCACTGGTTAATATTGGAATAGCTAGCTGAACCAATAGTCTGGAATTCTTTCCCTAATTTCCTAAGATGGAGTCAAAAGGTGACCCTGTTAGCATACCTTAGTGGTGCAGAACCTCCTTCCTCACCACTAGCCAGGTGAATTGGCTGGGGGTTGATGGGAAACAGAGTCCAAAGCCATTTAGGGGGCTACAGCTTTTCTGCTTTGTGTTATTGTTTACTTCCCTGCAAGCATGAGAAGTTATGAATTACATTTGAAGTTGTTAATGATAATAAATTGGAAAGGGGAACGGTGTAATAAAGCTACATTTTAAAAGTAATGCTACACACGGTAACTATGCCATTTTTTAAATGTAACACTTATGTTTTATAGTGACTCTTGAAGTGGCTTTTTAGGAGATTTCAAGATTTTTAAAAAGTTTCATGCCACTATCTATCTCAAGGTGTTTTTTTAAAAAAAATAACAAATACAATAAAAATAGTTCAGCAATGTTAATTGTACAGTCAGCCCTCTGTATCCATGGATTCTGCATCTATAGATTCCAACATCCATGGCTTGAAAAAATCCCTCCCCCAATCCAAAATGCAAACCTTGATTTTGCCATTATATATAAAGGACACCATTTTACTATGCCATTATATATAATGGGGCTTGACCATCTACAGATTTTGGTATTGTTCCCCCCCCCCCGATCCAAATACCAGCAGATACCAATGGACCACTGTAAATGTAATGAATTATCTTGGGCAGGGAGCTTTGTAGCAAGCTACTCTGTCTAAATACCCTAAAGGTACCAGGTCCTATTTGATCTTGGAAGCTAGTCAGGGTCAGCCCTGGTAAAATTTGGGAGATCGCCATTGAATACTAGGTGTTTCAGAGGAAGGAATGGGCAAAAATGCCTTTGAGTATTCATTGCCTAAGAAAACCCTATGGAATTGATAGGGTTGTCATGAGTAAACAGGTGATTTGAAACCCATACAGACATATAAAACACTGCATTTTAAAAACTAACTTTCCATGTTCTGGTAAATTATAGTTCAACCTATCCCAGCTAAGCAAAACATTGCTAGTTTGGCCTTGCTAGTTAAAAGATGGGGAAAAAGGGTGAATTGCCTGTCTTCGAAGCCTCCAGATTTGACAACATATTTTCCTATTACTATTACTACTGTTTATTTAGTGCATTTTTTTTACAGTGGGCACCCTGTTGATTTTTACACACACATGACTTCCCTTATGCATGTAGTTGTACATTTGGGGCCATGCGTAATGTCTGGATTCAATTATAGTTGCGTAAGTGGATTTTTGCAAATGTAACTGTTACACATTCTTGGACAGTGCTCAACTACCCAACAGTGTTTTCAACATACCATTTGATTTACTGAGATTGTAGAAACAGCAGGCACATTTGCAGGTACACAGATGGTTATTCAGTGCTGGTATTCAACAGAAAAAGAGTGTAGTCCTCACTTAATTACATGAGTGTAGAATTACACTAAGCAAGCATGACACAGGAACTCAGCCAATCTTTTTCTAGCAGAGAATACAGGCTGCACCCACAGTACAGCAATAGTAATTGTAATAATAATAATAAAAATATTTATATTCCGCTTCTCCAAACGATTGAAGCAGCTTACACTAAAAATATCCATACAATACAGTGGGTCCTCGCCTTACGTGGGGGATCCGTTCCGGATCCCTCCGCGTAAGGCGAATTCCGCCTATGCTCGAGCCCCATTGGAAACAATGGGGCTCGTGCGCGGCGGCGCAGCGGTGCAGGTGCACGCGGGGTGCACGCACCCATTCAATTGAATGGGACATGCCGCCCCTTCCGCCCCGCACGCTCTGGCGGCTTTGAGCGCCTATGCTCAAAGCTGCCTATAAAAAGGCAGCGTATGGCGAGGCGCGACTGTACAATGAAAGCATATTTCATTATATTCCAAACCCTCCCTAACCCTCCCATTCACAATAAAATACAATTAAATTATTAGACAGTTATTAAGACAATTATTAAAAATAGGGCAGAGGCAGTTAGGTCAATTGTCAAATGAATAGATACAAAGTTACTGGGAGTTCATCTTAATCTGGAAAGACCTGCCAGAAGAGATATGTCTTGATTGCCTTTTTAAAGCAATCAAGACTAGTAATACTTCAAATCTCTTCTGGTAGGCTATTCCATAATTTGGGAGCGGCTAAAGAGAAGGTCTTCTGGATAACTGCAACCAGCCTAGTTTTAACTGGCTGCAGTAAGTTTTTATTTGAGGACCTCAATGTGTGGGGTGGATTATATGGGAGAAGGCAATCCTGTAGATAGGCTGGACCTAAGCCATAAGGGGCTTTAAAGGTTATAACCAACACCTTGCATTGTGCCCGGACATAGATAGGCAGCAAGTGAAGAGACATTAATATAGGGGTAATATGATCACCTCTAGATCTTCCTGTGACCACACTGGCTGCCATATTTTGGATTAGTTGAAGTTTCCAGACTAGATACAAGGGTAGCCCAATCAAGTCATGAAGTTATCAGTGTGTACACCTCAGATTCTAGGAAGGGGCGTATTGGCATATCAACTGATGCTGATAACAGGCACTCCTGGCCCTTGAATTTATCTGAGCTGAAATCTGGATCCAAAAGTACACCCAAACTATGAACACAGTCCTTTAGGGAAGTGTGATCCCATCCAGGACCAGCTGACTAGCAGAGATCCCGTCCAGGACCGGTTGCCAAACCTCCAAACCTGGACTAGGACCTCCAACTATGAGCACCTCTGTCTTATCTAGATTCAGTTTCAGTCTGTTTTTCCTCATCTAGGGAACCCCAGCAGACTGTAAATCCCAGATTATTACTGTATCAGTTAAAGTAGTAATAATTACTACAGTGGGCCTTTTGTATACATGGGGAATCCATTCTGGAACCCCCCCCCCCCCCCCTGGAAAAAAAAAAAATGGGACCTCAAGTCCCGTTGATTTTAATGCACAAGCACATGCACCATTTTGTCTCCCTGGGCTTGCCGTCCACGTGAGCTCAAGTCTGCATATGGCATGCCTGTATATAGGGCAGACTGTATAACTGTTTGTGGCTTGCACCTCTGGAAAATACAGCCAAAAATACTGTGTACACAGGAGCTTTGTTTTCATTAAGGTTTATTTTTTAAATTGCCGCTTTATAAAAAGAATTCCATACATGTCTCCTCAGGTAGAAGCTACATTGAGATCAGTGGGATTTATTCCAAGGTTAAGTGGATATAGGCCTGGATCCTATTGTCAGTCTTTGAATCAACAGAATTTATATGCACTGATGCAGCATACAGACTTTCTGTTCAATGGATCTACTCTAGTTGGAACTGTGAACAGGATTCAGGCTGTAGTCTCCTCTGCATCACTGGAAATGTTGGATCTATAAATTTAAACAGTAAATAAATGTTCCTTGTTCCTCCCTCTGCTCATTTCTATATTTTTACATAATAGAAGACAACCTTCAAAATCACCTTTTCCCAAAGATCGGGCTCTATGCCTGAATGGACTTATTAAAGCCTCCTATTTTTGTAGCCTAATTTTTAACATTGTGTCTCTGCATTACTTGTCACTAAGATAAAACTAAGAATTCTGATTCTGCTGCATTCCAAGCTTGAGATGCAAATCTGAGCATCCAGCAGCAGTTTGTCCTTGATTTATAAAGAGCTATGAAATACTTTGTCAAAAACGCAGTGGATCCCACACATCCTCTCAGTGTTTAAAGATTCGAGCTACAGGACTTTCTGATTCTGGCAGCCTTACTTGTTGGGACAGATAAATATCCACTGCAATGCCTTGCTGGGTTTTTGTTTTTGTTTTGGGATTTTTTTCTTACATACAACAGACTGCCAAAATAAAGCTGCTTCGGGTCTCTTTGGAGGTATGCTGTTTCAATGATGCATGCATCCTAAGAGTCTGGAAGCTGCGCCAAAAGCTGCACTCCAGTACTTAGGACTGGAGCATGGCTTTGGTGTGGCTTCTGGACTCTTAGGACCCATGCATCATTTAAACAGCATACCTCCAAAGTGACCTGAAGCAGCTTTATTTTGGCCTGTCTGTATCAGGCCACAGACAAGCAAGCAAGCTCTGATCACAAAATTGTTTATCCAAAGTTTCTTTGCACAAGAAGCTAAGCTGTCCTCTGGCTAATTGTGTGGCGGGGTACATAGGGAATCATATCACAAAAAGTGGGTCTTACAACAAGACTAGCTTTGACTAGGTTACTAGTTGCTGCCTTATAGGTATTTTGGATTACAATTCCCACCAACCATCAAGCCTGGAGATGATGATGTAATCTGTAGTCCAAAGCATCCGGTAGGCACCAAGGCTGGGAGTTGATGGCTTCAGAACAGTTAGTTTGTGTCAGACAAACTAGATCAATAGAGACTCCATATTCAGAGGCAGTATACTTCTAAATCACTCTGAGATTACTCAGCTAGGAAAGAGAGTTGTCTGCATACTCTTCTTATAGTCTTCCCAGAAACGTCTGTCTGGTAGAACAGGACGCTGCTAGTCTAGATGGATCCTTGTTCATTTTTCTCATTTCAAGAAAAACCTGAAATGTTTCATTTCAAAGTTGCCACAATAGCTGGAAGGAGAAAAATAATTTGGAGGATTGCTCTACACTGCACATGAGCTCTAAATAAAAACAGCCTATGCTGTACAACTGGGCAAACAGCAGTCTATATAAAACACAAAAACTGAGAATAAAACTACTTGGCTGTGCAAGGCCAAGGGCAACTCAGCAACTGAACTTTGCATGCAGTGGTCTCAGATTCAGTCCTAATATTTCCAGTCTGGGAAAGACGCTTCAGCGAAACCCTGGAGAGCCATTGGCCACAGTCAGTGCAGAGGATAGTGAGCTAAATGGCTCTTGCCTAGTAAAGAGAAGCTTTCTATATTCCTAGGAATTTGAATGTCTTGTCCTCAGTGCTCTCTTAAGCTCAAAGCAAGAAAATCTCCATTAAAGGGAAGTTTTGTTTTGTTTTTAAAAATGTATGTGATTTTTTTTTAAAAAAAGGCATTTTAAAGCTGTGAATATATTCCTTTTTTTTAAAAAAAATGTTGTAAAGGCTCTACCATATGCTAGGCTGGACTATTTGTAAATTTGACCTAGTAATAATCTACAAATCAAGCATGAACTCTCAGGCGGGTTACAGACCGCCATAAAGTACGCACTCTGCACGTACTAGGGTTAGGAAGGGCTGTATTAGGATTAGGAAGGGTCTTACCTTCCTTACGGCCCTTCTTTGTAGTACGCACGGAGCGCGTCGTAAAAGGCAGTGCCCATCCACATGGGCGCCACCATTTTGACATCTTGGATGCATAGCGTCCAGACGTGTCGCGGCGGACGTGATGCCGCAAGGGCGCGCTTCGCCCCTCGTGGCACCACTTCCATGTTTTGAAAAGGAGCGCCATTTCGGCGCTCCTTTTTCACTGCACCGGGAAGCCTTGCGGTCTGGCCGCTGGGGCTTCCCTCTGCAGCAAATGGCGGTGGCGGGAAAACGGCCGCTTGAGGGCGGTCTGTAACCCGCCTCAGATTACTAAAAAGAGGCTGTCATACTTTGGACCTAATATGAAAGAACATGACTCTTTAGAAAAGACAATAATGCTTGGTAAAGTGGGCAGCAATAGACCACAGTACAGGAGGATTGATTCAGTCAAGGAAGCCACAGCCCTGAGTCTGTAAGACCTGAGCAGAGCAGGTGATGACCAGGGCTCTTGGAGGTCAAAGCTGACTTGATGACCCGGATTCTTTCCCCCTCCCTCTCCAAATATCTATGGCACCCAGCTCTTAGGAAGGCCACAGTGAAGTCTGGTTTACACATGCTAAGCCATCACTTGATTTCTCTGTGCTTGATTCTCACCAGCCGACTATACAAACTGACTTTGTTGGGAAGTTCTGACATCTAGGTGAAGGAGGGAATAAGATAGCCCATTCTCACCAGAAAAGCCTTACTTGGTGTTGCAAGCAGTGAATCGACTCTGCATTTTAGGCCAAACTTTAAATGAGGTGAGCTCTATCCCCAAATCGGTTCAGCGCCTTGGATAGCTCCTTTAAAGGTGACACTGAAATGCAGAACAGATATGTGGGCCCGACAACATGGCAGCCACCAGCTACCACTGTTTACAGCAACCAAGTGAAAAATATGTCAAAGTGAACTGAGACCAACAATACAGTCTTATGGACTTCTATTAAAATCCAAGTCCCACCAAGTCCCATAGATATTGCTCTGTCATAAACAAGCAAAGAATTGCAGCCACAGGTGATGCTGCCCAGAAAAGTATGAGTAAGTTTAGGCCAAATTAGAATGAATTCAAAGTAATGGGGGATAATTTCCAGTTCTAAGAGGCCCAGTGGAAAAGGGGATATGACTTCAGTAGTTTTTAGGATTTGAGGTTATCCAAACCAATAAATGTTTAGATGACATCTTGATTGGCTACCCCTCTAATACAACTCTTGGGCAACAATACAGTTTCTGCAGATCCTCATGATGTTGAATACAAACCTAATAATCAAGTTTTGGTATATATTTTAAGAGAAATGTCCACTTCATTATGATGAAAAAGTAAGTGTCTCACACAGTCCTACCCTTTACTTTCTGCTTTTTCTTTGGGGTAAGAATGATGACTGGGAAGAAAAAAAGAGAGTGAAAGGGTACAATCCAAACTACAGCTAATCCCCTGGCTGTTTCCTTGATGGATTAAATGGGAAGGTTCTGAAATAATTTAATCATGGTCTTATTAGTACCAGCATAGAAAGAAAAATGTGTGGTCCATATGAGAGGTCTATTCATCTCTGACAGACAAAGGCAGTCCAAGGGGGTGTTCCCACTTGGCAGATGAAACGGATTATATTGGCGCGATTCTGATTCGGATTATATTCTGGGAATAATTCGAATTTTTTCCATCGTTTCCATTACAAAAAGGGGCAAATTACCTCGATTCATTTAGACCCTGTTTTCGTTCCCATTTATTTTAAATCACTTTATTTTAAAGCGGATTAACTTGCTCCCCATTCCCATTTGTGCCCGCAAGCTGTCAATCAAGCGCGTAGGCTTCAGACGTCACAAGTCTTGGGTTTGTTTGTTTTTTGGGCAGCCATTGAAAATTGGCTGCATTCGAGGTTCTTCTGTTGTGCCTCCCCAGACTAGAAGGAGCCTCTATTCGTCTTCTTCTGTGTCTCCTCATATTAACTGCCATAACTCAGTGCTAGGGAATCCTGGGAATGGTAGATTATTATGGCACCAGCACTCTCTGGCAGAGGAGGATAAATGTCTCACAAACACAACAGTTCCCATAATTCCTTAGTACTGAGCCAGGGCTGGTTAAGGGGTCTCAAATTGTATTATTTCTACAGTGGGTTTTGAACTACAGATGAGTTTTTTTTCATGAATTAAAAAAGTTGTTACTTTATAATTTACTTTAGAAATATACACACACACACACACAAATATAAAGCCTACTGTTTCAGTGGAGAGAGACTCTGCATCCAAAGTCCAGGGTTGGAATACACACACACACACACAACCTACTGTTTCAGTGGAGAGAGACTCTGCATTCAAAGCCCAGGCTTGGCAAATCAGATCAAGGGGGAAAGGCAGCAGGCTTCAGTGGGGAGAGACTCTTTGGGGAAGAGAGAAGACAAGGCTCGACCCCCCCCCCCGGGTGTCCAGGCTCTGCTGTGTCTTCCCATAGTTCCTCTGGGAAAGAGGGAAGGAGCCTCCATTCCCCCAAATCCCTTTGCCTGCCCCATTGCTCCCTGGGTTGTCTGGGGGGTGATCAAGCAGGCATGTACTGCAAAGCCCATCTGCTGCTCAGGCGCTCAGGCAGAGGCGAAAAAAAGAAAAAAAGAAAAGTTTAAAATGGTGTTCAATGGTTCTCCTCACACATCAGTCTATGAATGTGGAGCAGAGGGGAGGTTGCAATCCACTGGGGTAAAGGGTATGTGAATGGAAGAAAATGGTGCTGGCGATGCAGAAAGAGAACAAAGAGGGTGACACCCCCAGGCCAGCCCCTTGAGCGCTGCTCCTTCCATCTCCTGGTTACCGAATCAGACACCCTTGTCGTTCCCATTCGGATACTGCAAATCAGACCCCAGGAGCAAAAATAATCTGCTTTAAAATCTACTGTTTTTTAAAGCGGTTTATAGGCATATAATCCTGATTATACAATAAAACCCGAATCAGATTCAAAACTGAATGGGAATGATTCCGGGGCAATGGGGAACAGATTCGGGGTTAAATGAGAACAATGCCCCCTTAATTTGCATACTAATCCATGTTTTAGGCCAGTGGGAATGCCACCTAAAATGAAATTGGAAAGTGCTGCAGCAATGTTATGAGACAGATTTTTTAAAAAAGTGAGACTAATTAGCCAATAGCTCAAAATGCAAGGGAATGTGGCAGTGCGTCTGTTAACCCAGAATCTTTTACGCTTTGGATTCTAAGGCCTGCTGTGCCTCAACACCTCAGCAGGCTAGGAGGCCTGGTGCCAACTCAATACTTCACAAAACGAAGGATGCAGCAGAGCAAGCCTAGAGCATTCCAGGAACTGCAGTATTACAGTATGTTGACATTTGATGGCTAAAAAGAATTAGAGTGAAAAATGAACTGGCAACACTTAACTACTGACCAGAATCCTCTGTCACATTGGTTCTCAAACTTTGCCCCCCCAGATGTTCTGGACGTCAGACCCCAGAATTTCTGACTGTTGCCAAGCTATCTGGGGCTTCTGGGAGCTTCATTCTAAAAGACCTGGAGGACCAAAATCACTGTTCCATCATAATGTTACATAACTTTATGTATACATACGCCTGTTACAGACTGCCAAAATAAAGCTGCTTCGGGTCTCTTTGGAGGTATGCTATTTAAATGATGCATGCACCCTAAGAATCCGGAAGCTGCACCAAAGCTGCACTTCAGTGCTTAGGAATGGAGTGTGGCTTTGGCGCGACTTCCGGACTCTTAGGACCCATGCATCATTTAAATAGCATACCTCCAAAGAGACCCGAAGCAGCTTTATTTTGGCAGTCTTTAACAGGCCTTAGCTAAGTAGCATAGGTGCTAAGAAACTCTATTGGTGAATTGCAAAAAATGTGCAATAGGACACCGACAAGAGAGTCCCAATGAGCATCGGCACTCCCTAGTTGGTTGTGCATTTGTAGTAATATAACAACAGCCCTTTACTAGATACAGATATTTTGGAACTAAGTCTAATTCTGGAGAATGTAAGGTTACTTACAAAGGCCTAAATTCCCAAGGGGATTATGGCCATCATCATTATCCATCATCATAATCAGTTTCATGGTCTACTAGGTGTACTCAACTGGAGTTTTGGACCAACAAGACCAGATTCTATTCAAGAATCTAGGAACCAGTGAATTATTGCCAGATAACATGGCTCATCTAAAGTAGTTTCACATCATCATCGTAATTATTATCACTGTCTCATTATTATTATTATTGGTTTCACAGCCTACCAAGTATTGCCAACTGGAGTTCATGAATCAGTAAGTTATCATGAGATAACATGGCACATTCCAAGTAGTGTTGCATTTTCTTCTTATGGGAGCACCTTCTCCCATATTGTCTGCCCCGCCCCTTATGGTCCTCTGGGAAGAATTTACTTCAGTCTAAAAAATCCAGACTGTCCACAGTTTCCCGGAGGGCCTTCTCCACTGCTGCTCCAAGGCTATGGAATGACCTGCCAGAGGAGATCCGCCACATTACCACCCTGGCGGCCTTTAAAAAGGCCATTAAGACAGATCTCTTCTGGCAGGCCTTTCCAAACTAGCCTCTCTTCTCCGAGTACGATGCAGCTTATTCCCTCCTATTTTAGAGTCTTTCTTAGATTTCCCCCCAACTTTGTTGATCTTATCACAATGTTTTTATATCGTAAATAATTTAATTTAGTTTTATAATCAGGGATGGGAGGTTGGACGGGGGATTAATTTTAACTAGATTTGATATGTAATACACTGTTTTTAGATGTTGTAACCCTCCTTGATTCCCCATGAAAAGGCGGGCTATAAATAAATCATTATCATTATCATTGTTATTACCATCATCATCATCATCATCATCATCACTACTACTATTATTATTAATAATAATTATTATTGCTGGTTCTTTGCACTATTATTACACTATTATTATTCATGATTATTGTTATTCTGATACCCATTGGAAGACCGAAAGCAATTTACAACAAAATAGAGAAAACCTTCCCTAAAAACAAATTTAAAACAGTGTTACTGATTGCTGGAATAAAGAAAAAGCAATTTTGAAAACCAAAGGCCACATGGCCATATGTTCAGACTTGCAAAATGCAGTCATAGTTTGGTTCATGTTCCAAGCAGTCTTCAAAGACAGCCCATGTGGACTGGGGCATGTGGAACTACAACAATCTCTGTCTGCCAAGCAGAAGACTGAGCTTCTTCCCATATATATATATATATATGGATTGCATGTGTGCCACGCTTGCTGCATTTATGTTTATTTTTAGGTTATCATATACCCTTGACTGAAGAACGGCACACTCCTTCTATCTGGGATGGCTGTTCTCTTCCACCAGCATGCAGCTTCGGGAAGAATGCACATGGAGCAGTGAGGGAAGAAGGAGACACCCAGCTAGCCAGCCAGATCAGCCAAATCAACCCTGGTGATCAATGAGGTGACAGATGTCGCAGCCAGATCGCTGTCACATATATTTTTAGGACTAGTGGTTTGAATGTTGAACTATGACTCTAGAGACAAGGGTACAATTCCCTGCTCGGCCATAAAACCCACTGGGTGACCTTGGGCAAGTCACATCGCCTCAGCCTCCAGGCAAGATAAACCTCGATAGGAGCACATTAGGTTCGCCACAAGTCAGAAATGACTAGGAGGCACACAACAACAACAACACTCAAGTTATCATGTGTATTAACTGATGTCAAGCTAGTTTTCCTACAAAATTTATCTTTCAAAAATTTATCTTTATCTTTCAAAAACCCTCATGCATGCCTATGGTTTGCCATTTCTTTTTTTTCTCTCTTGCACTTATTACTCTTTACATCACCTATCCTGGGGTCGGCACTTAGGTGGGTCTGGGTCAATATTCTGCCCCCAACCTTCCAGAACTCTCTCTTTCTCTCTGTGTGTGTTTCTTCAAGTCACCTGTCAATTTATGGCAAGCCCATGAATTTCATATTCTTAGGCAAGGAATGCTCAGATATGGTTTTGCCAGTTCCTTCCTCTGAAACATAGCCTAGAATACCTAGCATTCCTTGATGGTCTCCCATTCAAGTACTAACCAGGGCTGATCCTGCTTAGTGTCTAAGATCAGATAGCATTTAGTGCTTTAGGGCTGTATAGACTGTATAGGGGATGTACAGTATATTGTACAGGGGATGTATAGACTGCCAAAAATGCCAAACAAACCCGGAAGTGGATGAATGCCCATTTCTGGTTTTGAAAATCTGATCTTTTTTTAAAAAAAAATTTAAATAGTGCAGAGAGCAGGGGCTAGGTGCTTTGAAAGCTGAATTGCCACTCCTGGGGTCCATTCACACTACAGAGTTATAGCACTATTATTCTACTTTAACTGCTGTCATTCCATCCTGTGGAATTCTGGGGTTTGAAGTTTGAAAAGGCATTAGAGCTCTCTGGCTCAGAATTTTAAATGCCTCTCTCTAAACTGTGAATTCCAGGAGTTCATGGGTTGTGTGAACTGGTCCCCAGAAGCTTGCTGGGGGAGCGGGGAAAGAGTCACAAACACCCCTTTTTAGTCAAAAGGGGAAATCTGGGAAATCAGGAGAGGCCAAAACTGCAAAAACTTCAGGCATCCATAAGGCCACACTTTGCCCACCTTGATCTATCAATTCCAAAAGAGGAATTAGTTGGACATTATTTTCAAGCAATTCCTGAGACTCAAGTTAGTACATTCTTCGACTCAACCCAACACACACTGAAGCAGCTGAACTTTCTTTGGGTGTCCAGTTGGCAAATCAACTCTTCTTGGCAGAGATCTGCTGAAATCTAGCTGAACTGCAGTATGAGCACACAATGAAGTTTACTAGATGCATGCCAAAAGCTGCGGGGATTTGATCACCTTGCATATCAGTATGTCCCTGACCCAAAAATGGAAGGTGCTCTAGCACAAGAGGAAACTGCTTGTGCACTGGGATAGCTGCACTGTCTTGGACAAGACAGAGAGAGCAGTCACTCACTGAGGATTGGTCTGCAACAGAAAAATATGGGGAAGCTTCTCCTAGACTGCATCAATTTACATCTCAGGTGTATGCATAAGGTGTGTGTGTGTGTGTGTGTGAGAGAGAGAGAGAGAGAGAGAGAGAGAAGAGAGATGCTTGAATGAGTCCTGAAAGTGCGTGAGGAGCCTTTGCACCTATAAAACTAGTACATCAAACAAGGGCAGATGGTTGCTCCATGTTGGGGGAGTAGTAAATCCACTCTGGTCTTTTGTCTGAAATTTACAGAAATTATCAGAGATGCTGAACAGAAAGGATCAGGTTATTGCTGAAGTGGATTTATGCAGCACTGTGTGTTGTAAAGAGATCACTGACTTTACTTTTATTAAAATGATAACCTAGACCACACCTCTGTAACATGCAGTTCTCTAATTGCAAGTGGGCTTTTTAAAAACTATTTCCTTTTCTCTCATACACAACTCATACACAACCCCCTTATGACAACCCTGTAAGATAGGTTAGGTTTAGAGACACTAATGCTTTGAAACTAGCTCTTTACCTCTCTGCATGTTTACCACTAAACTAGAAGTTGCTTCTAGGTCCTCAAAGAATTAAAACAAAACTGGTCCATTTCTTCTGTTTTCTGTAACAAGGTATTTTACTAGTTAGTGACCATAGTGTAGTGGTTTCAGTCCTGGACTATGACTCAGATGGGCCAGTGTTCAACTCCAGCTTAGCTATGGAAACCTACTGGGCAATCCTGGGCTAGTCACACTCTCTTGGCCTTACAAGATGGCAATTGCAAACCTCCTTTGCAAATATCTTTCTAAGAGAACTCTAGGATAGGCTCCATCCGTCCCTTTATTCATACTTCACCTTTTTCTCTGACTGAAACTCAAAGTGCAATAAAATAATAAGGCACAATAACAAAAGACACAATAAATACACATGTATGCCAAGGGATCTTGTACTGCCTTTGAGACTAATCTCAGTTTGCATACAGATATTCCAGACTAATTCGACTATGTCTCTGAATAAAAACATGTATGATTAAAAACATAAAAGTTGTGATTAAAACAGTATTAAACAACAGAATTAAAACCATTGGAATGTTACTTATAAAAAATGTAACCAACAAAAATAGTCCTTTAAAGTAACAAAAAAGTTACTTTGAAACAAAGCAGTATAACCACTACAGCATCACCCAAAAGGATTGCTGAAATAAAAAAGATCATAAACTGCCTCCCAAAACAAAGAAGGACCCATCCTAACCTCCCTGGGAGGGGGGGGGAGACATTCTAGGGGGGAGCAGCCACAGAAAAGGCTCTCTCTCACGTTCCCACCGAATGTATTAGTAAAGATGATGGGATGCAGAGAAATACCCCCTTGAAGTTCTTAAGAGTCCAGGCATATGGAAAAGTTATGGTCCTTCAGACAGCCTGGACTTGAGCCTTATATTATGAAGATTTGCCATGAATCATAAGTCCACTCGAAGGCACACAATTACAGCAGTGCAGAGGTGATGTGTATGAAGATGCTTGTTCTTCAGCTTCAGCTACTTTACATCCTTAAAATCCATGGTGGGTGGGACCCTAACTGCCTTCCCTTCCTGCCGTATCACAGGCACCACCATTCCCTCAAACTTTACAGGTGCCAGAGCCTAAACCTACCTGGAAAGACATATACAACCAAGATAGCATCTTTAGCTTAGCTTATGGGTACAGCTGATAAGCATGTCCTAGTTGAGGGAGCGTGCATAAAGTGTTGGAGAAACCACAGTGTGAGAAAAGTGTTGGTGGTATTTACTGTTGAGTCTACATTGACTTATGGTTACCCTATGAATGAGAGCTCCAAGAGCCTTGCTCATCATCCTCCCTGTTAGGGTCACAAGAGAGCCCTGGGGGCGCAATGATTAAATGCCAGTACTGCAGCAACAAGGTTGTGAGTTTGCTCCCAGGGCTCCAAGGTTGACTCAGCCTTCCATCCTTTAGTAGGATGGTAAAATGAGTACCCAGCTTGTTGGGAGCAACTGGCTTACACCCTGTAAACTGCCCAGAGAGTGCGGAGTTCACTAATAAGTGTATAAAAATGTACATGTCATTGCTATTACTATTTCTTGATTAAATCAATCCACCTTCCCTTTTCTCCATTGCCTTCCATTTTAGCAAACATTATCACCCCCCCAAGACTCACATTACCTCATGATCTGTCCAAAGTACAACAGTCTCAATTTAGGTATTTTTGCTTCTAGTGAGAGCAGGCTTGGTTTGCCCTAAGACCCATTTGTCTTCTGAGATATAAATAAGATATACATAACAAATAGGGCTCAAAAGAAAGAGGCAACTTCTGCATCCACTGAAGGCTACACAAACACATCTCAGCTACTGCCAAATCCATTGCTTTGGAGATGAAGCAAGAAAACCTTCAATTTTTCATTTAAAAATTTCCTATGCTCCTAGAACCCATTTACACTACACAATTATAGTGCTATATTTCACAAATGTCATGACAAAATGCTATGGACTCTTGGGATTTGTAGTCTGGTGAAGCACTCAAGCTCTCTGTCTGAGAATTCTATATGCCACTCTAAACTTCAAATCCCAGAATTCCACATGATGGAACCATGACAGTAAAATGGAATCTTAGTTCTACAGCTGTGTAGTGTGAATAGGCCTCTTCTTTATAAGTGTGGGGCCATACAGACCACCTCAAAGGGGTGGTATGCAGCCTCCTCTTTACTGGCTGGATCGGGGCCATGGCCACCTCATGTTGCCGCCCTGATCCGGCCTCTGGAGAGCACAAAAAGGAGCCACAAAAAGCGGCTCCTTTTTGTGCTCTCCAAGAGTTGCCATAGCCGCAGTGGCGCGGCTTTATGACACCCCTTCGGTACAGCATCATATGGATGCCCCATGTGGACCAGAATGTGCCAAAATGGAGGCAGAGTTAGGGCATCCAGTGCCCTAACTCTGCCCACAGGTCAGCACAAAGTGCCGGTCTGTATTATAGGGCCTGAATCAAGCTTCCAGGAAAGGGGGGGGGAATAAAATCACAAGGGGACATGTATCCTATTGGCTGGCTGTTGCACCCCCCCCCCCACTTGACCCTTGTTTCATCCTTTCAATCAGGTTGAGTTGTTCACTTTGTTTAACAAGACTAGTAATTTCCTACTTCTGGGAGGCTTCTTGGAGCAGAGCTTGCAATGTTAAGCCTGAAAATTAATTTGTTAAGGTTGACCATTAAAAATTTTCATTGCTGTTAATACTGATAACTTGCCATTTATTTTTTTAATGGTGACAATTTTCTACTTAATTCATTAGTTTATAAATGTATGAGTTTTTAGAAAGAATGGAATGTAGGTTGTCACTGTTGCCCCCTAGTGGCCCATTCTGTTATGGATTGTCTTTCCTTTTTCTGAAACCCTGTAATACTGAGCTGCAGCAATAAGTGGCAATACTTTCTTTCAGGGGAGTTGAATGAAGGACAGATTGGAAATATTATTGATTGGAAATATTTTGATTGCCTCTAAACATACTCACAGCAATATGATAAACAACAACCCTACTTCCTCTACCTTCCCATTAACTTAGAATCAAGAAATGTGACCTGCAAAGATCAGTGCCATGGTACATGTTTTGCACACAAGGACCTGAAGGCCCAAGAAACAAGTTAGCAGATAACTAATTGCATTTAGCTATTTATTATGCTAATGAATGTCTGCTTACCAACAAATTAATCTGTTATGCCTCATTGGAGGGAGGGGATGCCAAATGAGGACACAACTACAGTGGCAGTAACTGGTTTCCAATCCAGTGAGTCTCTCCTGGTTTTTCTTCAATCAGTAAAGGAGCTATCCAAGCTGCGACACCTGATTCCCAAAATAAGTTCAAAACTCTGCATTGTTCCTTTAAATTCAGACTAAAACCCATAGATCCCACTGATATGGAAGCCACCAGCTATCACTGCACAACTAGTTAGGCTCAACTGGTTATTTTAAAATGCTGTTAGTTTTCATGTACAACCTATGTGGTTTACATTTTCATTTAAAGAAAGAAGCAAATGTGAAAGTCCAACTCCTATGGATTAAGGAGGGGGGAGGCTTACAGAAAGGGCATCACCAATAAAATAATATCTCCAAGACATGTTTTTACTATGGTAGCTTGCATGTTAGATTGCAGCTAATGTGGTGTTTGCAAAACCTAATAAACAAGCAGTACCTTATTTTAATAAGGTTTCTGAGTTCTGAGTGTGAGGCAGTGCAATGTGCCGTAGTTCTACGCTCCTATCCTCCCCTGAAAGAACTCCACAAAGAGGTCTATCTATTCTCCTAGCAACCCTGTGAGTTCAGTGAGCATGACAAGACAGCAGTCTGTCCAATGCCACTCAAGGCAGCTTCATAGCTGAGCAGAGACTTGGCTTTCCCATTCAAACACACATACCCAACAACATCGCACCCCGTTGCCTTTGCTGAGATCTTCATATGACTCACCCAGGCTTCTGTGTGCTTTTACTATCAGCGTAACAGGCGAGTAGGTCTGAACACCAACAAACTTAAGATGACATCTAGTCAAAGACACATTTCACACATGGCAGAAATAAACAAACGTGCCAGGAGATGCAAGGGTTAACAAGAGGAACAGAAATGTTGGCAGCGTATCATTATTCTGCACACAGACATGTCTTCTCCCATTCCTGACACCATCACACCTCTCATTAAGTCAAGGACTGAGACCATCAATATCCTCTGTGAGAATTAATGAGGGATGCCACAAGATCACAATTTGGCTTCTTCCTAGGCTCTTGCCTTGTTTCCCCATCACCTGTACCAGGGCAGCATTTCTATGCCATGACAGTGGTGTTGCTATGGTAATGACTCTTCTCTACTAGATGGCAAACACACAGGCACACACCAACAAACCCAAACATACTGCAGCAAAACGACAAAAAGGGCACAATCCAGAAGGAACTTCTCCTGCACAAGGCTCTTACGCACCTCCTACGCATCTTAATAAGGTACTGTGTTGATAGGGGAACTTCCAGCCAGCCAGATACTTTTGTCCATAGAAAGCCCCCCAAATAGGACACATTGCTCTCTATCTATCTATATCTATCTATCTATCTATCTATCTATCTATCTATCTATCTTTCTTTCTTTCTTTCTTTCTTTCTTTCTTTACTAATAAATAAATCTGGAATTTCATCTCTTCATTTGTTATGGGTCCTTCATTTATCAAAAATATGATGAAGTCAATAAAGCTAATTGCCTTCTCTGGACACACAGATCGCTTTGCGCTGCTCAGGTTTGTCTATAGACAAGGCAACCCCTGGAAACAGGAAGAGAAAACTCAACCTGTTTGCTTAAAGATAAGGAAGCAAAACTTTGCACTCCATTAAACCCTCTCTCTCCATGTTTTGAGCTAAACCTCTTCCTCCACTGATTCATACCTCTTGCTGATTCATACATTCACATGTTTCCGAGGTGGGAAAAGGTTCAGAATCATAAAGGTAAAGAAAGTCTAGCTCTGGATCAAATGGTGATGTTATGGTCGTTTTAGTGGGATCCAGCATATCAGATGGAAAAATAGGGGTTAGTAACTAAATATACTTCCATCGTAAGACTGGGTTCCCACAAAGCTAAAATGCTTTACTCACTGCCCCCAGCTGCCAGTTAAAATCTCTCCCTTGTTTTATGGCTGCCAACATTATTCTTATGAATGGGCAAAGCAGGATGGTTGGTATGTACTGGAAACACCGGCTGAGCAGCTCCACGCAAGTTTCAGTTTAGTACTTTTTACAGCATAACCAGCAGCAGAGGCTGAAGATTTACTCTTATGTCTTTGGGATGACCACTATCACAACCACAACATTTACTGTATTTATAATGCCCTTTCCACAGAAGCGTGAAACAAGACATTTGTGCAAGACACAGCCTAAGCAGCAAAAGCATCTGGCCTCTCATCTTGACCTTGCAGCTGGGAAAAGTCCTCTCCCGCACTTCATTTTCAGAAATATTCAGCCACCCAAGTCACTCATAAAGAGTTTGTACACATGTCCTGCGTCTGGGCCTGAATCCAGTCCATTTTATTCGCCCGGCTTCCCTGCGGTAGCCAGCATTGCAAGTGTCCTCCAGTTCCTTTCAGGGGTGAAATAATAATGCTTAAAGGCATCATAGCTTTGGGAAGGAACCCAAATCACTCATGCAATCGATGGATGAAAGATATAGTCAGTTGCGCCAGTTGAAGTAGATGCAAATTAGATCCATTGAAAAGGATTGAGAAAGAAATCACTGGATCCCCCCCATTTCATATATATTTACCTCTGTCCTTCTTTCCCCAAAACAGAAGTGTACAGCAACCCTTTCCTTGCCTCTCTTAACAAAGGGTCCCGTATCATCAGGGCAACCAGGACTGAACTTCTTTGCAAAGTTCACCTCTAGGGTGCAAGTTGTTTTTTCCTGCTTAACCCTAGATCCATTCCCTTTGGTCGGTTTACACATTTAAAGGGAACATATATTCAGTGGTAGCCGTAGTGGCAGCCAGCCTGGCCTAGTGGTTTGAGCCTTATGACTCTGGGGACCAGGGTTCGAATCCCAGCTGGAGCATGTAAGCCCACTTTCTTAGCCCCACAGGATGGCAATGGCAAGCCGCCTGTGAAGAAATACTGCCAAGAAAAACCCATGACAGATTCCTTAGGCTCACCATAAACGAAAATGACTTGAAGGCACATCACAACAACAACAACAACAACACAGCCCTGTTGGCTATAGAACAAAGTACTCTGACATCCCAAATCCCCCGAACAGTGATACCTGTTTTTTGACCCAGTATTTGGAGCATTCTGGTGGATTTGGGATGTTATGGTTCATTGAAAGGCAATGAGGACAGCAAGGAACCGGTTGGAGCAGGTTTCTTTCTTTCTTTTTGAAGAAGGAGGTGCAGTGTGATGAGAAACTCTCCCCTTACGCTTGGAGTTCAACTCCATGGAGGTGAATAGCCCAGATCTTCCTCATTGCTGGGCCTTTCGGACTGCAACCTTGGCAGCGCCACAAGGTCCTTCTTCCCAGGAAAGGGAGCAAAGGGCTGCAGAATCCCCTCCACATCAAAGAGGGATGGAAGGCAGCCACTTTGAAGAGACAGAGAGAGATCTCTGTGTCTATCTATATCTATACATACGTACACACACGACTTGAGGGCAGTTAACAACAAAACACACACACACACACATATACACGCATGCACTCACACACTTATATATACACATGTACACACATATACATTATACACACATAGACATACACAAATATATTACACACAGATACAGACACATATGTATACAACAGGAACAAAGCACACACACACACAGCCAAGACAGAGCCGGGGGGGGGCAGGTGACACTCTCTCAGCCTCTCTTGCCAGCAGGGGAAGGCAAGACAGCAGCAGCCCCTCTGAGCCCGGTCTTGCCAAGGGGTCCGTGGGGGCTGCTCCTGGGAGGGCGCCTCCTGCTTACCTGCCGGGAGCCTGGCCCTCCGCCGCCGCCGCGCAGCAGGTCCGCATCGGAGCAGAGCCAGGGCCGCCCCCAACAAGGCCAAGGCCAAGGCTGCTGCCAGAAGGACCAGGCGGGAAGGAAGCGGGGCTGCTGGGGCTTTTACCTCGCCCGCCTCTCTCTCGGGCAGCTCTGCCTTCTGGAGGGCGGCGCAGGTGCCTCCGGAGGAAGAGGGAGAGGGAGAGGCGGCGCTCTCTGGGCAGAGAGGGAGGGAGGCTTCTGCCTGGAGACGACGAAGCCGCTGGTGCCTCCCAGGAGCCCCGCCTCCCTCCCTCCCTCCCCCCGAGGCTCCCGTGGGCTCTGGATGCAGAGAGAGGAGAAGGAGCCGAGGAAAGGGAAAGGGAAAGGCAGGCAGGGAAGGGGCAGAGCAGCCCCTCAGCCCCAGGGAGAGCCAGCACAAGGGGGACCGGACCAGTACTTCTCTCTCTCTCACACACACACACACGTACACAACTCACTCTCTCACACACTCACTCATTCTCTCTCTCTCTCTCACACACACACACTCTCACACATTCACTCTCTCTCTCACTCTCTCTCTCTCACACACAAACACTCTTACACACTATTTGTCTCTCTCTCACACATACAAACACTCACTCTCGCCCACACACACACAGTCTCACAAGTCACTCGCTCACTCTCAGAC
Source organism: Sceloporus undulatus (assembly GCF_019175285.1). Lineage (NCBI taxonomy): Eukaryota > Metazoa > Chordata > Lepidosauria > Squamata > Phrynosomatidae > Sceloporus > Sceloporus undulatus. The sequence goes on along the minus strand of NC_056526.1, from coordinate 176,959,315 downwards.
GCACACACGCTCTCTCACACACATACACAGACAAACATTCATACACACTCTTTCTCTCACACACTCCCCCCCTCTCTCTCTCACACACACACACACTCTGACACCCACAAAATCCTTAGTAATGATTTTTGTGTTAGTTTACTTATAAATCATAATTCCCATCTATCACCGATTGTGATGGTAATAACTGTGACATAAACAACTAACAACTGTTGAAAGCTGAGGCTATTGTACTTTGGGCACATCACAAGATGACACGACTCACTGGAAAAGATTATAGTAAAGTGGAAGTCAGTAGGAAAAGAGGAAAATCACGTTACGGATGGGCTGAGTCAATCCTGAAGAGCTCCACAGGCTCTGGAAGGTCTCTTGGTGGTCTATCATCCACAGGCTTTTTATCACAGGGAAAACTGGAAGGTTAACCATGTCTGAATCTGCAGTTATCCAATGTATTGTGCATAATTTCACCAAAGACTTTCACATGACGTTGTGCACAGATGGGTTGCATCCCAAACAGAAACGTGCGAGATCCCAGGAATAGCTTCTTTTGCAAAAATACCGAAATTGCAAGTCCACTTCCATCACAAATTTGCATTCATTTCACAATTACATTAGTGTGAAAGGCATTTCCAGTTCAACCATGAGACCCCCCCTCCATGATCCTTTGTTGTGAGTTTGCTTCTGGTACTCTTGTGTCTTCCCTGTGGCTGCTGAGAGGAAAGCAGCTGTTTTTCAAGGAGGAAAGAGCAAAAGGGGGGGGGGGGAGGGTAGAGAAGGAAAGGATGAGGAGCCTGAGCATGCCTCCTTATTCCTTATTCTTGTCTACCTCTAAGTCGAGGGATTTCCTTGTGTCCTCATATAGTCTCTGACAGCTTGTATAGTAGCCCTGGGGCAAAGGAAGCTCTCGTATTGAAACATAAGTGTAAAGTCTGCGTGATGTGATACTCCTCATTCTGCACATGCGCAAACTCACTAATTAAAAATCATGAACCTGTACTCGTGTGATAAATAAGTTCACATTAATGCTCCTTTCCCCTTCGGATACACACCCTGTTGCTTGTCGGTGTGATAAGCAATCACGCAACTTCAAGCTTTTCCGGGATGTTACCACTTTCTTCTTTTTTGGGGGATTATGATACATTTCCTCCGTGTGAAAAAGTACATAGAGATGCCATAGGTTGAACCTGATCTGGTGGAAAACAACAACATCAACATTGGTTCTACTTTGGTTGAAATTATGGAGATTATCACACTGTCAATGATAGCACAAGCCAATTAGCATAGTTCTGATTTGGCAATGGTCTTGACCACATGATGTGAAGCACAAACCACTGTTATCCTGTGTTAAAACCACCACTTTTCATTCATGGGTAGAATCTGTGAATGATTGCAATAGTACCACATCCAGCAACCAATGCGATCATTGGATGCACCACCATTGCACAATTTCATGAGTTTGTCAACACAAGCTCCCTTCTAGTGAGTGATTTCATGAGCTTGTTGGCCCTCTCTTCTAGGGACATCGAAGTTGTGCAATTATGCATGCACAGCTTTTTTTTTTTTTAAAGTCATGATCTCAAGAATGCGGTCAGTTTCTGCTGCTCTTATTGCAAAAACATCTTAGCTTTCAGAGAAAAGTGTGATCTAACACACAGCTGCAGCGCTAAGGTAGTGGCTTCATTTATTTTTGATTGCCAATGGGTTAATATCATGGTGTGATAATCTCCTAAATATTGGATTCAGACTATTCTAAAAAGAGGATACAGATGAGGTGACCTCTTTACTCATGCACAAAATGTCCCTGAACTCCAGCTTGCCCATTCCCAAAGTCAGTCCCATTCAAAAGAAAGTGGCTTCTGGAGTCAGACAGGAACCATGGATCTCTTTTCAAAAATAAAATCTTGTGGAGGTTTCTGAATTTATATAATAATAATGATTAGTAATTGTTATACTGGCATATCCTGGGAGAAAGTAAAATAACCTTGTGATACAAATTGCCATGTAAAAGGCAAAAACAGCACAAATTATTATTATTATTATTCTGTCAAGGTACATTGCCTCTTACTTGCAGAAATGCGTTACTGTATATACTCATGTATAAGTCTAGAAATTTTAGTCAAAACATTGCCCACCCAAAAAACAGAGTTGACTTATCCATGGGTCAATGTAAGTATTCTGCTTTAATTCTTATATAAAAAAGGAACCATCCTCTGTTGAAGGCAAGAATATAATCCTGGAAGCATTAAACCCACTCTACGCATCCATCCCTCCTTTAGTGTGAACAAAATCAGTTATGCTTGATGAAATTTTGCAAGATTTTTGGTATCATTTTCCTTTGCTTCATCCTTTAAACCCTTATTTCATGCCTCTAAATTTTACCCTAGACTTATCCATGGGTTCTATCAAAATCCCTAATTTTGGCCCCCAAACTAGCCTTCGACTTATACATGAAGTCAACTTATAGTTGAGTATACACGGTAATAGGGCTACATGATCTAATTTGGAAAAGTGGTATATAAATAAACATTATTATTATTATTATTATTATTATTATTATTATTATTATTATTTCCACCCCTGCAAGAGAGGTTTGCCTAGCTACTAGGAGCAACTCATACATTGGGCTCACTAAGTGCTCTTACATTTTCAGGGGTGGAAAATATTGTATAGTCTTCTTAATATTTTAATAATAATAATAATAATAATAATAATAATAATAATAATAATAATTTATATTTCCCACCTCTCCCTGCAGATCGAGCTGGGATTACAACAATAGAAACAACATTACAAGATTAAAAACTACAATTTCATATCAAGCTATTATTTGGGAGGTGCCTTTTGCATGCAAAGCTGATTACTGTATTTTAACCTTTTATTGAGTTGACTGTAATCTGGCCAGAGAACATGGTTGAATGCAGCCAATAAAATAAATGCTGCAATTGCTTTGAAATTAGGTGCCTAATCTGGGTGGAACAGTCTTGAATTATTTTCTTCATTCCTGTCTGTTTTTTTTTTTAATTTCAGTATCAAGCTTAGAATGTATTTATTCATTTATTTCACTTTTCTCCTGGTATGGGACCCAAGGCATCAGAAATCTGGCTGCAACACTTTGAAGCCTGTGACGTTTTTGACTAGTTTCCCTGTAACTGGTCCCTGCCACCATTGTAGCCACAGTGTTTTGGACCCTCTGAAGTTTTTGAATAGATTCCCTGTAACTGGTTCCAGTCAGCATTCTGGCTGCAGCATTTGGGACACCCTAAAGTATTCGAACAGCCTGCTTATATCCATTAAATATGCCAAATTGCAAAGAATAAAACCTTAAGCATGAACCCATTAAAACAACAGCAACAAACCAGTATGTCAATAAATGAAGCAACTAATGGCTTCTGTATCAGTGGGACAGTGAAGGTGCTTCTGATTCAAGTTTGAATTTTAAAGGAAACAATTAAGGTGCTGAACCCTGTTATTCAAATCGGCTATAGCTTCCTTGCAGCTGAGAGTAAATTCACCGCCATCTCACTGACAAGGAAACCACCAGGGATCAATCATCAACTCAAAGATCTTACTGTGCCTCCTAAAAGCCAGGGGCTAGAATAGATAGGTCCTACTTGGTGATGGGGGAAAAAAAATAGGACACAGTGACAGGAATTTATAAATTAAAATAAATTAAGGATTAAGTTGGAAATTTGCCAACAAAACAGGGCAATTGCTATATATCTATATCTTATCTATATTTCCATTTATTATCTTAGGTTGGAATTTTAGCTTTAACCTTTTGCTCAGAATTAGGTTAGGATACTAACAAAATGAGCTCTGGTGGTAAAGGGCTGACAAATTTTGCATCACTCATTTGGGTTCTTCACAAAATGTCTTGTGTCTCTTCACTTTTTTTTAACCTCTCAGATTTGTAAAACTGAGGTCAGAAGCAATAACAAAACACATCATGAGACCCAGTAGCAACTTTGAAACTGAGAAGAAGAAATTTGTAGCCTAGATTTTGTAGATTCTACTTCATAAAAGGCAACATGTCACAAAAGCTTCTTATGCTAGATTTCCCCCCCTTCCCAGTTAGTCTCAGAGGAGCTACTGGATTTCTATCTGCTTTTTTTTATGCTAAAAGAGATTCATATAGTTATCACTTGGAAGAAAGTAATAAAGCAGGATTACTGCTGAACATAAAGAAAACAAAAATAATGAACATGGAGGATCTACATAAATTCAGCTTAGATAATGAAGAAACTGAAATAGTTAAAGGCTTCCTGTTCTGTAGATTGAACACTGAACCGAATGGAGGCTGCAGTAAAGAAAAAAGAAGGCTAGGAACAGGGAGGGCAGCTATGAAAGGGATTGAAAAGATCCTAAAGAGTAAAGATAGATAACTAAGCACAAAGGCTAAAATTGACCAAGCCATGGTATTCCCCATCACTATGTATGGATGTTAGAGCTGGATGGTGAAAAAAGCGGATTTTAAAAAAAAACTCATTTGAAATGTGGTGCCAGAGGAAGGTGCTGAATACCATGGACAGCCAAAGAGATGAACAAATGGCTCCTTGTACACATCAAGCCTGAACTTTCTCTGGAAGCCAAGATGATGAAACTGAGGCTGTTGTACTTTGGTCACATCATGAGAAGGCATGACTCATTAGAAAAGACAATAATGCTAGGGAAGGTAGAAGGTAGTAAAAAGAGAAGAAGACTGCATGCAAAATGGATGCACTCAGTAAGAGTGGTCACAGGCCTGAATCTGCAGGGCCTAAGCAGAGCAGTGGAGGGCAGGAGGTCTTGGAGATGTCTCATTCATAGGGTCTCCATGAGTCAGGGCTGACTTGTGGGCAGTTAACAACAGCAGATAGTCAGGGCAGCTTAGAAGAAGGTGGCTTTCTTTGTGTCCAGAACATCTTCCTGTATTGGCCATCACATGGTATAGAGGCTCCTTATCTGTCCCAGGAAATGTGAAATGCAATATTTTGCATTATAGTTTTGTTTTTTAAAACAACAAATAAGCAGTGTTTATTTTTAAGAAGACATGGGCCTGCTTCTGAGGTTTCTTCTTTTAAAAGTTTCATGTTGTTTTACTGTCTCTGAATTAGGAAAATGGAAAACCTATTACACAGCTTGCCATTAGAGGTCTATTTATATCTCAGCACCATCCATAAACATCAGCTTCTGTTTATGTAGTAGAGCCTATTGTAGGACTTGGTTTTAACAGGGCAGAATTCAACAAAGTAATATCCAAGGTGATAATTATGCTTAGTTTATTCAGAAACATACCCGCAACCCAAATATTATGAAAATTCTTTTCTACACTTAAAGAAAACTGTTCAGCCTGGCAGTCCAATTTTAAAGGCAGGACCAGGTAAAGCATTTTGTCCTAAACATTCCTTTGCTAGATGTAATTTTAATCCTGCAGAGCAGTCCCCTAGAACTGACCCTGTTTAGCTTCCAAGATCAGATGGGATCTGGTGCCTTTAGGGTATTTAAGCCCCTCACCAGTCTCTGACATATTGGAAAAAATAATTGCTATTTCCCTACACCAGATAGCATGGGAAACACAAGATTAGAATTTTAGAGATTTAAAGTATGTTTGTCATATTTGTTTTTGATTAAGTGAGGAAAGAACCACTTAAATGACAGTAGATCTCCTATTCCATATGGACAGACCACCAGAAATTTGTCCTGTAGCTGCAAAGTACTTTTGCTCTTCAGAGAATTCATAATTCTTGTTCTCAGCTGATATTATCAGTGTTGGAGGAGAAAAATGTGTAAGTATACTTTCAAAAGTGACTAGGTGCCTCCAGGAGGCAATATAGGTAATAGCAAATACGTACGTTGCCCTCTATGTGTTCCCTTTTTCTCTGTGTATCTGCTAATAATCTGTTGCTTCTGGACCTATAGATTGATCATGTCAGACTTATTATTATTATTATTATTATTATTAACCTTTATTTATGAAGCGCTGTAAATTTACACAGCGCTGTACATGCAATCTTTTTAGTTAGACGGTTCCCTGCCCTCGGGCTTACAATCTAAAAAGACATGACACAAGAAGGAGAGGAGGGGGTGGGAGGGAAAGGGTAGAGGCCCAGCAGTTCCTCTCTACCTCCGAGGCCTGGACCAAGGCAGATGGACTGGAGGGAGGGCTTGGCTTCTTAATGGAAGGTTAATCTTCATCCAGGGAAAATACATACTCTCAGGTAGAATAATACATATACAATACACAGCAATACCGGAAATGGTTTGATAAACAGGCACTAATTCTCATAGGCCTAAATCGAGTTATTAGCCCCAAGTAAGTAGACACATTGAATGAATGAAATCTTATTAAGTCAGCCCTTTTATAAGTCCACTTGATGAGTCTGTTCTTGTTGAGACTAACAAGAAGATCCAGGCTTAAAGCCATCAGTAGCAGACCCATTTTTCTCTATCTCCCAAATATGTAGCTTATCCTAATAAAACACCCTCTTCACCAGAAAATGGTCCTTTGTTGAGGATTCCAGATGCCAACTTCCATGTAGATTCTGATATGCCATCCTCTGAATATTGCTGGATTCCCATCATCCCTAGCTAGCACAGCAAGTGGTGAAGATAATCAGGAGTTGTAGTCCAACAACATGTAAAGGGCAATACTTTTCAGTCCCTAAAGTAGTAACAAGCCCCCAACATTTTTGGCCAGTTGGCAAGGCCTAAAGCAGCAGCAGTGGTAAGGCTCACTGCTGCTGTTGCTTGCCCTAACACCACATCAATCTGTGTTGCTTGTTCTAGCCACTCTTATTTCCCACCATGGCTCTGACTGAATGTTGCTCTGAGACAGTGTGGGAAATTTAATAAGGTGGCTAGACCCAGCTTTCCATTATTGCTTGGAGCATTGCCACCACAGATAAGAGAAACCTACTGCGATCTAGCAAAAGGCTGTGTCCCAGTAGAGCAGTGGTTCCCAACCTTCCTAATGCCGCAACCCTTTAATACAGTTCCTCATGTTGTGGCGACCCCCAACCATACAATTATTTTCATTGTTACATGCAAATATGTGTTTTCCGATGGTCTTAGGCAACCCCTGTGAAAGGGTCGTTCGACCCCCAAAGGGGTCCCGACCCACAGGTTGGGAACCACTGCACTAGAGGAGAGTTTGCTTAGGGTGCCCTCAATCTTGGATCCAGTCCTTGTCTTCTAAAGTTTATAAACTAATTGCTTTAACCCATTGGTTGGGAATCCTAAAGGAAGGGACTCTGCTTTTAAAGTTTTTCTTTAGAATGCGAGATTGGGGTTTTTATCACACCAGCCTACTTTTTCACAACAAACATGTTAGCAAACAGGAACATACCATTTTGAAAATATTTTTTTCCTTTCCTTTTTATTTCTTTAATGATTTGGTGTTGGGTCCCCACTTGCAATGCCAGCATCTCCTTGAAATTTGGGGAATTTATAGCTCAAAGGAGGCCTGCAAAAGGAGGGTAACTGTAGAGATCTTTTCACATATGTATATTCTAAATAGCTGCAGAGAACAATCCAGTTTCAGTAAAGTGTTTTATTTAGAAATGTGGAAGGGTGCACACATAGGTACAAGAACCAAGACAACCTTGAGAATCATACAAGGCTATTGGAAAGAAAGGTATGGAAGACTACATATTTGGTATTATGGGAAGCTTGGGTATTAAAGAGGGCAATAATTACCAGTCCTGAAGAGAGATCCATGGAAAATGCAGAGTGGCACAGACTGAATGTGACGGCTTGGCAACTACTCCACCAGCTACCACAGATTATGTAATGACCACTATCTCACTATCTCACTAGCTGCTACTAATTATGTGTTGGGGTGACAACGTGTCGCTGCCAAATCTCTTAAACTCCTATACACTATGTGCCACCAAGTACACCAATTATGTGAGGAGACCCTTGAACGTGGCTCTCTCACAAAGGACTCACACACTAGAACTCTCTACAACTGCCAGCACTCTGGGGATTTAAAATCCCAAACAACTTGACACCAATTGTCAGCTGATAACTACACACCCACTGTCTGAAGCATCCTAAATAATAAAAGGTCTCTTCCTTTTGGTAACAGTTGTGTTTGGTAGTGTGGATGATGTTATTTGTAAGCATACTTCAGGCAATTACTTGTTGAAACAAAGGAATGAATATTACGAACAAGATTGAATACAGAATCTTTCTTGCAGGATGTTAATTCAAGCTCGATATGGTGTATACATTGTTTCAGTAGTTACAAAGTTTAACAGTTTCTTTCACTTGATTTTATAAACATTCCCTTATAGTCTTAGTTTCCACAGAACCTTTATCTCACCTCTGTGTCTCATAACCCTTCTGGTTATCTGTTACTCCAACAACCACTCTAACTGAATGTCTTTGTTTCCTAATATTTATTTCATCTGTTCTCCAGATGAGTTTAATAATCTCCACCGCCTCCTAGCGATATATATATCCCCCAGGATATTAATGCATACACTTTAACTCTGGACTACTCTAGTCCCTAGCTTAGGTAACTAAAACCCTTCTAACTGCACATCACAGCCATCTCTCTCAGCCGCCTTGGTTGCTATCTCCTCAGAGTACAATGACACACTGCCCTAACACATGGCTCTGCCTCTCTATTTATACTTACTCCTGGGTATAAATACCCACAGAGGGTTACAGAGAGAGAGTCCTGGTCTGTAAACAATATGGCTAGGGCTGGATGGATTTATACTCTATTTTATACTCTCAAGTATAAAACTGCATTATATTCAGTATGACAGAGGCCTTAATGGCTTTCCCAGGAGCTTTAGCTCTGACAGCTTTAGCTCTGGAGTGACAATACAATGACTGGATTTGAGACAATTCCTAAATGATCAGGCAGGAAGGTTATATAGGAACAATGACATAAGGAGAGATAAAGGGTATGGTAACTGATTGTTTTTGATACAACTCCCCTTGCTTCATTGTAAGTGGAAATGAAAAGAGTCTAGTGTGTGTGTGAAGTGATCAGCAAACCTATTTAGCATTTATCTTAGTTTTATCTCAGTCTCTGCATGTCCTCTGATCAGTGTGACTCCTACACATGTATAACTTCTAGTTTCTGCAGGTCATCACAACCCCAAAACGTGCCCAACTCTAGTTATGAAACTGCAGTGTGTGTGTCTCTGTGTGTCTCTCTGTGTGTGGCATATGCTAACAGTGGGGCTGGGAACTCTGGGAAGGCTAAATAGCTCACAAAACTACAAATCCAAGAAATCCATAGCATTGAGTCATACCAGTTAAAGTAGTTTCAGACTTCATTATTTCTGAAGTGCAGATTGGCTCTAAATCAAACATATAGAGAAATTACGAGAGGTGCGTCTATTAAGTGACTGTTATGGATTATTAACCATCCGTGTGCCTAACAAAGCAGTCCTCAGATAGCTTCATGACTTTATATTGGTAGTATGTTTGACAGGAAAAGAAATAATGCAATACAAGCTTTAATATTTTCAGAAAATGTATATGTTTCTATGTTTTCTATATTTGTTTTGACTGTGAACCATTTTCAGAGGAGAAAAAGGAGGGGGGAGATTTCACAAAAAAATATTATGATTTTTCTTGTGAAATCCCCCTTCCTTATAAGGAAACAATCAAGTATAGGTTTCATCTGGCTTTCTGAATGTTGTTGGACTGAAACCCCCTCCAGTCTCAACCAGCACAGCCAATAGTGAGGAATATGTGGAGTTGCATCTGGAAGGCCACATGATCCCCACCCCTGTATTTGAGTAATGCCCACTTTGCAAGTTCCTCTTGGGAACAGTTTTTTGGTTTCCTGGCATAAAGATGTCCATTGAAAGCAATGGCGGACAGGATTTTGAACACAGATATGGTGAAATACTAAAAAAAGTGCACAATAGTGTAAAAATATAGGATTAGAGCATAAGTGGGAAGGAGAAACAGCCTCCTAGTCTAGACTATTTGAAGGACTAAGTCTTCTCGGATGAGCCTCCCTGAGCTCTAAGTTCCTTAGGGGAAGTACTTCTGTCCCACCATCTTCACTGGAATGTTTGGTGGGAATGTAAGTGAGGGCCTTCTCTGTGGATGCTCCCATAATTTGGAACTCCCTTCCTTGGGAAGGTTAGGATAACTCCTTCCTTGCTGTCTTTGGTGCAGTAGGTAAAGTCATTTTTATTCCAGCAAGCCTTTGAGAATTGACTGTTAACAATACAAGGGGTGCTATGGTGCTGTACTGTTTTAAAATCTTTGTTTGGATTCTGCTGTTAATTTAATACTGTTAAATACTTAATCTCATTTTTGTAAGTTTTTAAATTACTGTATATACTCAAATATAAGTCAACATCATGTGTAAGTTGAAGACAAGTTTTGGAGGCCAAAATAATGGATTTTGACATGATCAGAGGATAAGTCAAGGATAAAACTTAGGAGCAGGTAACAATAGATCTAAAGGATGAAGCAAAGGAAAACAATGACAAAGAACTTAGAAAATTCCAGCAGGTATCACTGTGCTCACACTAAAGACTGGATGGATGAGAGAGTAGAGGGGGGTCAGTGCTTCCAGGATAGATTACACTCTTGCCTTTCACCAAGGGAAAGTTTCCTTTTCTATAAGAGTTAAAGTACAGTACTTACATTGACCTATGGATACACTGACCCAGGGTTTTGGAGTCAATTCTTTGACTAACATTTCTAGACGTATACAAGAGTATATGCAATATATGTGTTTTTTATTGTAATGTCTTGCTTTTTGTATGCAACTTTGCCCCAAAACACACTGCAGAAATAACCCCTTTTCAGACTGCTTTAACTGCCCTGGCTCAATGTTCAGTGACAGAGAAGGCTAAATGTTTCACAAAACCACAGTTCCTAGAACTCCCCGGCATTGACCACGGGCAGTTAAAATGATCTCAAACTGGATTATTTTTGCAGTGTGTTTTGAACCTTTGAGTCTCAATCTGGTACAAAGGTGGGATATAATTAAAGTAGTGGAGATGATGACGATGACGATGATGATGATGATGATGAGTGTCATGCCTCCCTGGCTCCTGCAAGAATAAAACATAGTAACAAAGGGCTTGAACAGGAAGGCCAAAATAAAGCTGCTTCAGGTCACTTTGGAGGCATGCTGTTTAAATGACACACACATCTTAAGAGACCAGAAGGTGTGTCAAAGCTGTGCTTCAGTCCTTAGGATTGGAGTGTGGCTTTGGCGCAGCTTCCGGCCTCTTAGGACGCATGCATCATTTAAAGAGCATACCTCCAAAGTGACCCGAAGCAGCTTTATTTTGGCCTGTCTGGCGCTTTACAGAGCACCCAAAAAGGGTGCTCTGCCGGCGCCTGTGTCTGCTGCACAAGGGAGCTGCAGCGGACAAACCGCACGGCTCCCCTGCGCAGCAAAAATAACCCGCAAAAAGTGGGTTCTTCTTGCGGCGCAGTTGTGATGCCACAAAGTGCCAATGGTGCACTTGCGGCATCACAACCGTGCCATGACATGCGGATGCTAAGCGTCCGTCACATCAAAATGGTGGTGCCCATGTGTATAGGGCGCAGCCATTTTGACGTCCCCAGTACGTACTAGGGGTGAGGCCTGATTGGACGTTGCATCCTCGGCCAACCCCTAGTACGTACTGGGGGCAGAGCCAAGGCCCATCTGTAATGGGCCTCTGTTTGGGTCCAAAAATGGGAGACCATACTTTATAAAACTCAGATCTTAATTTAAGTGCAAACGTTTTTCATTGGAGATTGCAGTTTGGAGCACAAGACTTCAGTGCAGAGCTCAGTGATGGATTTGTGATGAGAAGAAAAGTAATCAGAGTATTTTTACACTGCACCATTATAGCAGTTTGATACCACTTTAATTGCTTTGAGTCCATGGAATCTTGGGTGTGTGGTTTGGGTTGTTTAGAGTTCTCTGCTAGGGAGCTGCAGAGCTGTACTTCAGGGGAGTGGATTAGCAGATAATTTCAAGTACCTCCCCAAACTACAAATTCCAGGATTCCATAGGAAGGAGCCACAGCAATGAAGCTAATATGAGATTGCTGTTAATTGTGTAGAGTAGATTTATTGCCACTTGAGGTACTGTTTATATACATGAGGGTTCTCTTGGCTGAAAATCCAGTTTAACTTTCACCCTACCTGTAACCTTGAAATCAACATAAAAAGATAATAAGGAAATTTTGTAGCACTTTTGAGACTCGGAGAAAGAAAAAGTAGTATGAGACAGAAAACTTATTTCTCTTAATTAATCTCAAAGGTGCTATAGGATTTCCTTATATCGTTTTATTCTGAAGCAGAGTAACATGGCTCTGTCTTTCAATATTTCATATCAACAGTGGGCTGCATTGCAAGGTGATACCGTGTCTGAACACAGCCTCCTCCATAACTCTGAATCAGTGGTGTAACTGAAGGGGTGCGAGGATGTGGACCACACTGTCTGACATCTCAAAGGCGGGGTGACACCCAGCCAAGCCCTCTGACTGCTCTAGCTGCTGGCGGGATGGGTTGCTGCTGCCACCTGGTAGGCCCTTCCGAATCAGGTGAGACTGCTGGCCAGGTGGGAAAAGGAGGTGTTGGCAGCATCACTGGCACAATAGACTCCTCCCCCTTTCCTGCTGCTATTGCCTCCCTTTCCCTTTCAGCTGACTGCTGGGTAGCAGCACCAGCTCTCTGCCTCCACTTCCCTTCATATTTGTCCACTCATCCAAAAGAACCCAAGGCTGTGGAGAAGCACAAATGAGAGGCAGCAGTGTGCCAACCTGGTTGCAGCTGAGGATGAGATGGCAGCAGCACTCCACTCTTGCTAGCAGCTGCAGTGATCAGATGGCCAAAGAAACCACAGCAGACTGAGTGGGGTGGCTGTGATCCCTGCCAGACAACTTGGGTAGGACAGGGAGGAGGATGGCAAGGCGGTCAGGAGGAGCAGGATAGATGGTGAGCACCCCTCCCTGCCTGTTGCCACTTCTCCTTCTGCTATCACCTCTTCTCCTCTCCCTTTCCACTCTCTCCCCATGTTCTCTCCCCTGGAGATGCTGCCTGCCTGGAGATTACAATATGAGTTTATTGCACTGAGCTGATACCAACCCAAGTGATCCCACTCTTTCCATAATTATGGAAGAATAGACTACAACACATGGCCAGGGGAATTTTTTTTAAAAAAAAATCTTTACAACTTTATACATATCTATAAAAGATATATAGATAGACAGACAGGAGCGCGCGCGCGCACACACACACACACACACACACACATCTATACATACACATAAATGGGAGCCAGCATAGTGTAGTTGCTTGACTGTTGAACTATCACTCTAGAGACCAGGGTTTGAATCCCCACTCAGCCATGAAAACCTTCTGAGTGACCCTGGACAAGCCACGTGTTCTCATAAAAGAAGGCAAAGATAGCTACACTGAGTCCCAGTTTTGGAGGGAAAGCGGGATATAAAGAATAATAATAATAATAATAATAATAATAATAATAATAATAATAATAATAATAATAACACCCCCCCCCTCTGAACAAATCTTACCATGAAAACCCTATGATAGATTCTCCTTAGGGTTATCATAAGTCAGAAGTGATTTGAAGACACACAACAATAACATATATAAATGTGTACATATATTTTCCCCAAACAAAGACCTGGATTTGAAAGTGCATGAACACTGCAATATTGCTGCTATGTTTTCTTTCTGAGTTCGTGAGGGTGCCTAATCACAGCTCTGCTAAAGTCTTAGCTTTCTTCATGGAGTTTTTGGACACCTGTCACCCTCTGAAAGAAAAGAAAAGGAACTAGGAAGTTCTATCAAGTTGTAATTTGTTTGTCCCTATTGTCTTACTGTTTTTACAACTAAACAGCCACAAGATTGTTGTACATGAGCAGATCCACTTGAAAAATTAGCACATGAAAAACTACAAGTTGTATGGATTGACCTCTTGCCAAACTTTAGCTTGGGTCATCTTGGCCATGAGTACTGCTGTTTTTCTTGTCCACAGAGTTAAGTAATGCTTGAGGGTAACTGAACTGAGACATGTGAGAGCTCCTGAGGATGAAATCTGAAGTAGGAAGAACAGTAGAAATAAGTACTTTCTTAGGATATTTCCTGTAGATATTCCTATGTACTCAGTTTCTTTCTAACCCCTCTTTTTTCTGCAGCACAGTTGGGTACACCAATACATACACTCCAGCATGGGGGCCAAGCGACACCAAAGTGTGATCAAGATGGCAAAAACTATTAATGAGGAAGAACACACAAGTTAGAAAAGGCTGTAGCAGTTTGCTTTTGCCTGAGTCTACAGGGAAGGGCAATATTCTATCCTCTATTCTTTTCTTTCTGTTAGTTCAATACTTTTTAACTTAGTTTGCAGCAACTGATGTAAACTGAGCACAAATGTAAACAGGGGGAGGAGTAGAGAGAAACTGGGTCTTTTTTTAAAAAAATATTCTTTTCCCTTACAAATAATAATCAAAAATAATTAAAAGCAGCTGAAAAAGTGGGATGACAGAGGATTAATCAGGATTGTCCTTTCCAGATCAGGCCCTTCGGAGGGTATGCCAATAAGAAGGATCCATTTGTAAATCCTGTGCAATGAAACAAGAAGTTAAAAGATAATGTTCTTTATCTTAGTTTTGTCTGATGTCTATACTGAAGATGTTTTCAATTATTTTGTCACAGTTTGTCTTGCATTTTTATTGTGCACAGGTCCTTCCCTTAATAGTAAGGATATTTTCATCCAGTTTTCTAAAAAAGCCCTATTTATGTTCATTTGGGCAATACCTTTATTAAGACCAACCAAAATGTTGCAAAAGTCTGCATGCTTCCATTTAAAATCCAAAAGATTTTTTGTGTGTGCGTGTGATAACAGCAAAAAATTTATTCATCAACCAAAATAAAGTTAACAGCTTGTTGTCTGCAGATAGAACCACCATAATCTCCCATTCCAGGGACGCACTGAGGTCAGTCACATTGGAAGGAATAGCAGGGGTCTGAAACCAAAACACATTTAACAGCTGTTCATCACAAATTCAGATAGAAACACTCCTAGTTCTCAGAATGGAATTGGATTTTAGCATGTTACTTGCAAAGTTACTTGCATGGTTACTTGCTCATAGTCTCATAACACCTCTCTGTGGGCTCTCATTTTGAATATTTTCATTTTCCCTCATCTCTTCCCTTCTGCTTTTCAGTATTTTCAGTTTTAAAGCCCCTTCTTCCTGGAACTCTCTCATGGAACACTTAATGTTGATACATGTTTCTCTTCTTAAGCTTAAAACCTACCGTACTGCTAAACCCATTCACCCTGGTTTGCGATCTTGCAACACACAATCTTGGCTGTTCCACTTTTTGGATTCTCCCAAACATACACCCTTCCACTTTGTCTGATGATTTGTTTCCTGTGAAAAAGGTGTGCATAGGATGATAAATTTAGAAAAGGGCACAAGAAACATCTCGTCCAATCTTTGCCAAGCAGGAATGCACAACTAAAGCCCTCCTGAAAGATGCCCATTCAACTTCTTTTTAAAGAACTCCAAAGATGGAGAGTCAGCTATCCTCCTAAGAAGTCAATCCCATTGTCAAATTGGTCTTATAGTCAAGAAGTTCTTCCTAAAGTTTAGGTGGAATCTCTTTTCTTGTCATCTGGATCCATTGGTTTGTATTCTAGCCTCTGGAGCAGCAGAAAATCAAGCTTGCTCAGGCTGACTGGATGTCATAACTGCAAAGAAGGGCAAAGCTCCAGGAAATGTAGGATGTTCAAGAAAAAAATATAGGACATTACCAAATAAAGGCTAAACACTAATATAATTGTAAATTCATGCTTCTTCAGTCTCAAAATGGGAGACATTTTGAAACACATCTTGGAAAGAAGGTTGAAATGTATTACATATCTTGGAAAAGGAGGACATCTGGTCACTCTGTGCTTGGTCCATCTTTTACATGAACCTGCAGTATATGGGGCTCATCAGGCCTTTGGTGTCTTCTAAGGGGTCAGGTGAAACCTAGTAATTTCAGGGTGGGATGGGCTTTTAAAGGTAAGGAGGCCAGGGTGGCAGTGGTTGCTTTGGACAACAGCAACAACAACACACAAATCCCTTGCTACTGGTTCAAGGGATAGCTTGACTATCCTATGTTCCCCTGTGAGAGTTGCTTAGCTGGGTCTTATTCTTAAGTAGGTGGATGTAGCACAGTGCTGCTAATCTCTTTAATTCTCTTTCCCTACCTAAAACTTAGTCTGCTACTGCAGTCCTTGTACAGAAATCCCATTGTACACAATGCATATGTACAAGAACAGGCAATTTCAAAATAGTGGCCTATTATTTTCTACATAGTCCTTTCCTCTGGCCCCGAATAAAGGGAAAAACCAATAACAGATGAGCCACCTTATTTTTCTTTGCCCTCATAGAATAGCAGAGTTTTTCTCAGAGTGCATAGTTTTCTTGGAAGATGTAGATAATTGAACAATTTAGAGAGCTAGCTTTATGAAGAAGGGGAAAAATCAATCTCTCTCTCTCTCTCTCTTTCTGTGCATTTCCCCTTTGATCATGCAGCCTCTCCATGTAACTCAAGCACTGTAAATATTCATTCCACATGCTGCACTCCATCTACCTTTGCTTTCCACATATTTAATAGAGTGTTTCAGGAATCTCACAAATGAATGCACAATTCAGTCTAAATAAATAACACCATCTTTACGTCACAGTGATCTTGAAGCAAGCAGAAAACTGAAAGGGTTCCCCCTTACCCTGCCCTTGACCCTTGGCCTTGTGAAAACTTTCTTATACAGATCCAGTCATTAACGTATATAGTAGATATTGTGCTCTGCTAAGCAACCATACATTTTAGATCACTGTTTTACTTTGCTCTTCTTAAATAACACTGCAGAGTCATGAGACTTTATCACAAGGGGAAAATCAGGCATTTAAACTAACATTATCCTGTCCCAGAATCCCAGACTATTGGCCAACATGGCTGAGGCTTCTGGGAGTTGAAGTCCAAAATCTCTTAAAGGGCACAGTTTGGGGACCACTGCACTACACTATGCTGGCTCCACAATATTTCTACCTTGTCCTATATCAAAAATATTTCAGGGTGACTTACAAATACCATTAAAACAGCAAGTTAAACAGTTTAAAAAATAGATCAGATTTGAAATGCTTATGCAAACTATGGCCAGAGCTTGGGAAAATGTAATTTTGTGGACTACAGCTCCTAGGAGCTATGCTGGCTGAAGGATTCAGTGAGTTGTAGTGCAAAAATGTAGTTTTCCCATGCTCCATCTACAGTGGGATGAATGTCAGAACCAGGGACTTGCCACAGATGGGGATAGACAACTTGAAGTCCTAAAGGTTAGGGAAGAAGTGGGATAATTTCTTAAATGGGGAGTTCTGATTCCAGACATACCTTTCTTGGTATATGTTAAGAGACATGCAAGGCAAAGAAAAGGGATTAACAAAGAAGTGTCTTATTATGGCCAACCTTGGCTAGATAGTTTGCTGAAAATCTATTGAAGACTGGGGCATCCTGTCATTGCACACTAGGTGCTATCTATCCCTGTAGGATGGGGAAATAGGTGACTCTTCAGCTGAATGAACACCCACAGCTATGGCACAAGTAATGGTGCTCACAGGAGTAATAAGTATCTGTTCACAGACATTTATTCTGAGCTGGCTGCCTTGAAACATGCCTTAATGGCATCATGTCTTGATTACTGTAATCTGTCCTATTGGGGGTTATCTGAAAAGTGTTTAGCGTTTTAGTTGGCCAGAAGGTTGCTGTCAGACCACTGAACAGTCTTGGTTTCAGGGAGTACATTACTCCCTTGTTACATCATCTTTGGCTGGCCAACTGTTTCTGGAAACAACTCAAACTCTTGGCTATGACCTGCAAAGTCCCACATTCTGACAGGCATTTGGTAACCACCTGGTTTTAAAGACATTTTAAAATGTGCAGTAATGCTGTTATTTATTTTCCTTTATAGAGTGTCTTTTTGATATAAAATGAATTTAATTTAATCTAATTTGATTAATTTTTAAAGATAAATTTCATTTTAACAATAACTTTTTGGGTGTTTTTATCTGTTTTTAAATATGTTTTTCTTAATTTTCTGGATTGCTTTGAGTTGCTTTGTACCATGTAGATCTGAAAAAAAGGTGAAATATTAATAGACAGACAGACAGATAACATGCATAGTTTATGCTCAGATTCCACCAGGATGCATGGCTCCAACTGGCTTATTCCAGGTTCTCTTGCTCTGAAGGGACTGTGAACATTGTGGTCATTCTTCCAGTATGGGATAGTTTCAGAGTCTCACAAACTTCCACATGCCTCCAAGCATATTTACATAAGCACAAAACTGAGGTGTGACAGTTCACAGATCTTCATGCACACTGCAGCTTGTCAAAGAATTGTAACAGAAGATATATTTATGATTCTGTTCATTGCATTTTTATTCCATCTTTCCATGATAGATAGATAGATAGATAGATAGATAGATAGATAGATAGATGATAGATAGATAGCGGTAGAGTCAAATAACATGGTGGGCTTTCCTAGATAACCAAAGCAAAAACATGCCCACCTTTTACCTCTATAATAGTGCTGGTATATCATACGCAAGGTAGCCTTTCTCCACAGAATGCATACATGAGGCCAAGGAGGCTGATAGCTATCATGTCAGTGGGACGGTGAGTCTGTTTAAGTTTGTAGCCTGAATTTTAAACAAACTATATCAAAAGTGCTAATCCTGTTTGGGGAAATAGTCTAGCAGCTTGTATAAAAAAACATATAAAGGTTTAACCTTTGACAAGTTTGTCTAGTTGTGTCCAATTTTAGATAGCTCAATTAAAATTAAAATTAAAAATCCACAGCAGATTTCTGAGATGGAAGGCACTGGGTGCAGTTTAGCCTTGCTGT
The DNA here is from genome assembly GCF_019175285.1 of Sceloporus undulatus. Taxonomy (NCBI): domain Eukaryota; kingdom Metazoa; phylum Chordata; class Lepidosauria; order Squamata; family Phrynosomatidae; genus Sceloporus; species Sceloporus undulatus. The sequence continues at coordinate 176,940,430 of NC_056526.1, read as the reverse complement.
AGGAAGGAAGGTCTTGCTGTAGGGAAAGCAGACATGATGTTGGTGATCTGTGCTTGGTTGCTGTGAGAGCTGGGTGGGTCAATTGGATTGGGACAGCAATTCTGGGGGGCAACACTAACATCTTGTTTAATGCTGGTCCAACAGCAGTTGAAAGGTTGCACAATATTCACCTTGGCCACAGCACCACAAATCCATTGGACTTTGGGCTTTGACCTCAACCCATTACCCAAACTACTACTGAACCTGCTGGTGGTGGATGCGTGGGTGAGTATAATGTATTTCTCCTGAAATGAATTTGTAATCTCATTACCTTGTTTACTGAAATGAATCACTTATCGTTGAATTGAATGGCTAGTCATTTCTGAATGTTTTAGACATTTTGTATTGCTATCTTGTTTCGATATGAATCATTTGGTACAATTGTTGAATTATTTTTCTGTTCATTGTTCAACTTTTTTTGTTATAATTGGCTACTATTGTGACATTGTTAGATTGTCTTATTCTATTTGTCTTTCCATTAGTTGCCTGGGCTTTCCGTTGGGAAAAGAAGGAAATAAAGGGAAAACTGCCTGGTCACTTTGACCTACTGAGAAGAGGTTTTCAGCCTCGAGAAAGCATTTCAGCCATAGTTACTGCTCTAATCCAGGCCAGAGTTTAGAAAAGCATAGTTTTTGGAGTGCAACTCCCAGAATTCCAGGGACCATGCTGGTTAGAGTGTTCTGGGAACTGTAGTCCAAAAGCTGAGTTTTCCAAGCTCTGATCTAGTTTATTGCTGTTTTCACCACTATTTCTAGTATTTTAGTACAAAAAAAGATGGAACGCATTGCAGTTTCTCACACCTGTTTGGGTCATCCTATATATAGATAGCAATCTTATCTCATTGTAGGTTCTTACATAGTCAAAATAGCACTACCCCTACCCAATAAGGAGGTATGCGCAGCAAGAAAAAAAAGTTTGCTTTATCTTCTATATGGCATCCCTTTAGATAGTTAAAAATGGCTATTGTGTCAGTTCACAATTTCCTCTTCTCCATGCTGAACATACCCATCTCCCTGAGCTGTTCTTCATAGGATTTGATTTTCAGACCTTTTATCTTCTTGGCCACTCTTTTTTGGTATGCTGTACCATAGCTTTTCATATTTCAGAAATTAAGTATTTCCTAGATTCCCAAACTCCATTGCTAGAGAGCATCACCAGGGAGTTAGCAATAAAAGGAGCTGCTGTATCTTTACTGCCAAAGGAAGTGCAGAATTCTCAGCAGGTGCAGATTTCCTCCTTCCTATGGTCATGCCAGGTCAAGCTACGTGTGCCCAAAGCCCCCCTTTTTTCCTGCAACTCTTAGAGGCATACATTTATCCTGGGCTCTTTCTCTGTCTGGTCATGCTAATAAGTTTTATTAGCCATTTGGCTGACACATACCAGTGAATTATGAATTCCCTGGGAGTTTCTTGTAATAAGGGAAATTAAAACAAAACAAAACACCATAAAAGCTCAGTGACTTTGCAAACCCATAGCATCATCAAGACAATTCAAAGGACCAGGCTAGCAGTTTCAGAGCAAAGTGATTATCAGTGCACTTACAGCCTTAAAAATTAAAATCTCATTAAATGTGCACAAAGAATCCAGTTATCTGTGTGGAGGCACACTCGTGACTCTCTCCATCCTGGCAAACATTAAAAAGTGATGATTAGGTCCCACTCTGCTCTTCTTTGCTAGGTCAAATGGCAGCATAAGCTGTGTGTATATCCAAGATATCATCAGAGCTCCTCAAAACTATCATTAAGGAAATTGTTCCTTTCTTCTTTTCAGTGATTCACCTTGAATCATTAGCTGCAACAAAGGACAAACAAAAGAGGGTTCTTTAAACCACACACAATAACTAATTTATAGGATTCATTAAGTTTCACAAGATGTTTTGATTAGATGATTGTAAAGGGGCATAAGACAAAGCCACAGTGTTGGTTCAAATTCTCCTGCTACTTGAGGCAAGAAAAGAATTGCCACCACCCTCATTGCTGCTCCACATCCCTAACAGCCACCAGCAGAGGTGATCTCCCAAAGCATCTTGCCCACAGTGCCTGGCTCTGAGCACTTAAAGCAAGGCTTATTGTAACCTAACTGGATCTGTAGAGCAGCATACTGGCCATTTGTCCACAGTTAAAAAAAGACTCTTTTTAATTTTTATTTACATAGTAAAACATCCAAACCTTTCCAGCTTACAAAACAAACACAACACATAACCATATGATATTAAACATCAAATCTTACACCTAATTTCTAGTTCCTTTTCATCTGATTTCATTTAACCTTTGTTTCGCTTATTGTTCTTGACTTCTTTACACCACCTTTATGTTCACCTAACCAGCCACCCACCTTCACAAAATTTCTAAACTCCCAATTTCAAATAATTCAACTCCTCTATCTCTTTATCATTCTTCTTCTTCCATTCTTCCATACCATGCTTCCATGCTATCTCCTTCATTCTTTGACCTCCTAACTTCTATTCCTGAAATTATTCTTTGCTGTATCTAGTTCGTTGAGATACTTGGTAGATTTCCCTATCTGACTGCCCTATATCTACTAAACTTATCGATTTCCCATTTCCTTTTAATATCCTTTTTTATTAACAAATCTATATGAACATTATAAACAACTGTAACATAACTTAATTCCCATAACTAAATATTTATTTAAATTCCTAAACATATGATCAAGCCTTCTCTCTTGTTTTCCAGGCTTGGTTCCAATCTTTGCTTCTAATTATTCTTATTATGGTATCATATTTACTTTATTATCTCCAGAAATTCTCATTCTTTGTTATAAAATTGCACTGATCTATTGTTCAGTTGATTTATAAGTCTATCCATTTCTTCCACCTCAATCATTTTTAGTATCGATTCCTCCAACTTTGGGATTTGTAGGTTAAAAACAAAAGACTCTTTGAGACCAGGGTTTGATTTCCAGCTCAGCCATGAAACCCATTGGGTGATTTTGGACAACTCATGTGCTCTCAGCCTTGGAGACGGCAATGGAGGCAAATTTCCTCTTAACAAATCTTGCCAAGAAAACCCCATGATATATTTAATTGAGGGATGCCATAAGTCAGAAATGGCTTGAAGGCACAGAACACATATATAACTCTTGATAGACCACTTATGCCCCTACTTTGAAGAGCCTGACCAGCTGCACAGTGGCCGGTAGGGCTCTCTGGATTACAAACAACAGCCTTTCTGGCAGGGGAGGGCACAGCATTTGCCATCGTCAGTGTTTGGCTATCTGAGTCATGTGCCTCACTTCATCTATGGGAAAGTCCCCACTGGTCCATCAGTGTCTGTTACTTGTGATGGCTCTATCAGAGGCAGTGTGCCACAGAGGGGACAATATGCAACACCAGCACTGTAAAGTTACTGCCTGCTGCCTTGCCTGTAGATTCTGATCCCTGTAAGAAACTGGATGCTAGATTTTGATCTGTTGAGAAAAACATATCAAAGGCTGTTCCAGATCTGTGAGGTTTCTAGGAAAAATCACCTCTGGTAGGCCTTCTCTTCTGTCAGCAGATCCTGGCAGGTTTATCTAGCTGAGCTTTGACTCCAAGAAGTCAAAGGCTGTTGTGTGTTTAGCAGTTTATTAAAAACTTCCCATAATGCTCAATAGCATGAGAGTAGTTTTGGGACATTATGGAAACTGAAAAGTGTTGCTAAATTAATCTGTGGGCATTTCATGGATGTATAATAGTTTAATAATGTGAAACAACTTGTACGATGTGGAGGCTCAAGTAGTTAAGACCCTGACTCTGTTGACTGAAAGATTGGCAGGTTGGCAGGTTGGCAGTTCGATGCTCAGGTGCTGCATGATGGGGGGAGCTCCCATCACTAGTCCCAGCTTCTGACAATCTAGCAGTTCGAAAGCATGCAAAGGCAAGTAGGTAAATAGGCACCACTCCGGTGGGAAGGTAGACTGCGTTCTGTGCAATCATACTGGCCACATGATCATAGAATAGTCTCTGACAGCGCTGGGAGTTGTAGTCCAACAAGTAATTTTTCCAAGCTCTGAGCTAGCTTCGTGTTTTCTAGTGCTGGCAGCCTCTCACAAATTTGAATGGGATCATCTCAGAATAATCCAAACTTTTCTAAAGCAAACGGTACAGTAAAGAACACAAAGAAAATCAGGAAATAGTGTGGTTTTTTCTGAGTTAATAGGAATTCATTTGAACTTATCTTATTTCTAATTTAGGGGTAGAACAACATTAAGTTCTTACCCTCTTGCCATTCCTATAGCTAGGGCCAGAAAAAATGACCTCTGTGGACTACAGCTCCTAGAATTCTTCAGTCAGCATGACCACTGTTCATGCTAGCTGGGAGGATCTGAGAGCTGTATTTCAGCAAAGCATGAATTGTTCACCTAACTTTTTCAACTTCTGGAAATCTAGGAGATGGTTTGACTAATAATCTATATCTGTGCTCTGTGGCATGATTGGTAGCTGTGAGATTTTGTTTAGGTAGAAAAGGGAGTTGTTTTATAAACTACAGTGATGTAGGTCTGTTTGTGCTCTGACAAAGTGGTGGGAGGGAATATATATTTGGCCTGGTTATATAATGTGAAACCACTTGTATGATGAAGGCTTACAGAAGAACACATTTGAATGAATGTGTTTTCAGATCCTAAGAGATATATTTAGAAAGAAATGAATGACTCGGAAGGATGGCCATTCATGGTTTTCTCATATCATAAGACATCACAATATTCTGGTGCAATGTGTGTGTATATGTGCCCACGAGTGTCATTGGAGGGCTGTTGGAGGGTGTGGACTGCACCAGTGACACTTCAGAGGGGGGTGAACACCCAGTGGGGTGGTTGTTCACCATCTGTCCCAAGACCACACTAGTCACCTCCCTCCATCAACCAGGGCATTTAATATAATAATAATAATAATAATAATAATAATAATAATAATAATTTGTATACCGCCCTCTGGCAAACCAATCCGGGCGGTTAACAACAGTAAAATATAAAATATGACAATTAAAAACACTTTATCCCTCCCCCCCTTAAGACAGTATTAAACAGTATAACATATTAAAACACAATATCAATGCATAAAACAACAATTAAAAACTAAAAACCCTGATATCCCTCTGTTGATCCTCAACCATCAATAAGATGGGGCCACAGGAGGAATGAGGGAATCAGGGAATCTGGGCCGAGATGATCTGGAAAGGCCTGCCGGAAGAGATCTGTCTTGACCGCTTTTTTAAAGCTGTCTAATGATGTTATCTGACGGATCTCATCCGGCAGGTCGTTCCAGAGTTTGGGGGCGACAGCAGAGAACGCCCTCTGGGAGGTCGCCGCAAGCCTAGATTTTAGAGGCTGTAGTAAGTTCCTCCCAGAGGACCGGAGAGCGCGGGGAGGATTGTACGGGAGGAGGCGGTCCCTAAGATAGCTTGGACCCAGCTTTCTGCCATCAGACTGCTGCAGCCGTTGGTCAGGGTGAGTTTCTGCCTTTTGGATTTGGCAGGGCTAAGTCAGGAAATGGAGGTGCTGGCAGTGTCAGCAGTGGGGGCCACAAATGCCCTGCTGACATTTCCTTTCTTTCCTGCCCAGTGAGTAGCTCTGCCAGACCTGGAAGACCTGTTCCAGGTGGTAGCGGCACTCCACCCCCACCACCTTGCCCTCTATTCTTTTTCACTACCTTGCCCTGTGCTCCCTGTGCCAGAAGGAAGCACAAGGTAGGGCAGAAGAAGGAAAGGGAGGGCAAGGTGGGCAGCAGTGTGCCAGGCACCTGGGAAAGGTGCTACTGCCACCGGCAGCCTCTTCTAGATCTTGCAGGGCTACTGGCTGGGCAGGAAATAAAGGCAATAGCAGCAGGGGAAGGGGAGAAGTCTGTGGCCCTCACTGCTACTGCTGGTACTTCCATTTCTAGGCATGGTGAGATGCCCTGCCAGACCCAGAAGGGGTTGCCAAATGGCAGCAGCAGCTCCTCATTCCCTAGTGGCCACAGTGGGCTGATGCAGAGCTGCCTTGGCTGGTGAAGAGGGGTGGTCAGGGGGTGTGGCAGGCAGTTTGGCTAGGATAGGGAGGATGCCAAGACATTCAGGAGGGGAAGGGCAGACAATAAGCATCCCACTCTGCTAACTGCTATGTATTTTTTCACTGCTCCCTCCCACTCTCCCTCCACTTGACACTGCCTGGGAGGTGATTTTGGGGTGTCAGGCCAGGTAGGTCTGCTGCAGGGGTGGTGGCGGCAGTGGCCTCCTCCTCCTCCTCCTCTTTTGCACCATCTTCCTCCCCAATTCTTCCTCCTCTTGTCTTTGGTCCATGGATGAAGGAAGGACCCCTTCCTCTGCCAGCAGTTCCCACCCACTGGAGCTATGGGGTGGCTGCCTGTCTGGGGATGACATTATGAGTTACCACGCTGGGCTGATACCATCCCTGATGATGTCTGTGAAGTCATCTGCCAACTTATGGTGACTTCATGAAATTCACTGGGTTTTGTAGTTGTAGTAAATTGTAGTTGCCATTTTGACCACCCCACCCCCAATTATTTGCTTTCACTTTTAAAAAGGTAACTCAGGCCCATACAGACAGGCCAAAATAAAGCTGCTTCTGGTCACTTTGGTGGTATGCTGTTTAAATGACACACACATCTTAAGAGGCCAGTAGCTGCGCCAAAGCAGCGCTCCAGTCCTTAGGACTTGAACGTGTGTTTGGTGTGGCGTCTGGTCTCTTAAGATGCATTCATCATTTAAATAGCATACCTCCAAAGCAACTTTATTTTGACCTGTCTGTATAGGCTCTCAATTACTTGAGTTACAACTTTACAGACTAGAATGCTACATGCCACTGATCAGTTGTAAAAAGCACACTCTCCTCTCATCTACCTTTTTGTCACCATAGATTGAGGCAGCTGCCTAAGAGCCTAGGCTCAGAGTGACCAGAGGTCCTAACTGCAAAGGAGGACAAGGAACTGCAAAATGTAGGACAGTCAAGCAAAATACAGGACATGACAAAATAAAACTAGAAACATTAACATAAATGTAAATTCATGCTTCTTAGGCATGTTCAAAATGGTGAACTTTTTGAAATTCCTCCTAGACAGAATACTGAAATGTAGGAGAATGCTGTCCATGTACCAGGTGTCACCTGGTATGGGGAGGTGGGGCTTCTGCAGGGGGCTTCTGGGGCATTGTGATGCCACTGATGTAGGACATGTCTTGGAAAAGAGGATGTCTAGTCACCCCGACTAGGCTGGTACCAATATCTATGCCCTTGGGAAACTTCACAGGCCCCAACATCCCACTAGGGCCTAATTCTTATGCCTGTCCTGAAATCCCATTTAAAACTACTACTCCAGTCAGCACCAGGGACTTACCAATTTATTTTCACCAAACACCCCTGAGATACTGTGTCCCCTCAAATATTGTGCAAATGAAAAAATAAATCTATCCTTGTTGGAGAGCAATCAGGAAACTGGAACTTCAGTCCTATAACCTGCTTACTTTGAATTAAGCTCTAATTCATTGACTTTGACTCTTGAATACAGGTAGAAAGAAATAACCCCCATGTTATATGGGACTGTATTGCTATTGTATTCAAAACTTGAAAAAGTATATCTTGAATGCATTCCTTATTTAGACACAAGGCCACAAACACATGGACATGAATTTGAATCTGGATCTTGCCAGCCCCAGTTAAACATTCCTGTATCCCAGGGAATAGGAATCATACAATCAACCAGATGTTGTTGGACTGCAATTCCTAGCAACTCTAGCCAGCACAGGAAATGATGAGGATTGCTGGAGGTTGCAGTTCAACAACATCTGGAGGGTTGCAGAGGTCCCACCCTCATTCCTAACCACTTTGTCACACTGAATACATAAAGGGCCAGACTGAGAGAGCCACATTGGGTGACAGACCTTGTGGGGAAGGGAGGCAGTACTGGCATTCCTTGGCTATTGTGTCTGTGCCCCTTATTGGAGGAAACAACTTCTTTAAATTTCGGACTAAATTCCAGAATGGATTCACTCCCTTAGTGATATGGAAAGCATCAGCTGCCAATGATTGTATGGCACACACACTTCTTTCCTGCAGGCAAGGGGGAGAGTTCATAAGAAATAGCCACTCCTGCCCCTAAATATCTCCTACACGAGGCCCTTGCCCTACTGCACCCAATGGTAGTAATAACTGTAGTAATTTAATTCTATTTTAATATACCATTTTTGTATGTTTTCAACTGTATGGTGTTTTTTATTGTTGTAAGCCGCCCTGAGTCCCAGCTCTGGGAGAAAGGCAGGATATAAATAAATATGATAACAACAATAATAATGGTAGGGTGGGCTCTGCTACCCCAGGTGTGGATATTATAGTTCTAGGCCAATGGTGGTGCAGACACAGCACGAGTACCTAAAGTAAGACCAACTGATTTTATCGATGAGCTCAGGGTTAATAATATATCTGCTACATTCTCTGAATAGAACCTGTCTGCCTGCTGGAGCAGCGTCTGCATCCGGAGAGGCATGTGTGTGTTTGTGTGTCGAGAAGCTGCTGTGACACGAGGCTGGAAACATGTGAATGGATTCATGAGGGGCTGCGTCTGCTGCCTCAATTGCATCATGGCTCCATCACTGCAGGGAAATTTGATTTATGAAGCTCAGCTCCCACGTCTGTCCTAGCTTCAGTTTTGTTGCTTAATTTAGAAACACCAGCAGGGCCTCCTGATTGGCCCTCTCCCTCCTCAAGGTAGCTCAGGGATTGGCTGGGCTTTCACATTGTCTCGGGTAGGTCACACGTTTAAGAGCGTGAATGTGTGTAGTGTGCTGCATACAAATTGAATGGGAGAAAAAGCAACAAGAAGTCTTTTGGGGAGACTGTCTGGCTTGATGGCGAAGCTGCTTCCGGTTCTCGGTTTATCATTCTCTTCCATTCATTGACAAAATTATATCTCTTTTTGCTGTTGCTACAACCATCCTGTTTTCTTCAGGGCTTGAGAGCAACAAGTTACACATAATGTAGCATACCTATAATAAGTTACTTTGGGGGGTGTTAGGTGTGGGTACGAGGCCACTTCATTTGTTGTTACTTTAAAAAGTCATTTTAAGGCATTTTAAGAAACATTTTAATAGCTGGTACCCTGCTTGGCAGTTACAATGTTGCTTGTTGCTTGTTATTAACTGTCCTCAAGACGGCCTCAAATCATGCCAACCTTGTGAATGAGACATCTCCAAGACGCCCTATCCTCAACTGCTCTGCTCAGGTCCTTCAGACTCAGGGCTCTGGACTCCTTGATTGAGTCTACCTTCTGGCATATGGTCTTTCTCTGTTTCTGCTTTGCTCTACCTTGCCGAGTGTTAATAGTCTTTTCTGAAGAGTTGTGCCTTCTCATGATGTGGCCAAAGTACGACAGCCTCAGTTTCATCATCTTGGCTTCCAGGAAGAGTTCAGGCTTGATATCTTCTAGGATTCATTATTGTTTGTCTTTTTTGGCCACCTGCAGTATCCTCAGCACTCTTCTCCAGCACCACATCTCAAATCAGTTTACTTTCTTTCTGTCAGCTTTCTTCACTGTCCAGCTCTTGCACCTGTACATTGCTATGGCAAATACAATGGCTTGGATGATTCTAACTAGGGACCCTATCACATGGGGTTAAAGGATCGGCTTACTTTTCTTGAATTCAGCATTAATTTGAGAGGCAGCCACATCCTATCATACCTAAATTGCTGCCAAATTGCAGCCCGGGTCCATTCCAGCTGCAGCCTCTTCCATGGCCATTTTTTAAGAATTCAGCAGCTTCCAACTTCTAAAAATGGCCACAGAAGCAACTTAGACGACCCTGGCTGCATCCGGGACAGACACAGGCAGCAATTCAGTAGCAATTTAGGAGTGATAGGATGCAGCTGCTTCTCAAATTAACACTGAATTCGGGAAAGGTAAGCCGCTCCTTTAACCCCATGCCAAGTCCAAGTCAGACGTAGGACCTCACAACTGTTTCCTATTCACATTTATGATTGTGGCACCATTGTCATGATGCACGATGCTCCTAAAACCCAACTTAGAAGCCAGTCAGCTGTACCAAATGAAGGGGTTCTTTCAATGGTGCCGGTGAGCAGAGTGCTAAATGATAATGTGTCCAGCCCCTTCCCAATAGTTATAATAGGACAAGGAGTTATGATAGGATCCCCAAAGGGGTCCCTGCTTGTCACAATGCAGCTCACTGGTGGAAGCAGGCTAGATGTGTCATCCTTCAGCTGTCCACTTGCAGTGCCACAGAACTCTTTCACACAATATGGCTTCCTGGCTTTTAAGGTGGGCCACATGCAGCATCCAAGGATGTTTCTGATATGTATAAATTGAGGGGTAGGGACTAGAGTGTGGGGCAGCTACATCATTTGCTGCATGGCATCAATTGGGTCCTATATTGGGAACATGAATATGTAGCTTTCCTCCTATCATTCCTCAGAATTGGTTCTACTAATTAGGGCTGAAAGAAACTGTAATTTAAAAAGTCCTTGAATCAGAAGGGCCAGAGATTTTGCATTTATAGTGTTACTATGGGTATTCAAGTTGACTCTGACTTAGGGCAATCCTATCACAGGGTTATCTTGGCATGATTTATTCAAGGGAGATTTGCCATTGCATTCCTTTCAGCTTGAAAGAATGGATTTTGGTATGAAGACTGCAGTAATGGCCTGAGTGAATCCCACTGAGTTCAGCAGGATTTGTTCCCTGAGGTGCACAGGATTAGGTTTGCCTTATGGTTGCCATAAGTTGGAAATGATTTGAAGGCACTCAACAACAGCAACAAGGCCCAACAGTGCTCCACTTTCATATTGCAGACTAGTTTTGACACTTAAACATCATATGAGGGGCTTATGTGTAAGGCATTTATAAGGATCCATTTTTTTCTAGACAGAAGAGAAGACTGAGAAGTTATATGATAGCCATCTTCAAATATCTGAAGAGTCATACAGAAGATAGAGCAAGCTTGTATTCTGTTACTTTAGAAACAAGTACATAAACCAATGAATTCAATTTATAAGGAAAAAGTTTCAATCCAAACATTCAGAGCTGAATCACTGAATGAGAGTGGTGGGCTCATCTTCAAAAGATGTTTTAAAACAGAAGTTGGATGGCTATTTTTCAGAGAGGTTTTAGCTCTGAATGTTCTTTTATCTGCAAGCAATATACCTTTTGGAGTTCTTTCCAAGACTGCATCCATACTGCAGAAATAATCTGTTTGACACTACTTTGCCCTGGCTCAATGCTACTGAATTCTGGGATTTGTAATTTGATGAGGCTCTGCTCTGGTGCTGCATCAAACTACAATTCCATAGTACTGAGCCAGGACAGTTAAAATGGTGTCAAACTAGATTATTTCTGCAGTGCCGATGCAGAGTAACTCTGCATCATGATTCTCTCTTCAATATTTGATATTACATTAAATGCCATGGCTCAATACTATGGAATTCTGGGATTTGTTGTTGTTGTTGTGGTTGTGGTTGTTGTTATTATTATTATTGAAATACTTAACCCTCTCTGTCAGAGAGCTCTGGTGCTATGAATCCCAGGATTGTATAGGAAGCAGCCATGACAGTTAAAGCTGTGTCAAACTGCATTAATTCTGCAGTGTGATTGCAGCCTCATTTGCTACAGGCCATTCACCACCTAAGAGTCCTACCACTTTATTGCCACATAATTTTACTCATTCAAAGTCATTGACTGAAAAGATGTATGGGTGACAGAGCAGTGACTCAAGCTAAAACAGAACGGGAAACCTTAACTGTAGGTAGATATATTTGCAGAGAGGCCGATGACATATGGAGTTTTCATAGGTCATTTAAGAATGTCATTTTAAAAAAATTTGAAGGTGAGAAATAAAGTAGGTTACTAAAAGTTGTCCAGGAAAATATAATGCTTTGTGTAAATGACATTTTTAATGTCATTTAAAAAAAAAGAAGGAATTTACTTTTCATGGCAATCAGAGATTGGTAACCATAGCAGAAGTATATTCTTAAAGATGATGATACATTTTATGGCTAATTGTTTATGCAATAAAATAATTTCATTGTGACAAACTTAGAACAGTTAATATTTTACACTACGTCTCCCAAGATTGCCTGGACAGAATGACCAGGATTTGATTGTGTCCCCTTTAAAATTATTTTCCACTAATGGTTCCTCCACTGCCAACCCTTACCTGACCTTCAGTGTTTTGAAAGGCAAATTCACCCTAGGATTATAAAAAGTAAAACAAGAGAAGGGAACATTGTTATAATAAAGTGCTAATGAAATAAATAATAAAGGTCTCTCCAGATATGGAAAAATTTCCAGGGCAGACCTGCAGGGAGGATGTCATGACTCACCCTCTGGAATGTGATATGATGGAGTTGAATTGCCCAGGATTTCTGGCTCCAGATGATGGCTCCCTCCCCAAATCTGAGAAGATGGTGGCCAAAGCTGGTGAGGATCTATGTCTCCTCAGCAGGTCTGTATGGACACTGAAGAGATGTCCCTATCATTTGAGATCTAGCAAACAGAGAAGGAACAAGCTTGTAGAAGTCAGTGTCTGTTAGACTGGAAATGCTGAGTAATCAAACACTTGGTGTCCAGAGTCAGCCACCTATAAATCTTCCAGTTGCTGGCAAGTGTTAAGTCTTCCCAATGTTATGGCCAACCAAGATCAGCTCTCGGAGGATAAGGAGGAGGATGAGCCTCCTCCAGACCAAGGGCTGATTGAGGCTACACCAGGTGTTAGTTCTACTCTGCCAGGTCCCAGCTGTGCTTCCCCAGCCCCAGAGCAGGAGGTCCAACCAGGTCCTAGTGCTGAGGAGAGCCCTCCTATGGTGCCACAGCCTAGTGGTGACTCTGGAGACGAGGCTTGCCTGCAGGTGCCTTCTTACCAAGAGAGACGGGCTGAGAGTGCTTGCAGGTGCAGATCCAGAAGGATTGCAGAATGACAATTAGCAAACCAGCCTCAGGTGGCTCGAGGGAGAGTTTCCCTGATTTAAGTGGGAGAGAGGCTTGAGTTTATTGCATGAGCTCTTGGTGTGATTGCTGTCGCTCTAGCTCCTGACATCTTGTTACCTTGCTACTTTGTTACCTTGACCTCGGACCGGACCTTTGTTATCTCTTGGCTATTATGACCTCAGACTGTTTTGACCACGCTACTTTCTGGCTTCCTGACTTTGGCTTGTCTTTCGATACGCTTGACTTTCTGTAACCCCGACATCGGCTTGTTTCCTCGGCTTGCTCTTAGACTGCTTCTCCACAAGGTTTGTTTTGCTTACACGTGTTGGCTGAAGGCTTGGTTATCAGCATAAGTCAGAGATTGCTGGCAGCAATCCCGGACACCCAAATGCTCTCTAGTAGTCTTTCTACTCTGTCAGTGGACTCTGAGGGCACCAAGTGGGAGTTAACATTTACTGTATTTTCCAGTGTATAATACGACTGGGCATGTAAGACGCCCCCCAACTTTTCCAGTTAAAATATAGAGTTTGGGATGTACTCACCATATAAGACTACACCTCTTCCAATGCACACCAAATAAAAAAATTAAAGAAACATCAGATTTGATTTCAATATGGTAATTTAAATTCAAATGCTTGTGACATGCAGGTACTTAGCAGGAAACCTTGTTGTATACAAAGCCTGTTTGGATTGATCAGCTCTCCCTGCCTGCCCAGTGCTCCCTGTCTCCAAGACTATCAGAGTGGTAGCTGCTTTCATACGATTGCCACATATGACGGGGATGCGGCCGCTGCCGTTTTTGAGCTCCCCCCACCATATGCGGTGACTGCAGATTCTCCAGTCTGGCTCGGAAGTTTCAGCACCTGCCCTATAATATGACACCTGGTGTATTAGATGACCCCCGACTTTTGAGAAGATTTTCCTGGGTTAAAAAGTAGTCTTATATGCCAGAAAATACAGTATATTTTTCACAGTGCCCCACAGCAATACTAGCTGCACTGAGGACACAGCACTAAATTAGAATGGCAGCTCCCATATGTAGTATTTCCAACAAGTGAGAAGCTCCAAGGGCACAGTGTTGTTTCGTATAGAAGGAAGCTGGAGTTTTATAACATGTGTGTTGATTTACAAATCTCCTGATTGTGAGGGATGGAAGCACGAGTTTGAATCACACTACAATAGGGAGGTAGATGAAGGCCACTGTTCCCATATCAGATATTCTATCTTGTTTTCCCTGGTGTAGTTTCATTCCTGTTTTAAACCTACTCAGTTGGACTGGAGGATTCTGGGAACAAGTCCAGCAGTGTTTGTTCTGACTTTCAGTGAAGAGTTTCTTTCTCCTTGCCCCGGCTGTTTGCCAGTTTGCAGAGGGAAATACAGAATGAGACTCTGATGTATATGTGGGGAGAGGAACGGTTTAGTGGTTTATTATGTATGTATTTGTTTAATTTATATTCAGCCTTTTGCACAGTATGGTGGCTGTGTTGTTGTGTGCCTTCAAGTCATGTTCGACTTATGGCGACTGTAAGACAAACCTATCACAGGGTTTTCTTTGCAAGATTTGTTCAGAAGGGGTTTGCCTTTATCTGGTTAAAACAAAGTACAGCTAGAAGTACAGCTCTTTGAGACAAAAGTTTTTTTCCCCAATTAAACATTTCTATTACAAACAATAAATTAAAATAGTTTAAAAACACATTACAACACAGGAAAAAGGATAGAAGCATAACACAGCCCATTAAATGGCATGCATATCATAAGCTATTCTGTGTTACAATGCACTTTTGTGAAATGCGTGAAGGAAGGTTGTTTCTAGGTTAGTTAGCTGACACAGTTAGTTAAGTTAGCTGATACACAGGGACAATAGACAACCTATCCTCACAATTTGTAATACAGATTACCAGGATTTCTATCCTGTCCTTCAAATGAAATAGCAATAGAATGGGTTCTTCTCTTAATAATGCAGGAATTTTAAGAGTAAGTAGAAGTAAACTTTAGGGAAAATCTTTAGTTTGACAATGAAATCGAAAAGTGGTTGTTGTGGCGGTGGTGGTGGTGGGGAGATTTTGGCAACCTGTAATTTAGTTCTGAATTACTGGAGTTCTAGAACTCTAGGAAAAAGGAACTACTGAGAATTGTCAAGCAACCCACACCATCCTCAATGACTGGAAGGGTCAGAGGTTTGGTGAGAAACAGGAACAGAAAAGCTGTGCTTCTTCCCTTTCAGACTCATGTTGCATCTTCCATTCCAGTTAATATCTAAACTGCAGATCCATAAATTACTCCACTTTTCACCACAGAGATTAGATCACATTCATCATGCTGTTTCTCGCATGGTTTATTTACTATAAAATTTATGTCCTGCCATGCACTTCCACAAAGAGGCCTTGGAGAAGGAGTTCACAAGATGGTGCCAACCAATGACAGACTGGAAATATTGGAGGCACACCTTTTGACTTGGAGAGATCATTGAGTTAACCAACTTGCAGAAAAGAGAAAAGAACACTTGGCTATTGAGATTAAGGAAACAGTACATCTAAGGACCATATCGCACTCACAATTTTCAACGTTTTGGGGATGGAAGGAGGACGCTCGTGTGCATGTGTGTCCTGCAAAAAACAGAGTTTATCGCACACGAAGACGTCCTCCAAGAGGCCCCGTTCCGCCCTCCGGTGCACACCCGTTAGCGTCCAGTCCTGACGGACGCCATTTTTTGCCGACGGAAGGTAATCCGTCAGGCAAAAATCACGCCCGTCAGGCCTGGACGCTAATGGGTGCGCGCTGGGGGGGAGGAACGGGGCCTCTTGGAGGACATCTTCGTGTGCGATAAACTGTTTTTTGCAGGACGTGCGCGCACACAAGTGTCCTCCTTCCGTCCCCAAAACGTTGAAAATTGTGAGTGCGATAAGGTCCTAAGTGTATAAAAAAGGGGAAGCTATGGAATGGATGTTGTGTAATGCACATTTCTACTGAACATGATATTTTCAAGTTAAAAACATAGCTAACAGATGAATGCTAAAAATAAGCCCTAAACAAAATCCAGGTATTATCAAATATGAGTCCTCTGTCAGTCGAGAGACCTAGACACTGTGCAATGTATGAAACTGTTTTATGATGTTAGACCATTGGTACATCTAGTATACTGCTTGGAAAAGGTACTTTAATAAGACTTATTAAATGCTTGCCCTTGAAAGTAATTGTTAAGGCACTGAGCCACTCATGAAAATTTTATATCAATCTAGGCATGCTGATTAGGGCAGAAAAGTGATCAACAAATAACTCCCCCCCATCAGAAAATGGTGATGATGATGATGATGATGATATTATGGAAAATAACAAACAAATAGCGTTTAAATTCAATAGCCAGCACAATTCAAAGTACTGGTTATGACCTACGACACCCAATATGGCTCAGGTCCAAGCTATTTAGCAGTCTGTATCTCCCTGTATAAGCCAGTCTGGGCTCTGAGGTCATCAGGAGAGGCCTTTCTCTCAGTCCCACCACCACTGCAAGCACAGTGAGTGGTGGCATGAGATAGGACCTTCTTGGTGGCTGCCCCTAGACTCTGTCTGGAACTCCTTTCCCACAGAGGCCAGAACGGTCCCCTCCTTGTTTTTCTTCTATTCGCAGGCTAAAACCTTTTTACTCAGTTTTTTTAAAACAAAAGGTTACTGTATTGTCTTCACTGAACTGTTTTTAAGACCTTTTTTTATTCTTTTACTGAATGCGATTTATTATAATACTGTACATAGTTTAATCTTATTTTAATGCTTTCTTTTTGTATGGTTTCAATTGTTTTGTGCTTTTAAATTGTGAGCCACTTTGAGTCCGAATTTGAGATAAAGGATGATGCTGATCCTGATGATGATGATGAAGAAGAAATTATAAAACATCAAACTTTTAAAGCATTGTTTTCTGATTAAGACTTAATGCCAAATTAAATTAGAAATCCTGATTTTTTAATATACATTTCAAAGTCTGATGTTTCTGTGTGTGTGTGCACAGAAACACACGAACACAGGGCATGACGAGGATCAAGAGAGCAGATTTACACTTCTGAGAATCTACTCTAGGCCACTGAAACTGACACAAAGGGTTAGCTTTCCATTCTGTGTTGAGTGATACTACACATGATGCTTGACAGCAAGAGAAGCTATTATGACACATTTGGATGTTTAGCTTCACCTCTGACAGAGGAAAACACAGCCAGATACTTGGGATTCGTATCTTAATGTCTCTCTTTAGCCAGCTTCTAGATAATTGGATTGTATTTAAAATTTTATCATGTTGATATTTTCACAAAGAGCCAGTCACATTGATCAAATTGCTTCACAGGTGCCAGTAGCTTTTAACAGAATGGCTTATCTGCATATATGGAGTGAATATCTATTTTTTTCTATAATTTTTTAAAAGCTATTTTTTTCCATATCCCAAAGATACAGCAGACACACTGAAATCAAGTTGATTTCAGATAGCAGACCCACCAAAATCGATTTGATTTCAATAGAGCCTTTGTTTTAAGCATTTCAAAATTTAGGTCCAACATTAGCTCAAAGTCAACACATGTGTCTATGTTCCATATGGAAATGCTTTGATCATCTGGCTAAGGGCAGAGAAAGGTTAGCTGTGAAGGTCTCTACAATCACTTCATGAAGCCATTTCTGAAAGCATGTGGCTTTATTATCTACCACCATCAGGTAGATAATGATTAAATTATTGAAATACTGAATACTCACAGTCAAGGTTATTTTTCTCTCAGTATGGCATCCTGCAGTTGGCAAACAATGCATTGTGGATAGGAAATGGAACTGATAAGAAATATAATTCAAAGGCATTGCTGTTATTAGTCAGTTATAGCTTTAAAAGATGTAAAGGGGTCCTATAGCATCTTTGAGACTAATGAGAAAAAGAAATTCCTGGCATAAGGTTTTGTGGACTCCAGTCCACTTGATTAAATAAGAATGACAGTTCAGTTGCCTGTTGATAGAACTTCTTGGGCTGAATCCACACCTGCAAAATAATTCAGCTCCAGTGTGCAGTATACTGCCCTGGTTTGACCCTGGCTGCATCCACACTGCAGAAATAATCCAGATTGACACTGCTTTAACTGCCATGGCTCAATGCTATGGAATTCTGGGACCTTTATTTTTGTTAGACGTTTACTGTTCTCTGTCTGAGGGCTCTGGTGCCACAACAAACTACAATTTCCAGAATTCCATAGCACTGAGGCAAGGCAGTTAAAGTGGTGTCAACCTGGACTATTTCTGCAGTGCAGATGCAGCCCCTGTTAATGCCACACTCACTATCCTAAGAGTCCGGAAGCCACGTCAAAATCATGCTGCCTTAATCCAAACTCAAAACTGGTCATGAAAGCCACACATTTCCCACATCCAAAGTCACATTGGTACAATTGGGTGTTCCTACCATGTGCATATGTTAAATGCATTGGATGACCTTAGGCCACATGACTGCAGCGGTTGTGATTTCAAAATTTTCCAAGCCTTCATGCAGACATACATATGTTTGCATATCCATATCAACCCAAAGCCTTTCTGGTTTTCCTGTCCATTTTACTGTTTATCGGACTCCCGTTGGATGGCTCTTGCACTGGGTTGCGTTGCCCTGGAATAAATAAATACCTCCTCATTCAATTTAGTCCATGATATTTAAAGTTGCCATATGATCCCTCAAGATTAACAGGCATTAAGAGGGGAAAAAAACACAACCCTATAGATTGGAACAATTAGTTTGTAAATCTATCTCCTCCAGTCCAGCAAAAATTACAGCCTGATCCTCCCCATGTGTCTTTGAATCTATTTCCTGCTGGGTCTAAAGGAATTTATTCTCCAATAAGGCTGCAATGCTCTGCCCTTTTACCCAGGACTAAGGCTGCTGGAAAGTGGCAGTCTAGGGCCAATTTTAGGGCTCGAGATTGTGGAGAGACTGCATGCTCCCAAGCCCTACCGCATGGCAGCAGCGCCATCATGGCACAGCCCCATCCACATGGGGACTGCCATGATGACACAAGCGCGGGGCAGCATCTAAATGTCATGGGACCACGTGTGCATCATTGCTGTGCACAAGCGCACCACTGGCACACTCATGGCGCCCACTGCCAGAGACCAAAAAGAACCTGCTTTCAGTGGGTTCTTTTTAGTCCTGAAAGAGGCCATACTGTTTGGTTGGTGCAGCCTCCGTCAGGCGTAAAAACTTTTGGGGCAGTCTGTCGAGCCCCCAAGTCTACTAAACTCAATAGGACTTAATTCTGTGTAGGAATATATAAAATCACACTGTTTATGAATGGTAGGGCAGAGGCACTGTCTGGGGTGTTTAGGGGTCCTTCAGGTTGGGGAGGTTGCTGATTCCTAATTGTACTGAACCTGAGCCTGGTGGGTGGGAAGTGGGCAAAGTTTATGGTGGAAAGGGTACCAAAGAAGTTTAGCTTGGCATCTACAAACATGGTATCATCTATTAAAAACTATTTTTTAATAAAGTTTTCCAAAAATAAAATCACATTCTTCAGTTTCTAAACTCAAGTCATTTGTATGTATATATTACAAATTACTTCCTTCAGATGGATCCAGTTTGTAATGACTCTTTTATCTTTAGCCTTAATGACTTCAAATTAGCCATCTTTATTGCATTGTTTCTCTGAGGGTTAACTTTTCATATTTAATTCTTTTTCTTTGTCCCAACATACTTTTAGAATAGAAATGTTTATTGATCAGCTCTTAGGCCATTTCAAAATAACACAAAAACAAGTAAAACACACTATAAAACCCTATATAAATTCTATAGCAATTAGAAAAGAGCTAAAATGTAATAACACAGAATCTGAAATATATATAGAGTACCGTATGGATGTCATATAAATGTAAAACAATATATGCACATTAGAAGTACAGTACCTAAAAATGAAACATAGTTATAAAACTGATCATAAAAATCTATACCGCAGGTTCAAGATACAAAAAAGGGTAAAAAGAATAAAAACGAATGTATTACAGCATTCAGATGATAATACATAAAGTAATAAAATTGAACATGAAGCATCACACATCAGAATTTCATCATCTCTGAAATTTACCCCAATTGACCCCACATATCTAACTCTCGACTGTATAGCTTTACGTAAAAACCGAGTTGTGATAATAGATATTTTTGAATCTTGACCACTCATGAAGTAAAAGATTCTGACATGGGCATCCCAAAACATTGTTCTTTTGATACAAGAACCAAGATACTGATCCTCTTGGTACAGAGTACACTTGAATAAAATATGAGCTAAATCCTCAATTTCTTGGTCTCCACAGATACAGATTTGCTCGTTGTAAGGAAAACCATTATACTTTTAATTAAATTCATATATACAGTGGACCCTTGTTATACGCTGGGGTTCCAAGATCCCCCATGTATAACAAAATCTGTGTATGCTCAAGTCCCATTAAATATAATGACATGGCAAAATGGTGTCCTTTATAAAAATGGAAAATCAAGGTTTGATATTTGAAATTTATACTTTTTTTGAACATTTTCAAACCGTGGATGCTTGAATCTGCGTATAAAAAATCTGTGTATAAGAAGGGCCAACTGTACTTACATGTCAATATAATTATAACTATTTCTTTCTACAGTAGTTTATTATTGGGGCCCAAGCCTGTTCAATTTTCTTTGTTTTCTTAATCTTCCAGTCTATATATCTAAACTTTGCCATATCTAATATTTCCCACAACCAGTCATCTTCCACCTGAATATCCCCCCCCCCCAGTATCTTGATACTACTATTCTTGTGGCCAAGATCATATACAGTAACACTCTTTCATTTGATCTTTCTATATTTTTGTTATTTTATTTATCATATTGAGATATATCTCTGGCAATAAGTCAAATTTAATTCCACAAATTTCACAAATAAGTGTATGGATCAGTGTCAACTATTTTTGTTGCCAACGTGTAGCTGCTTCACTTACTGCAGCCCCAGGAAAGCCCACAAAGGACAGAAGGAAAAAAGAGAAAAAGGACTCTCATGGTACAGGTACAGATCCCAGCTTTCTTTTAGATTACCTCTAGTTACTTCTTGTTTTACTTTCTCCATTTTTTAAAAAACGAAGGGAAGTCTTTCAGCCCCAGACCTTGACTACCTGTGTTTTAGCTCCCCTTTCTTCCTCTTGTTCTCCAACGCTGGAGCCTCAAGAGGTAAAAACCCAGTGAGATTATATGGCATTTCCTCCATTATTGCTTTCTTAGGACAGATGGCTAGCTTTATAGAAACTGACAAAATATACACTCTGGTGGGGCAGAAAAGAGTTTGGAGAATATAACATTTTCATGCAGTAACTGATGTACTCTGTAATGATGCTGAGATCTTTCAATGCAGTAGGACTGCAGCTGGGACCAACAGAATGTTAGCAAAATTTTCAATGGAACCATAAAGAAGCATTTGTTTTCTTGGTATATTTTAAGCATTTTCATTATTTCTTTCTTTGCTGCATAGCTTTTGGCTGCTCAGTAACAGCTGTGTGTCTGGAAAATGTGGCTTCATATAGTTCTCAGTGGAGTCCTTTTCAAGTGATTATGTAGTAGACTGTGCCTAGGTGTACACAGCCCATTTGCACTGACTTCACAACTTTTATCCCAGACGTGGGATGTTGAGCTACTAGAACATGTGAATTTATTTTTTTGGTAGTCTTTCAACAAAGATTGGATAGGGATTTTCAAGAGCGCTTTAGCACTTTATTCTAGGATGGCAGAGGGTTGGATTAAATGGCCCTTATGGTCCCTTCCAACTAAAGGGATCGACAGACTGCCCAAAGGGGTGGCAGGATGCTGCTCCTTTCCTAGCCGGATCGGGGCTGCGGCAACCTCATGCTGTGGCCTCGATCCAGCCTTTTGAGGGCACAAAAAAGGAGCCCCAAAAAGTGGACGTGTGGAGCGGCACGTGGCATTATGGTGCCTTGGGGGCAGAATCAGGGCATGTGTCATCTGGATACGGCACCTTGACTCTGCCCCCAGGCCGGTCTGTAAAGGGCCTTAGATTCTATGAGCCTTTGGGTAAACTTACTGATCACACTAAACATCATACAAAGGGGTCTAAAAGACACCCCCCATCCACACACATACATTCATAGACTCATAGAGTTTGAGGGGACCCCCAAGGGACATCTATGTAGATAAAGAAGTACTGAGAGATAGCCATCTAACATTTGTTTAAAGACCTCCAATGAATGAGTGACTATCACACTCAGGGACAGTCTATTCCACTATCAGTGCTTATTATCAGGAATGTATTCTTCATGTTCCAGTGGAACCTCTTTTCTTGCAATCTGAAGCTATTGGTTCATGTTCTAGTCTCTGGAGGTGCAGCAAAAAGGTTGCATCATGACACTCTTTCAGAAATTTAAAGATGGCTACCATGTTACTTCTCAGTCTTTTCTTCTCCAAACTAAACACACACATTTTCCTGAGCCATTCCTCATAGGGCTTGGTTCACATCCATGTGAATGATCATAGAACATAGATCATAGTCCCTGGGCATGTACACTCATTTCATATTTTCCATTCCATTTTACAACCACAAACTGATCCGTTCTCAACTGTTCTGCTTACCAGTTATTATACCCTTGTAGAAACAGTATTGTGTACTCAATGAATGGTGGCCTGTGGATCTTGTAATAATATATGTAATGAAGGGGAACCAAGTTTCTAAGCATGATAATACCTTTAATCAATCAGCTATAGGAAAACAGATTCCTTGTAGAGCAGACTTATCTGCCATTTGACAAGATTATACTTTTACATCTACTATGCAGTCAAGACACTCCCACTCAATGACTTGGAATCATACTGTGTGATTGACAGCTGCGTAGTGTTAAATCATTGCTTGTTATTTATGGTGATTATGAGG
Source organism: Sceloporus undulatus (assembly GCF_019175285.1). Classification (NCBI taxonomy): domain Eukaryota; kingdom Metazoa; phylum Chordata; class Lepidosauria; order Squamata; family Phrynosomatidae; genus Sceloporus; species Sceloporus undulatus. The sequence continues at coordinate 176,917,567 of NC_056526.1, read as the reverse complement.
TATCTTTTATTTCACTGTATTACGTCTGCAATGATGTACATTTTCTATTTAAAGATAATATTTATTTATCACACCAGGAGCAGCCTGTGTCTGGAAAGGTTTATATTGGTAAAGCAAACATGGAGCACCAGCAAACACAGTGAAATGCTGTGTTTACATTGGGTATTGAATTTTTAATTTCATTTCCCCATTTCGCAAGGGGAAAAAACCAATATAGGATTTACAGTAAAGGGAGATGGGAAATCCAGAACACTTTGTGCTGTATATAACACTTATTAATAACACTAACATACATCATTTGTGGTTTTGAAAGCAATGCATCTGGTGTTCATAACAACAGAGGGCTGAAAAATGTCCCTCAAACAAGATTTAAAGCAAGGAAAGTTCACTCACCTCTGAGGATATTTTAAGACCCGCCCAGGACCCCCTAATTTTAGGATGAATTTATCTCCTCCTGTTCCTCCTTTTTCATTATAAAAATGCCCTCCCACACTCCCTATGGACCAAAGAGGGGCAATTTGTTTGTGTTGTTCAGCATCAGGATAGGCTTTTTCTTTAATAGAAAGTAGAAAGCTGATTTCTAATTTATATCTTGTTTGAAAAAAACATGCCTCGCCTACAGTTGTCCACCCTGATTCAAAGTGGGATTTGCAAAATGTAGCCTTGGGTTGCATGCAGGCCAAGGACTGTTTTTGTGGTCCCAGGATCCCCAAGGAAGTCAATTTCTTTTGCTCCAAAATGCCCCCAAATGACCCCTTTTTTGTCCCCCAGAATAAAAGAAATACTTTTTCTTTTTAAATTTGTTGTCCCCAAACAACCTTTAGGGAATATGGCAGGCATTTCTATCATCTTTTTGGGGTGTTTGCGACTAGACCAATTTATGCTGCAGAGAAACCTTATTTGAAAATGGAAGTAGCTTCTGCTCATTTATAATAATAATAATGGTTTATTTATATACCACCCTTCGAAACATCAGGGCGGTGTACAAAAGTGAAAATAACAATACATATCTCAATACAGTACATATTAATACATATCTCAATACATAGCAATAACATTTCACAATACATCTCTCAATACAGCCAGTGACAAATAGCTCAACAATAAGAATACAACGACAATACACAACACGCTAGCCGGGGCACAGCTCAGTGCCTGCCCCCCCCACAGGACAAAATGGCTGCTTAATTGCGTAGTTGCGCAGTTGTGAAGATGGTCCAGTCCGAAGGCGTCCTCCCTGTGGCGATGCGCGACTGCGCTGGTGTCCTCTCCGCCCAGGGAGGCGCCCGGCAGCAACAGCGGCAACAACAACAGCAGCAACACAGTTCCTCCAAGGCAGGCACGGGGGTGGGACGGGGAAGGAAGCCAGGCAGGCTGACTATATACGTGCTGCTCCCACCAGCACGCCCCTTCCCCCACCTTCCCCCAGGTGTTACTCATCCTCTGTGGTTCTGGCTCGCTGCTGAGGTGCCGAAGATGGTCCAGTCCGAAGGCGTCCTCCCTGTGGCGATGTGCGACTGCGCTGGTGTCCTCTCTGCCCAGGGAGGCGCCCGGCAGCAACAGCGGCAACAACAACAGCAGCAACACAGTTCCTCCAAGGCAGGCACGGGGGTGGGACGGGGAAGGAAGCCAGGCAGGCCGGCTATATGCGTGCCGCTCCCACCAGCACGTCCCTTCCCCCGCCTTCCCCCAGGTGTTACTCATCCTTGGTGGTTCTGGCTTGCTGCTGAGGTGCCGAAGATGGTCCAGTCTGAAGGCGTCCTCCCTGTGGCGATGCGTGACTGCGCTGGTGTCCTCTCCGCCCAGGGAGGCGCCCGGCAGCAACAGCAGCAACAACAACAGCAGCAACACAGTTCCTCCAAGGCAGGCACGGGTGTTAAAATAAAAAACGGCCTCTCCTGGGCCTAAAGTGGCATTTCGAGAGAGAGAGAGAAAAAAAATGTTTTGAAGGCATTTGGAAATACATTTTTTTCCTGGAGGTGGGTGAAGTGTGTGAGAGGGGGAATGTGTGATCCTGTAAGATCTCCTAGGTGACCAGTGCAGCCTCATGGCCTTCCACAGTTGTCCACTCTGAGCATTTCTTGGTTAAGAAAACCCTATTAAATCCTTGGGGTTGCCATAGGTCAGCAAGCAACTTGAAGGCTCACACTGACATGGATGGGGCAAAGGGATGTGGTATCGGACTGGTTGTTTCTCACCTTCTGCTTGTGAATACTAAATGTGAACCATGCTATTATCTCTCACATTTCCCTGACACTAGTTACTGTGTTTCCTCTGGGAGGATAAGTGCAACCACCAGTGTCAAAATAAGTTTCAGATACCAGCCTGAATCAGCTTCTGCATGTGAAACTGGAAGGTAGATACCAACTTGTCCTTTGCCATTGGGAACAATGTTACCTCACCTTATGGTAGAGGAACCTAGTTAGTTTAAAATTACACCTTGAGTTTAGTTGTTTTATACTTGCAGCTTGAGTTGTGTGTAGGGTCAAACCAGTTGAATACATGGCCAGGGAGGACCATGGCCACTGTATGTGCAATTGAAAGGTGTGTGGTGTATTCCCCAGTCAAGGCTTGACAGGCAAATATGGCCACTCAAGGGCAACTAGTGACTTCTATGTCAGTGAGAATATTGGGTGGATGCTCAGCCTAGTCTTAGGCAGTTTCAGTCTCCCACCTCTGTTGTGGAGTTCATAGATAAATATGTCTTCTAGGGCATCCCAGGAGTCTTCCACAGTTATAAGAAGATGACATCATTGTTGCAGATTTGGCTGTAATAACATAGCCAGATGCTTCTCAGCTGTCCTTTGCTTTCCACTGGCCACTAAATGACCATGGGACAGCAGGTACAGGAGGAAGATGCAATGTGTCACAGTTATGCCATGTCTCCCAGTGCAGAATCACAGCTTTTTGTGCTTTTATTTGAATCACATGCTCTGATCAACTTTGGATGATGCCTTTTGTATCAAATGATATCACAAGATGTCATCCCTGTATCTTCAGGTTTTGGTCCTTAGATCTCAGGTCCTGGGATGCTCCTTACCTGGTAAGCTTACATTTCATAGATTAGAACTGTGGAGTTAGAGAGAACCTTCTAGGCTATTCAGTCCAAAATCCTGTTCAGTGCAGTGAAGCCAGAGCTAGAGCATCCACAACAGATACCTGTCTCACTTATTCTATAAGACCATCAACATCAGAGAGCCAAGCTCAAGCCTCTCATGAATTGGTTCTGTAGGCAAACTGGTTTTATCAATACGTTTTTCTGCATTTTCAACCAACATCAATATTCTTGTAACTTATTATATCTTGATCTCTGGAACCACTAAATACTTCTTTGTCCCATATTGGTCAGCCACCCCAATAATTTCCCCAAGTGAACCTCCTTCCAGCAGTAACCAAGCTACTGGTGGATTTTATATCCTCCAATATTTTACAGATGAAAACTAGGACATGTGTGACCAACAACATCAGAGTGTGGCTGAGAAGGCAAAGGTTATTAATGAGAAAGAACACAGAAACTAGGAAAGACTTCAGCAGCTTGGTTTTGTTTGGGCCTACTTAGGACAAAATTTCACCATATTCTATCTGTGACTGAAATAAATCTATCACTTCATTCAAGATTTTACTGTCATGTCTCCTCCTTTCCCCCCATGGAGTTAGTTGAGTGCAAACTGCTTTTTCACCTTGAACTCAGTTTGCAGAAAGCTGAAATAAGCTGAGCACAAAAGGAGAAAATGGGAGGACAGAGAAGAACTGGGGCATTGGAAAAAAAAACAGTGGAAATTAGGATGAGAGGATTAAATGGGATTGTCCCTGCCAAACGGAAGGTATGGAATTTTAAGAGCTGAAGTTCTAAAAGTAATATTTCAAAGCTTCACTCATGTGGCATTCACTGGAATACCTATGCTTACAAGTATATATTCAAATTTGAATGAGCACATATTAGGAGTCTAGCATCAAGCTATATAAGACTGATGCACAAAAGGTACACACAGGCCTAATAACAACCATTTTATACACAGGAAAGAATATATTAAGAGATAATAGAAAAATCATATCCACATAAATTCCACTCTCCATACTTATTGACTGGTGTTAGCATTCTTAAACAAATATGCCAGGAAATGGCAGTTTTAAGTGGTTGAAGGATCACCAAAACAACTGATAAAATTTCATGCTTGCTCTGTTCATCGGTCACAAACAATAATTCAATGAAAAGTCTGTCTGGTATTTTTATCATGAGTTGAGTTAAGATCTTTATTTAAGATAATGTCAGAGAGCACAGTACCAGAGCAGTAATAAAGCAAGGTTATAGCATCTTTTTGAGAAGGAATTTCCTCATCCCTTCTCCAAAAATAGCTTAGTAAAAGAGGTGATCTGCATGATAGAGTTCCAATTAGCTTCCAAAGTGGCTGAGAGGGGCTGCAAAGTGCTGATTAGCTTGCTAAGAACTAAAGTTAAGTCGCAAATTGCTTTTGCAAATTGAGTTGCAAAGCATTTGGGAAATTTCAGCTAAAAGGAAAATTGGCTAAAATATTTTTTTTAAAAGAAGAGAAAAGGAGATGCTGTTCTAGATCCCCACACATCCAGGCATTCAGTGAAGATCTGCCCTTAACCAAGGAACTGTGTGGCATCCTCCAGATCTGCAAGTTGTTGGACTTGATGCTCCCAGTATCCTCAGCCAGCATAGCCAATGGCGAGAGAAGATGGGTATTGCATACCTTTAAACTGTCCTGACTTTCAAATTGTCCTGAATTGATAGGGACAGTCCTGATTAATCCCCTCTTTTCCCGTTTGTACAGCTGCTTTCCAGTGTCCCAGTTTTTCCCTTCCCCTCTCACCTTCTCCTTTAATTTTTAAACTAAACAAATTTAGTTTAGAATGTTTTAAAACTAAACTAAAAAAAGACATTGAGAATTCTGAGATGTCCTTCACTAAATAGCAATTAGTAGGGGATCACTGATAAACACCTGCAAGTGTATAGTATGGCCATCAGGTTTGTAGCCTGAAAGAATAGAGTATAGAATCATAGAATCATAGAGTTGGAAGAGACCACTAGGGCCATCCAGTCCAACCCCCTGCCATGCAGGAAATCCAAATCAAAGCATCCCTGACAGATGGCCATCCAGCCTCTGTTTAAAGACCTCCAAGGAAGGAGACTCTATCACCCTCCGAGGGAGTGCATTCCATTGTCGAACAGCCCTTACTGTCAGGAAGTTCCTCCTAATGTTCAGATGGAATCTCTTTTCCTGTACCTTGCATCCATTGTTCCGGGTCCTGTTCTCTGGAGCAGCAGAAAACAAGCTTGCTCCCTCTTCAATATGACATCCCTTCAAATATTTAAACAGGGCGATCATATCACCTCTTAACCTTCTTTTCTCCAGGCTAAACATCCCCAGCTCCCTAAGTCGTTCCTCATAGGGCATGGTTTCCAGACCTTTCACCATTTTTGTCGCCCTCCTTTGGACATGCTCCACTTTCTCAATGTCCTTTCTGAATTGTGGCGCCCAGAACTGGACACAATATTCTAGGTGGGGCCTGACCAGAGCAGAATACAGTGGCACTATTACTTCTCCGGGGGGGGGGGGGGGAACAGTTTGAGAAAGCAAAGGCTCACAAAGATCATTATTAATGGAGCAAGGATGTAATCCATGATATCAAAAGTGGCTGACAGTTGTCTCTATGTGTGTGATATGGGGAAGTGAATTTGAAATATTTTATACGGCTGACTCAAAGATTTTGGGGGTCTGTAGTCACATTACAGTCATTGAACTCCCAACCAGACAAGGTGAGATGTCTTAGGCTGATTCCAGATGTTTGAGACTCAGTGGAAAGTTGAAATGAGAGTTTTGTTAGCACAGCTGGTCTTAGAGCCCTACTGGACAGGGTTGCTAGTTCAGGATTGTCCCAGACCCTGAGATTTCAGGGTCCAAACCTGAGACCCATTAATGATTCCTTGTGATGTCACAAGGGTTTGAACACTGGTGATACTACAAATGTGATGATACAAATGACAGCCTTTGGTGATGTTATTAAGCATGCATTTCTTATGTATCAACAATGCCTGCGCAGAGTATCCTATTAAAATAAAAAGCACCAAATCTAAGTAAGCAGGAAAATATTTACTCTCACCCTGAGATTTCCCTTCTTTGACCTGAGATCTAGAGAAGGAAGGTGGTCAGCTCTGAGAGTGTGGGTCAAGACCTAAATTTTGGGAACCGTACTACCAGATTTCAACTTTATCTAGCATGTGCAATTCCTGGATACCATCCTAGGATTAGAAGAATAAAAAAAGCACATCTCACTCTTGCAGAAAGAATTTAGGAAAGATCCAGTTCTATAATAGCAAGTAGCACAGTGGTTCCCAACCTTCCTAATGCCACGACCCTTTAATACAGTTCCTCATATTGTGGTAACCCCCAACCATACAAGTATTTTTCATTGCTACATGCAAATATGTGTTTTCCGATGGTGTTAGGTGACCCCTGTGAAAGGGTAGTTCGACCCCAAAGGGTTCCCGACCCACAGGTTGGGAATCACTGCAGTAGCAGATGACTTGCCTCTCTTATTTCTGCTATATATTTAAGTGGACTCAGTGCAGGAGAATTCTTTCAGCATTCACAGCCTGGCCAATGTTGAAATGCAGTGCCACTCAGTGGTTTTAGGAAAATATGATCCTAATTTTGCCTGAAGGAAAAGATAGCTTAAAGGTTTGTACATAAAGAGAGGAAGAAGGTATGTTACAACCTGTGAGCTGTCTGTTTCTGTCCCCCTCCTTATATTCTTGAAGAAAACAGATTTTTTTCAGCTTCAAAAAAAGTACAAATTTTGTTATGTCTTTCACCTTCATCAGCTGCCGCATTGAAAATTAATGCAATTTGATACTGTTTTAATGTTCATGCTCAATCCTATGGAATCTTAAATTTATAATTTGTTGTGGCACCAGATGTCTTTGACAGGGAAGACTAAATAGTTCACAAAACTACAAATGTCAGAATTCCATAGGATTGAGCCATGGCAGTTAAGCAGTGTCAAACTGCATCAGTTCTACAGTGTAGACACATTACACTGCATTAGACATGTGATGATATAAACAAGATGCTATAAACAAGACCATCTTGCAGCTGCTTTGGACTTCAATTTCCTTGATCCCTTACCACTGAGTATGTTAGTTGGGGCTGATGGGAGTTGCAGTCCAAAGTACAAAAGACACCAAATTGTGGATGTCTGGTAAACAGCAACTGGGCCAAATTGTATAGCTCATTCATGTAGTGAAAACATAAGTCAAACCATCTGGCCTATCACTAAATGGTGATGTGCACACTACCCACACCTCCTGTCATCTGTACACTTGGTGGTTGTGTAAAGTAGTCCTATGTACTGTGATGTCAGTGAATAAAACTACTCCCAGAACACTGATACCGTCATGTAGCGTGCTTTCAGAGAAAAGCAATGCCTGACTTACTGATGATTTCTTCACATACAAAAGACAGCAGAGCTTGGAAAAGTGACCTCTATGGACACCCAGAATCCTCCAGACAGCAATGGCCATCTTGGCTGGGGTACTGGGGGAGCTGTAGCCCCCAAAGTGAGAGCCAGCATGGTGTAGTGGTTTGATCATTGGACTATGACTCTGGAGACCAGGGTTCTAATCCCTGCTGAGCCAGAGAAAACCACTGGGTGATCTACTCTTTCATCCTCAGAGGAAGGCAAAGGCTCTAAACATGTCTTACCAAGAAAACTCCACAATAAGTTCTTCTTAGGGTCACCATGAGTTGGAAATGACTTGAAGGCACTCCAGGCAACACCAGTGAAAGCAACACCAATGCACCATAGCAACTTCTCCAAGCTCTAAGATGCACTATGTTTACATATTATTTCATACTCTTTGACTGCACCCGTTTGACAGGCGAAGTCATAATTAATTTTCTGTCATCCCAGTTTTTCAACTGTTTTTAAAATGTCCTCGGTTTCTTGATCCTCCTTCCACTTCTCCCCTTTGTCCTCATCTTTCTTCAGGTGCTACAAATTGAGTTCAAAGTACAAAATTAGTTTACATTCAGCTGACTCAGCAGGTGGGCAGGGAAGTGAAGTGGCAGAATCTTGCCCTTGCAAAATCTTGCAAAAACAAATTGCTGTAGCATCTCCTAGAATGGGTGTTCTTCCTCATTAATAACTTCTGCTGTATTGATCACACTCTAATATTGCTTGACCAGACATGTCCCAGTTTTCAACTGTGAAATATTGATGATATGACACAGTCCATTCTGGACTGAATGTCTCATTTTATTTGTGCTTCCTGGGATGAGAGACCATTTGGATTTTTTTCTGCCTGAGGTACCAAAATATTTTAGGCAGCCATTGCCAATATCTCAGTTTGTGATTATTCAGTTCCCTCTTGTGGTCAAAGAAGGGGTGGCTTCAAACCATATTTGCATTATTTGAACTCAAAAAGGCTGTAATGGGCTACAGCAATCATCTTTCAAAAATATTATTACTTATCCCATTGTTTTTACTGTTTAAAGAGCCAGCATCGTTGATACCCTTCTTTGGCCCTACCCAGTAGATAGCTTTTCCATTCTTGGCAAGAGGCAGAAAGCAGTCAACTTTACTCTATACCTCAGCTCTACTTATTTCCCCCCTTCTGTGTGTGGATGTACTTGTGGAAAAAGTCTTAAATCAGGTAAACATAGAGCAAATAATCCTAAATGGCTCCATGCCCAGAAAGTGCAAGAGGGACAATTTTTAAAATGGCACCTTGCAAAATGAAGCATTTCTTTATTATTCCTTAGTGGGAAATGTGTTCTTTGGGAAACTGGCTTCCACGCATTTTATTTTCCAAAAGGGGTAAACAAATTTTCAGTTTTTCTCTTATTGCTTGGGCAGGCACTTTGGCCATTTTGAGGCCTTTAAGAGCAGTTAAGCTTGCCAATTTTGTTCAGGATTTCTGCTGTGATTTTGAGGCCTTTAAGAGCAGTTAAGCTTGCCAATTCTGTTCAGGATTGCTGCTGTGATATTCTAAAATGAAAGGCAGATGAATGTAGACATGTTGGTTGAGAAATGAGTTCTAGTATATATCAGGGAGACAAGAAAGCTCTTGTTTCAAGGCAAATGACTCCACATAGCCTTCAACTGTCCTGTTTTGGCTGGTACAATCCCAGTTAATCTTATGTCACCTCACTTTTTCAGCAGTGTTTAAAAGGTCCCAATTTCTCTCCCCACCTCCCACTGTCCCCCTTTGTCTTCAGCAGGGGGAGAGGAGGTGCAATCTTGTGCTTCCCAGAAATCTCAGGCAAAAACAAACCTCTGCAGTCTTTCTTAGCTTATCTGTTCTTCCTCAGTCATAAGAGTTCCCATCTTAACCACACTCAGATGTTGCTTGGCCACGTTTTTATATGTGAAATGTCAGGGATGCGGTATGGTTTCAAATATCACTAGACTGAAAATTTCACATCTGGTTCAAAATGAAACTCAAGAAAAGAAATCAGGTTACAAGGCCAAACATATGCCAAGAAACTCATGATAAATGGACAAGAATGATGGACAAGAATGTTAATGGACAGGAACTGTTGCCAGCTATACTCATTTTTGGGGGGCATAGTTTGCTCATCATCAGGTAAAAGTAAAGGTATTCCCTGCTGACAAGGTTGTCAAGTCGTATCTGACCATAGGGGGCAGTGCTCATATCTGTTACTAAGCCAAAGAGCCAGCATTGTCAGAGACATGTGGCCAGCATGATTGCACAGAATGCTGTTTACTTCCCACCAGAGTGGTACCTATTTATCTACTTGTATTTGCCTGCTTTCGAACGTCTAGATTGGTAGAAGCTGGTAGAGCTCACCCCCTTATGCAGCCCCTGGGCCTTGAACTGCCAACCTGCCGATCTTGCAATCAACAGAGTCAGCATCTTCACCACTTGAGTCACAGCATTGCAGTTCACATCTGTGAACTGTTGCCAGCTATACTCCTTTTTGGGGAGCATAGTTTGCCCATCATCATGTGACCACTAAAGAGGAAAAGAAAGAAAGAAACCATAACTCCTAAATGTTTTAGAGCCACATTTGAAGAGTTGAAGAAAACAGTTTCATTAGACAAAGAAAATGCATACCATCCAATAGTCCCAATTAATCCTCTGTCATTCCAATTTTCAGATGATTTAAAAATGTCCCAGATTCTCTCTTCTCCTCCTGCTTTCTCCCTTTGCCCTCAGCTTACTTCAATTGATGCAAAGTGAGTTCAAAGTACAAAAGCTGCACTAGCAAAGAGGAGAGAACCCAGTAGGGTCAGACAAAAACAAATGCTGTCGCCTCTTAACTTATGTGTTATTCCTCATTCATAACCTTGCCATCTTGACCACATACTGATGTTGCTTGACCACATGTGCCATGATTTTCATATGTGAAATGTTGAAGGATTTAAAACATTATAAGCTCCTAGTGATTCCAAATTATGTTAAACTTGTATTAAACTTTTTGAGCCATGCTCTAAAACTACTTAACCTGTTCTGTCAATAATAGCCTTTTGTGGCTCCCAACGGTATATGGTTGCTTGGAAAATCTACTCTTTGCAACTCATGTGAGAATTGCAGCTAACCTTGGGGGAAGAAGGAAATCTTAGATGGGTGACAGGTAATGGCACCTTCCCTAATCATCAGTACCTCCCACCTTGCCAACTCTATCCTCCTTGGCTCCAAAATACTGTTGCTATGATCAGAGGAAACAACAGCTTTTGAGTTTCTCCTTAGGACTGTGTCACAGATGAATGTCTTCATGCAGATGCTGTGATCAAGTTAAATAACTGACAGTGTTGTAATTTGTACTCTGTAGATATAAATGAAGACAGCTCACTTCACCAGATAATTGCCTATGACAATATTAAAAAAAAAAAAAAACAGTGAGAGCCATATAATGTCTTAAAATACATGGCATGGCAGGCATAAAAGTGAATTTTGCAATATTCAAGTGTTTAGAATCAGGGTGCAAAAAAAGAAAACCTCAGATGGACTAGTATAGGTCAAATTCAATTAAAATTCTATACCTGCAGCTCTGGGATCTCCACATACATCTGAAATCTGTAAGGGGGAAAAATAATAAGATCTGTTTGGGGCATTTTTCTGACTGTACTGTAGGTGACACTATACAATGAAAGATGTGCTACGGCAATCTTGGTATCACAGGCATGAAGTTTTATTGAGATTTAACACAACAAGCTGGAGGAAAAAAAATACTGAGGGTTGCTCCTCTGGTTATATAGTGAAAAGTATTCCATTAAGATTCTAAGAAGTGTTGCATTCTCTCCCTTGTTCTCCCTTGCTTTTAAGAATGCTATCTGCTGAAGGATATTGGCTGGAGAGAATGATTGCCATTGTTTTTTTTGTTAGGGAACCATTATAGGAGTGGTTCCTATTGTTTTTGTTAGGAATCACATACCCTCGAACCTTTCACAGATGAAGACATTTGGCCAGGCAATATCAGAGCGTGGTCACAAAAGTCATGAATGAGGAGTGCTTGCAGCAGTATGCTTTTGCCTGAGTCTATAGGGAAGACTAACACTCTGTCCCCTCCTTTTCTCTCTCCTGTGATGAGTTGAATGCAGACCTGTTTTTCCATTTTGAACTCAGTTTGCAACAACTTAAGCAGGCTGAGGACAAAAGGGGGGAAAGTGGGAGGAGAAGAGAGAAACTGGAAATTTTTTAAAAAGCAGCTGACAAAAATGGAATGCCAGAAGATTAATTGGGACAGTACCTGACAAACTGGGACAGTTGGAGGATATCATATTTTGCCTTTTGTCCAAGGGACTCAGGGTTGGAACCATCCCATTTAATCTCTACAGTAACTGATGTGAATGTTAGCCTGAATGGTAAAGCTGAAAGATAACAGAAAACCCAAGACCATCTAACCACTTCCAGGTGATGGCTTAAGCCAAGAGTAGGAATTATGTTTATGAGTATGGTTTATGCCACTTTCTTTTTTGTTTGTGTTCAAAACAATTGTTTGCGTTTAAAAATATCAAAAGTAGGAACTAAGCTGCCCTGCAGCGGTTATTGGGTTGCAATTCCCATTAGTCCCAGGCAGCATAGCCAAAGGTGAGGAATGCTGGGAGATGTAGTTTTTCTCCTGGCCTAAATCCTATTGCTAGTCCTAGTTAGAGTAGGCCAACTGAATCAATTGCTCAGTGTTAACTCTTATGTAAACTCAGTGATTCAATGGGCCTTTTCTTGAGTTTTCCAGAATACAAGAGCTCAGTAATAGAAGCAAACTGTTACTTGATAGGTGGGTAAGATTAAACTTTAAGGGTGCTGGAGGAGCCTGGGACATCATGGTGCTTCTTTCTATGGAAAGACTGAGTCCCATGCCTTCAGACTCTGAATGGTCAAACCTTTTAGGTGCTAAGAAGGTGAAGCAATCTGTGTGGAGTCCTGCAGCTGGCAAATCCACTTAAGATTTTAGTTTGAACATTAAAGGGGATATCCCCATGAGTTTCAGCATCATGGATACCTTTAAAAGTTCAGAGTAAAGCCCACAATGGGATTCATTGCCTCACTGATATGGAAGCCAACAGCCACCATTGGATTACAGGAAGCTTGGCTCTATGGAAAACCTAAACTCAGTCTCATATTGAAAATTCTCCTTGCTGGGTCAGTGATAACTGAACAGAAAATATTACGTGTTGCACCAGTTTTTCCCTTACCTTCTGACTTGTTATGTGATTTTGGAAACAAAATATCACTATACCCTCATTACAAAACTAAGTTGTTAGAGACAACAGAGTTCCTTGTAACTCATTCTTTTCAAGTCCTGAGGTCACATACTTATAAGATTTGTGTAGAGTTTTTAATACTCATTAATATTTGAAATGTTTAATGTTTTTAACTTTATGAATCAGTTAACTGTTTTTTAAATTTTATATTTATACTTTTAAAACACTTTTGTATTGTTTTTAATTTGTATCATTTTAAAAGTTGCCATTAGCTGCCTTGAGTCCCTATATCAGGAAAAAGGTGAGATGATAAATAATAATAATACTACAGCCAGCATGGCATAGTGGTTTGAATGTTGGACTACAACTCTGGAGACTAGGGATCATTGGTTCAAATCCCCTCTTGGTCATGGAAACCAACTGGATGACTGTGGGCAAGCCACATAATCTCAGCCCTCAGAAAACCCTATAACATTTTTTCCTTAGGGTTGCCATAAATCAGAAACTGTTGTTGTTGTTGTTACTTAATTTGTAACATAAGTAGATAGTATTGGATTTAGGTTCAGCACAATTTATGATGTCACACATCTGTTCTTGAGAATAAAACATAAAAGTTTGGTTCAATTTTCATTTGTGGGGGAAACTCAAACATTAATATTTTGGATTATTTGGAAGGGGGAATGCTGGAGGACCCTTTCTGTAATATGGAAAGTAAGTTTTGGCTATACTGAAATCAGGAGTTATACTGGTTCAAGCCATTTCATTTTGATTATTTTCCCTGTGGTGGTGTGAGTGGATCTTTCTTTGAAACATATTTTGTTCTGGTGAATGTTCAGTGGCAATTTTAGCTGATAAGTTGTTCCAGCAGGAAGGTCAACTGGGCATTTTCTGACTAGGCCTGTTTCTTAAGCTTTTAAAAGTATTGATATTCTTTGACCAATGTGAGCCACTAATGTCATAAATACTGTAATCCCTGAAAATGATAAAGTACATGATGAAGCTAGATGCCCAACTCTCCTGGTAATGTGACTATTCAGGAAGAACTCAAAGGTTGTGATGGAAGAAGAAGGAAAAGAAAAGAAAGAAATAGGCAAGATTAAGAGCCGAGACTGGTATCCGGAATGACATTTAAACATCCCTGAATTTATTTGTACTTTCCTTTCAAAACACTTTTTGAAATTTTTGTGGCAGACTGATGGTGTACAATAAAGGAAAGGATTAAGGCCCTGTCTTTCAAATACTGCCCTCAAGTAAATGCAGGTGGCTTCAGTCAAACTCTGTAGGAAATATGTGTGTGTGTGTGTGTGTGTATAAACTGTGGAAATTATTGAAAAGGATAACTAACTTTCATTGGTCTGGGGGATTAAACTTTTTCCTTTAAGATTTAAGACTCCTTTTGTTTGATTTCAGATGTTGGTTTGCTGTTAAAATACAGACAAAATAATGACATTTCTTTATATATCTATTTTTACTTCTATATTGAAAGCATTTTATACTCTGACCCTTGGTCAAAAAGGTTCCTTGAGTGGCTCAGAAGTTACGCAGTATGACAATCTCTGCCTTCAGGCATACATCCGAATTTAAGATATGGCACACAAGGAAAAGGTGATGGGGAAGGAGGAGAGGGAAAATTAGATTCAATGTGTAGAATGAACCAACTAGATGGAAATAGTTCAACTATCCTGCTGGAATGGCAGCTGAATAAAAAAGGCAACAGTATTTTTGTGTACCACTGTTTCCTCTCTTACTGCTGCTAGGAAGGAAGGAAGGAAGGAATAGCACATACAAAAAAATTACCGGTTTGTTTGAACAGCAGCTTGGAAGACCATTACATACACAGAGCAGTAAGGCAAGTCCTCATAGTCCTCCTTTCTGGGGCAGGTGAGAGATAAGCATGGACCTCTCTAGCAAACTAGTTGGCATGGCATGATTGATCGACTACCTGTAGTGTATTAGTCCATCGAGTGACACATTAGGACAGCACAATCCATATACCCCCATTCTCTCCCATCTCCCCATGTCCCCTTGTTGGACTAGCCAGTTTGTTAATGTTATTAAATCCGCTGTATTTTTAGTCGTGTTTGCAGTCATCGTGCTCAATGTGGTGTACAATAGTTCAGTGGTGCAGCTGCCCACTTGTGCGCTTGTGAATTTTATTTGGGGAGGTGGGCAACAACAATAACAAAAAATTGTGGTCAGCAATGGTGTTGGCAGATTACCTGGCCCAGGACACCTGCTCCTGATTGCTTCCACACAGGTGTGCCATTTGCACACCAGTGAAATAGTTTGTTCTTTCTGGCTTGAACCATAGCAAACAGGGATTTTTTTGCTCCAGTGTTAAACCCCAAAGCATGGCTTGGGTCTGTCTTCCTCCTGTTTTGAGCATGTGTTTCATCTGAACAGGTAGGTTTTGAAACGGGGGGGGGGGGGCATTTTTTTTTAGCCCATGCAAACAACCCTCTAGTGTTCTATGCGAAGGAATTGCACTTAGTTTCTTATGGGAGTGAAGATTGTGAGCAGCCACCAAGACGGCCATAGTAGTGTTTCCAGGCTTTGGCCTTGCCACGTGCATGGGCTCTTTCAACTGCCCAAGTGTACCAAGGTGCTGATGCTAGCCTTTGTTGGTTCTGGCAATACACTGGCAGCCAGTCTGTGAAAGCAAAGAAATAAAGCCTCATCACTCAGGGCTGTGAAGTATGCTGTAAAGTATGAAAAGACAGACTTTCCTGAGAAATGTAAGCTATGCTCTGCAGAGCAAGAAGGAAGACATTGGTGATGAATTTATCACCACTGGTAGAGAAAAAATTATATGTGGCACAGGGGAATTATATAATTTAGATAAGGAGGATAAAACCCTGTGGGCTGACCTGTAAAACTGGTTTGTGCACATATGTGTGGTATGTCAGTGGCTGGAAGGAGAATGTTAATGTAGAGGAAATTGGGAGGAAACAGAACAATGTTGTGTGCCTGGTGCTGAAGGCTGTTCCAAAGACAAAGAAGCAATCTGTTCAAATTGGCTCTCTTTCCAGTACTGAGTACAATTCCATTATTCTTTGTGCAATAATAGAAATGTGTTGTTTTTAATATAACCCAATGGAAATCTACCACCTTCATGACCTCCATCTCCCAAATGTGAGAATGAACTTTGGGAAGGCTGATAAATCATGAACAAAATAAATAATTTTTAGACAAAGTATACCCTCTACTCACAATTATCCTTGCTAATAAGGAATGCCATAGGATGCCTTAAGGCTACTAAGGGGAAAATAATACTATGGCAAGTTTACTAAAGAGAGAACTCCTATGAGGAATGCTGTCAATGACCTCCCAGTTTGAATTCAAGGTGGTTGTGAGGACATTTAAAGCCCTAAATGGCTTCAGTTTCGATACCTGTGAGGACATGTCTCTCTATATGTACCTGCCTGAGGACTTAGGTCTTCTGGGAAGTGTGTCCCATCAGTTAGATCAGTACACTGTGTGGGGACACAAGAGAGGGCCTTATCAAGTGTGGTTTCCCAACTATAATTTACTCAAGTAAAAACATGACTGTTTCTTACAGCCTTTGGGCCTCACTGATTTGTGTGAGAATGCTAATGCACATGATTTTAAAACTGCTTTAATAATTTAAACCTGCTTTAACTTCTTGATTGTATTTAGTAGGATTTTAGTTTATTTAATTTTGTATTGTTTTAAATTGTTTTGTTTGCATAGGTTTCACTTGTATGCTGCCCTGAGATCTTTTGATATAGGGCAGGACAGAAATATTTTAAAATATAAATAATAAAATAAATTATTGTTGTTGTTGTGTGCTTTTAAGTCATTTCTGACTTACGGTGACCATAATGTGAATCTATCACAGGGTTTTCTGGGGCTGAGAGTGTATGACTCACCCAAGGTCACCCAGTGAGTTTCCATGGCTGAACGGGGAATCAAACCCTGATCTCTAGAGTCATAGTCCAACACTCAAACAACTACACCATGCTGGCTCTCAATAAACTAAATATAATAAGTAAGTTAGCAGAACACTCTGACCATCAGAGTTAGCTAATTGGTTAACTTCAGGATATGGGTTTTGGGTTCTGAAAAATGACTTCCATGACCTAAGAACATGAAAGTTCTTTCCTTATAGCTTTTATTTAATGCTAAAAATAGAGGCTAGGCTTCTACACTATACACAAAGGGATCTTGAAGTACTTTAAACACTAACAAAGAGAAAGATGTTGGTAGCATAAGCTTTCATAGACTTAAGTCTACAACATTAGATACATGGAGTGAAATGCCCAAGAGCAGATGTTTATAGCTTTGAACAAACAGGTTTTATGCATGAATAGTAATAGAAATACAAAACATGTGGGTATGGTGATGGTGTGACAACTTCAGTTCTCAAGACAGTAGTTGGGGGACAGAGGTGGAAGGAAAGATATGGCCTAAAGCCAATGTGAGCAGATAACCATATGAATGGTGGAGGCAGTTATTGGAATGTAGTATGGTGATGGCTGGGAACCAGAAAGGAGAAGAGATGAAATGGACAAGAGAGCCCTCATGAGGCTGGCGTGTAAATGTGGTTGTTGTAAAGTTGAAGGCTTTCATGGCCGGCATCCATAGTTTTTTTGTGGGTTTTTTGGGCTATGTGGCCATGTTCCAGAAGAGTTTCTTCCTGATGTTTCGCCAACATCTGTGGCTGGCATCTTCAAAGAATGCTTTGCCTGGAAAAAGTTGGGTGTATATATACTGTGTGAGCCTGGGAATGCAGGAGTGATTTGCATGTGTATTGTTCTGTGCTGATGGCCGGCCTCAGGCTGGGAGGCTAATGCAAAAGAGGATTAATGTCTGCTAATTGGTGATCATTATCTGCTGGGAAAGCCCCTGACTCTGAATGGTTTCCCATTTGCATTTTCTGAGACCTTATTTTGCTATTCCTAAGGACTGGTAGCCAAATTTTGTTCACTTTAAGGGTTTCTTTTTTCCACTTGAAATTGTCCAGGTGTTTGTGGATTTCAATGGCTTCCCTGTGCATCTTGACATGGTAGTGGTTGTGGCATGAACTACCAATTTTTTTCTTTCAGTGAGTCTCAAAGGTACTACATGATCCCTTTCTATACTGATTTTCCAGACCAATATGGCTATGTCTTTGAATAGTTAAGCGGTGCTACACCACCTTTCTGCTGAATAGTGCCAATGTGTGTATCTATGAGTATGCTTGATGTTTCTGCAATCCCAGTTAATCTAGAGAAGGCACTGGCAAGTAGGTTCATGCTGTCCTAGAATGTGTGAATGTTACACTTGAGAAAAACTGCCTAACTGCTTATTCAACCGTGAAGTTACACTATGACTAAAAGGGTACCACTGCCTATGTAAAGGAACACATGCATTTGTGAAACACCAACAGGATATCAGCCATCAAAAGGATTAGGCTGATATTATGTCCCACCACTGTGCTTGTACAGTAATGCCTCAAGCAACCTTAACAGGAAAAGCCAATGAATTTCATTAGGATGACCTTGTGGGTACAAAATAAATTCTATGGCTTTCTAGCAGAAGGTCCTTGGGATTTAATTATACTTGTTCAGCACTGCTGGCCAAAGGATGGAATCCATTTCCAGTTCTGACTGTCATTCACATGAGTTATAGTGTGTTGTCTTGTGATGTAAAGGAAAGAAGAGGCAAATATTTCTGTTGCTTTTAAAATTACCGTTGCAAGTGAATGAATATTTATTTATTTAGCATTGGAGGATGAATTTTGGTTATGTGTAGGCCGCAGAGAAAAACAAAACTATTTGTATTCCAAATCTGTTAATTATACCTGCTTGTTTTTCCTCTTTTAGTGCTGGAAACTGAAAGCAAACAGGGAAAGCTGTTTGAGATAAGGTTTGTTGCGTATGGTATGGGTAAGGGTAACTTTCATTGAACTCCCAGCTTTGGTGAATGGGTTTTGGAAGATTGCCATGAAAGCTAGGGACTGTGATATCAGTGGAGCAATATATAATATATAATAATAATATAATAAATTTTTATTTATATTTTCCCGCCTCTCTCGACAGATTGAGGTGGGATTACAGTTATTATCTGCTCCAGGTAATAATTTGAACGTTAAGTTATCCAAGGGACTCAACCTGTTTTGGGGATAGGGTTCACACCTTGGCAGCTCATTTAATGTTGAGAATAAAATCTGAAGTAGAGTCACTGCTCTGCTGACACTGGAGCCACCAATGCAAACATGTTTTAGTCTCAGAATCCCTACAAAAACCATTTGCTAAGATAGGGGTGTAATTATTCACTAATGGATTGTCTGCACTGACAGCAGCTTCAAACTAATCTGAGCCCTACCTGTTTATATGACACATGAGGCCCATACGAGATAAAAACAGGGTGAAATCTTGCTCTGGGATGAAATATTGCCCAATTTGCTCCACTCCAATGCAGAAAAGTGTGCTCATGTGCCAATGTGGAGAAGTGGAAAATTTGTAAGGAAAGGGATCTCGTAGCACCTTTGAGACTAACTGAAAGTCCCTAATTAAAGCATTTTCTGCACAGGAAATGCTGTTTTCTGCACAAAACAACAGTGTGTGAATTTTGCACTGAATGAACTGTGAACACTGTCATGCAGTCCAGGATTCTTCTCATCAGGGTTTCTCAGAACTCAAAAAACATGTTTGCAGTTATTTCAAAAATTATGTCTATCCTTTCACAGAAGGGACAATGTGGGTAAAGAAATGTATGTATGCCGCGGGAAGGAATATCTCAAATCACTTTCACCTCTCATAAGAAGTATTATCGCTCAAGCTTCGGGATGATTTGAACACATCTCTTTCCCTTTCCCTTGCAGTCACTCATAAGGTTTGCTTTTTTCCTTTTCTTTGTAAAGATGGTGAGCAACAGAGGGGAAAAGAAGAGGGAAAGGAAGGAGAAGAATTTCTCCAGTTGAACTTTCCATCACTTTGGACCCCCCCTCCCCATACATTTTAAAATTTATGGTACTTGGAAATTGACACTAAAATGTATGTAGGGTCACACTTCACTTCTTTGGGTAAGAATAAGACCTGTTGAACGTTGGAAACATTCACAGGAAGTTAATAATAATAGATATTTAATTGTTTACGATTTGATTTTCTGCCACAAACTCATTAGTTGACCATTTCAGTCCCGGCTTGGGGGGGGGGGAGTGGGATACTACTATTATTACTACTAGTAGTAGTAGGATTATTTTTAACATTATTGCTCACCTCAGAAACCATACAGAAGTTTCTCTGCAGGGGTAAAATGAAACTGCCTGGGATACTGCATGTTATGACAGCACATTATCCCCTTGATGAACCGGTTTGCTGTTTGCTTTGGGGCAGAATTTAAAGTATTGATCTTAATCGACACATCATCACATGCTGTTTTGGAATGCAATCACTCCAGGCTTCCACATCTTCCTTTAACCTATGGCCTCATGGGAGAGGATGGCTGGAGGGCAGAACATGCTCCATAATGATCGACCAAAGACTTTCAGAACTTCCTTCTCTGTGGTTTTAACAATCTTGATTAGTCAGTCTTTAGAAAATGGACTGGACACCTGCAACGACAACTCCAAAACAAATAAACAAAGAAAATCCCCAGTCTAGAGGAGCAATATTATTGTTGGGGAGACAATTAAAAAAGAAAACACACAAAACCATCAGTTAAAATACAATACTATAAAACTATTAAAATACACTCATACAATGCATTCTTTAAAATATACAAATATACAAATTAAAATGTCATGATTTAAAATTGACTTGGTAGAACTTGCTGGGATTTTGTTTTAAATGCTGTTTAAATCAACTGTTTTTAATACTAGCAAATGAACTGGATTTACTTACAGATTGACTTATAATGGAACAACTGACACAATGAATCTATTCTAGACTGAACAACAGAATCCCAGTCATGTAGCTGTGCATTCTTAGATGATGCACAACTATTTGTCAGTAATATTTATTTATTTATTTACATTATTTATACGCCGCCCTTCAGCCCTAATGGCTCTCAGAGCAGCTTACAATTATTATTTTTAATAAGACAGTTCCCTGCCCTCAGGCTTACAATCTAAAAGTAGTGTCAACACAACACTTTATTTACTGGGTTTGCAGAAAGACCCTCTGTTAATTTCTCACTGAGCAATAGGGGCAAGAAGCAGGTACACTGGCAGAGAGACAATTAGTTGTACAAAGTCAGTATTCAGCAGAAGAGTGGCATAGTACAATTATGTTACTGTAGAGTTGCATTACATTGACACAGAAGCATCATTAGGGGTGTGTGGGAGATATGGCCTGCACTGGGTGACACCCTAAGGTGGGAAAACACATCTGCTCCACAATTGTCTGCCTTTTGGCAAAAATGAATTGTAACATTTGTCATGTGCCTTTAAAATCCCGGGGCTCAGTGAAAGAGAAGGCATGAATGAGATGAGGGTCAGCGGGAAACAAAGGAGAGGCCCCAGGTTTCTTTAATTTTTAAAATTTTATTTTAAAATATTTATTTTAAAATTTTCTTTTAAAATATTAAATCTTACCAAATTTTATTTAAATCAAATGAAATTATTTAAATGTAAATACATTTAGGCTGTGGTTATGGTCTTGTAATTTAAAGGTATAATTTTAATTTTGTTAGTTGTTTGTGTCACAGCTTTTGCCATTCAGTGATACAGTGGAAACTCGCCTTATGCGGAGGATCCATTCCAGACCCTTCAGTGTAAGACGAATTCCGCCTATGCTGGAGCCCCATTCATTTGAATGGGGCTTGTGTGCATGGTGGCATGGCGGCGCAGGAGCGTGCGGGGCGCCCCAGGCGCACGCTTCATTAATCTGAATGGGATGTGCAACCCTTTGCGCCCTGTGCGCTCCCCACGCGCTCCCTGTGGCTTGAGCGCGTACACTCAAAGCCACGTATAGCATGCCTACATATAACGCGGGCACACTGTATATGAGAATTACAATTTATGAGTAACATTAGCACAAAAAACATTTCTAAAGATTCTGTCTGATGTGATATCAAAGGGGGTCAGTGGGGGATGACACCATGAGTTACCGCATCGGTAACCAATGCTAGTGAACCCACTGAATAGGCACAATGTAGGATCTCCAGCAAAACAACTGAGAACTTGAATGAAGGAACAGAATATATTTTTTGCAAGCTGGAAGAATGCAAAGTCCGAAGTTATTATTTGGAGAGGAAAGTGTCCTTGACATCATCCCTGAGGACCTATTGCAAGGGATCCTGTGCTACTGTAGCATAGCCTGGAGATCATACTTCGGCTTTATCATTTGAGTGATTTACTGCATCTGTTTATCATTTTTTTCTAACCACCCAAAGTGGTGCTTAGGCAAGCTAATGATGATAAAATAAAATTTAACGAAATACAATTTTATCTACAACAGAATGTAATAATTTAAAAAATACATTAAAATACCATTTCAAAGATGAGCTACAAGAAATAAGCAGTGGCCAAAGAAATGAAAACCAGCTTAGCATTCTGCTCATAGCGCAATGGTTTATTTTTATTTTTTATTTTTTTAAATATCCAGCTCATTGATAGTAAACCGAAACACAATTACAATGAAACCAGAAAAGTACAATTCAAAGTGGTAAATAAAATTACAAGCATAAATACAATCCGGTCACCAGAGAGTGGTCTAAAATTAGAGCACAATAAGGACAACAGAGAAGGGACCAAATTGGTTACCCTCTACAACTCCTACTCACCATTTGTCTTTGGCCAGCCAAGTATCTGACATTCCCCCTTTATTGTTGGCTTTTCCCTATTCCCAGGCAATCAAAATTAGAAATTTAATAAGCTCCTATATAGGCCACTGTATTTGGCTGCTGTTAGTTATGCCAAAAGTACTCTATGCATGTGTTCCTAGAAAGTACTGGGTCTAGGTGCTGATGCATTTTGGTAAGAGAGGTACACATGGCAATTGCTAAGATTCGTGAAGTGGCAACCTGCAGTGTTTGTTTAAAATGAAGCACTTGTTTTAGTTTTGGGTCTTGCTGGACAGAAGCCCTTGTGAAAGATCAGAAGAAAGGAAGAGTAAAAATGGAATTTTTGTTTGTTTTCAATTGGAGGAATTCAATTGAAGGAAGGAAAGGGAAGATGGAAATGGAAAACTGTGTAACATATGTTTGGCCCCAAATACAAGCCACAGGTGTAAATGCATATGGGCGTGTTTCTTTTTGATAGCTATGTAAGCAAAGTAGCTGGACAAACATTATGAAGAGTACCTAACAACTGATTTCATTGGACAAACTCTAGAAAAGGGACAACTCTCCACACCACTTTGCCCATGCCTCCCTTAAGGGGATGTAGATACCCAGATTCGTTCTGATGTTTATCCTGTCTGCAGTTCTACCCACATTGAAGCTACTGAAAGGAATTTGAAATATATGTGGCATGTTATTTATCCAGGTATCAGCACATTGGCCATCCCAGTGTGGCTGATACTAAATTCAATTGCTAGTCCCAAAGCAAAGTAGACTGAGCCAACTGCTGAATGGTAAGTCAACATTTATGCAAACATAAATACTATGAATTATGATTTGGCTCAGTGAGTGTGCAGATCCCAAAGAAGGGGCTGTTGTTATTAGTTCAGAAAATGAGAAAAAAATGGAGAGAAGAGGAAGTGGGATTCCAGTTGCCAGTTCTTGTACATACTCATATATAAGTCTCAAAATTTTAGTCAAAGAATTGACCCCAAAAACCTGGGTCGACTTATGCATGGGTCAATGTAAGTACTGTACTTTAACTCTTATTTTAAAAAGGAATCATCACCTGGTTTAGCCAGGCCTCACCTGGAATACTGTATCCAGTTCTGGGCACCACAGTTCAAAAAGGATGTTGACAAATTGCAGCGGGTCCAGAGAAGGGCAACCAAAATGGTGAAGGGTCTGGAAACCATGCCCTATGAGAAATGGCTTAGGGAACTGATATGTTTAGCCTGGAGAAGAGACGGTTAAGGGATGATATGATAGCCCTGTTTAAGTATTTGAAGCGGTATCACATTGAGGATGGAGCAAGTCTATTTTCTGCTGCTCCAGAGACTAGAACACTGTACAATGGATGGAAGCTACAGGAAAAGAGATTTCACCTCAACACTAGGAGGAACTTCCTGACAGTAAGAGCTGTTCGACAGTGGGACACATTCCTTCAGAGTGTAGTGGAGTATCCTTCCTTAGAGGTCTTTAAACAGAGGCTGAATGGCCATCTGTCGGGGATGCTTTGATTGGGAGTTCTTGCATGGCAGGGGGTTGGACTGGATGGGCCTTGTGATGTCTTCCAACTCTATGATCCTATGATTCTAAGAGTATAATCTGTCCTGGAAGCACTGACCCATCTCTATTCTCTTATCTATCCAGCCTTTAGTATGAATACAAAGGCCCTGTCCAGATGGGCCATTTTGTACATACTCCGTATGTACTAGGGTTGCCTGGGGGTGTCTCTTTTAGACGCCTGCAACCCTAGTATGTACAGAGTACGTAGAAAATGGTGGTGCCCTGTTCACATGGGTGTCGCCATTTTGATATAACGTCCGCATCGCATCCAAACGGCACAGCGCGGCCATTATGTCTTGGCGCTGCTGAAGGGCGCTTGTGGTGTCCTTTCAGCAGCACCAGAAGGAACTCTGTTTTGGAGCTCCTACTGCTGCGCATATCGCTGGCGCGGTCTTTAAATGGCCACACCAGTGATACAGAGAGAAAGGGGCCGCTTTCTCTCTTCCTGCCGCTGTTGAAGCCCCAGGGACACCCCTTTCCAGGCCGTGGAGAAGCGGCCTTTTGATGCTTCCCCGAGGCCAGGAAAAGCAGCAGATCGGGGCCTCAGGGCTGCCACTGTGGCAGCTCAGGCCCCGATCCATTGGGGAAAGGGGCAGGGGCAGGCCGCCCCAAAGGGGCGCTCTGTACACCACCAAAGTTATCCTTGCTGGAGTTTTGTAAGTTCTTTGTTTTCCTTTGCTTCGTTCTTCAGATCCTTTGTTACACCTCCTATGTTTCTGTTGTTGTTGTTAACTGCCCTCGAGTTGATCTTTCCCCATGACAACCCTGCTGATGAGGCATCTCCCAGACCCTCTATCCTCCACTGATCTGCTCAACTCCTGCAAACTCATACTTGTGATCTCTTTAATAAGGTCCATCCATCATACATGCAGCCTTCTTCTCTTCCTACCTCCTTCTACCTTTCCTAGAATTACTGTTTTTTCCAATGGTTCATGCCTTCTCATGATGTGTCATGCTACCAACTTCTTTCTTTCAGTTAATCTCAAAGGTGCTACAAGATCCCTTTGCATACTGATTTTCTAGACTAACACAGCTATGACTATGAAACAGTTACAGTCATTCTGCAAAGAAATAGTGTCATCCATCACAAAGGTATGGTTGTGATATAATGTAGTCATAGAGGAAATATAATTGTTAGAAGTAACTACTTATTTTTATTTGTCACTTCCAGCCTCTTAATTATGACAAACCTTGGAGAGGTTAAGATAATAAAAGCTTGCGGACAGACCTCTTTAACCTTGTTTTGGCAATGTACCTCATTTATTTATTAAATTTATTTCTAAGATGTATTCTTCTTCTTATAGGTAATAGCCCTCAAAGCATCTACAGAAATATACCACCAATATTTATTAAGAAAGACTGTGAAAGTGATTTTCTGATTGTTTCCTGTGTCACTGAGCTTCAACAGTCCTAGCAGCTGAATTAGCTATTAAGCTCTCACTGGAGAACAGGAAGAGTTTGACTTTGATCCATGGCCTGTTGCTGTTGTGTAAAATAGAGGAATGCATCATTGGGCCTAAGCTTATTGATAGGAAGACTGTGTTCTCTGCTGCTTGCTTCCTGGCAGGCTCTCATAAAATAAGTTAGCTTGTAAAAACAATTTCACCTTTCTATTTTCCAGAAAAGGGAGAGACAGAAAATAAAAAAGGAATTCACCAGTGTTTATTTGCTCCTGCCCATATACATTTGTCCCTCCATATTCACTAGGGTTCGGGGCACAAGACCCCTGTGAATATGGAAAAAAATGTAAATAACCAAAACACCATGTTTTTAGCTGAGAGGACACCTCTCTAGGAATCTTTAGGTCCTCCAGTGCAACTCTGCAGTCAACATCCGACAGACACTGACCATGGAACTGCCTTGGAGGAGCTACGAATGCCTAGTAGAGTATTCTCTCTAGGAATCTCTAGGTCTTTCAGTGCAACTTTTAGTTAAAGTTGACCATAGAGTTGCACTGGAGGACCTAGAGATCCCTAGACAGAATATATTAATCAAATACGTGAATAATCAAATCCACAAATATCAAAGCCACAAATATGGAGGGTTGAGTGTATTCTGTGGTCCAGTCAGAGCTTGGAAAATGTACTTTTTTTTTGGCCTCCAATGCCCAGGGTTGGTGTCATTGATGTATGCTCATCTTATTTTTTCCCCTTTTCTATGCAGGTTTTGGATAGCAACAAAACCCTATTAAGCCTGTTTGGTGATAATAGATAAGATAAATGACTGCACACTTTGTGAGTCTACCCCAAATGATGCTTATGCCCTGCCCTAGTACTCAACAAAGAAGGAAAGAGAGTCATACACATATCTAAGGGAATTTATGTTGACTTCTTTTTGTCTCTGTGGAATGAATGTATTCAGTTCTCAGTTGTATAAGTGGAGTTCTACAAATTTAACTGTTGAACATAAGGTTTTGTATTACTGAATGGTACATTACTATATTCAGTACCTTCACTGGGACTGAGGTAACAGCCACTGTGCATTCCCTATTGCACAAGAGGAAAATAAATAAGCAGATTGGCAGATATGCTGTTGGTTGTGGAATGGCAGTATTCAGAAAAAGGGCTGTGTGGCATGAACACTGTGTAACTATGAGCCAGTACAGATTAGAAGAAAGGGGCGGCCAGAAGCTGTCCTTTTCTCCTCCGGATCATTACCGGGGCAACTGCACGGCCACAGCAACAATCCGCTGCAAAAAGGAGCTGTGAAATGCAGCCCCTTCCGGGGATGCTGCTAAGGTACCATTAGTGCCCTGGGGCATCGCTGTGATGTCACACATGCACCAGCCTGTTTGGACATGGTGCACGTATGACTTCATTGATGCATATGCCATGTGGATGGTGCTGCATAAAGATGGTGCAGCTGTGACGTGCTACAGTTCAGGAGCGTGTGGTTGCTGTGAGCTTCCAAACCCTAGAATCAGCGCCAGCACACCGCTTCCCACCCATCTATATCGGGCCTATGTGAATATAGTTTTACACTGTGCATATGCAATATAGGAGCACAGCCAGAGTCTTTTTGTTGGCTTACACATTTTTATCATGAATTGTAAACATTGTGCAGAGAATTTTTCATTGTGATTTAAATGAAGGGTATGGAAGCTCTCTCTTGAACAGCTTGAACAGCTTCTGCTAGAACCAACCTTTCTGCTGGAAACAACCATTATTCTCAAACAAGCTTTGCTGGAAAAAAAGCTCACATCACTGCTAGACTCCACAGCCTATCCAAGTATATATCTCCTATGTATACCTTTTTCCAAATTGCCCATTGACGTATGGTGAACCCACTGAATTTCACAAGGGTTTCTTAGGCAAGGAATACTCAGAGGTGGTTTGGCAGTGGCTTCTACCTCTGTATCTATAGATAGAAATTTAGATTTCCGCAAGACAAGACTACTTGTGAATAGTAAAAGATCTCTCTGCAACAGTAAAGGAAACTGGGTTGTTTGGTTTGCAGTCAAGGTCTGAGGCAGGTCACATCACATGTCATCTTTTGTGCTGCCTTCTGTGGAATGGACATAATGAATGCTCATTCCATGTTTCATCAGTAACACAAATTAAGTTGGTTCAGTCTTACAAATGGTAAGAAGATGATGAGGTGACCTGTCCATGGAATCATCATGAAGAGCTGTCAATGAGAAACAAATGTGAACTGTATGCCATATGGGAACATAGCAAAATTACCATGCTAGTTACCTGGTGAAAAACAAGACAGATTCCTCTGCCTTTAACACTTCAGCAGCTGTTGCTTGTCATGCTTTCCCACCTACTGAAATTGCCATTTTGCAAAACCATTAAAGGTACAAGGCCTCTGTTTTGCTTTGTCATCTGGCAATCCTAGTTGTTACCCAGAATTACGGCACAGAATGCAGATTAGATTCAGAAGAAGGGAAAACCTACATTGAGGCATGTAAAATAATGAAACTAGCTGTACCTTAACAGATCCAGCATAGCTGAATGGTAGGGGAATCAGAACTGTGAATTTTGGTAGACAACCATCTCAGCAGCAGCTATTTAGAATCTCATAGGTAAATGCATCATCTTGAACCCTTCCCTGAAACAAACTATTAGTGAAGTTCCTTCAGTTCTGACAACATACATTAAGATATGTTAACAGCCTTGCAGCTGCATTTTCTGTCTACTGCTCTTTCTAAACTGTTTTCAAAGACAGCACCATTGTCGAGTTTGCTGCAGGGACATAGCCAAGGGGGAGTTCTTGGGGTCCGGACCCCCCTTCCATTAGAAAAATGAATGATGTGTGCTGCTGTGCCGCCGCGCCCAAGCCCCATTATAATGGTGGCACTTAGTCTGGACCCCCCCCCCTTTCCTAAAATCCTGGCTGTGTCCCTGTTTGCTGTAGTGGTCAGAGCTGGGAAGAGCTAATTTGTGATCTGTCAAATTTATTCCCTGCAGTAAGAAAACCAAGATTGGCCACCGTCAAGTTGTGTTGTTTTTTTAAAAGCATTATGTGCTCCAGCTTTTCATCTACCTCTGCTCTTATTTCTCAACTGTGTATACAGACAGACTGAGTTCAGGAATAGGGCATGGATAATTCCTATGTGAAATGCCAGATAAAACAGGGTGGGATGGCATTTGGTACCATCATATAGGATATTATAGCATTATCCAGATAACAGTCATGAAGCGAAGTTTAAATGTCACTGCTATAATCTTCTTGACCCTGATGATTTGTGCCTTAGCTACACAGTCCCAGTAGCCATTCTGTCAAGTAGAGCCCCACCACTAGACAGCGTAGGCCAGCTGCCTTAGGCAGTGAATTCTCAGGGTTGGATACAAGAAGAGGTAGTAAGGTGTTAGAGAAGCTGACCTGCCTTTCAGCACTTAAGATTATCACAGGTGCAGTGGTGAATGCTTTCCAATTGCTTGTTGATCTAAGATTTAGCTACCAGTCTGGTGAGCTTCAGTATATGGATATCCTTTGCCTCTAGTAGGCCAGCTATGGTTAAGGGAACATGTCTCGCAACTGTCCTGAATTAACAATTAATCCTCTGTCATCCCACCTTTTCAGTTGCTTTGAAAATGTCCCAGTTTCTCTCTTCTCTTCCCACTTTTTCTTTTTATCCTTAGCTTATTTCAGTTGCTACAAACTGAGTGCAGTTCAAAGTGCAGAAGCACTCAATTAATTCAGCAAGGGGGATAAGAAGGGGTGGGGTCTTGCCCTTTTCCTGTAGTCTCAGGCAACAGCAAACTGCTGCAGCCTCTCTAAACTTGTATGTTCTTCCTCATTAATAGATTTTGCTGCCTTGACCATATTCTGATGTGGCTTGGCTACACTGTGTCTTGGTTTTATCTTCAAAATGTTAGAGGGTAGAAGTGAGGTCTTCTAATAGTAAAGTCTCTACTTCTTCATGTTGAAAAATTGTGGGTATTAAATGTACCTCCCAAATCAACAAGCCCACAAGTTATGCATGAATTCGGTCTACATGACTGTTATGGAGGACTAGATAGATGTGTGACAAATTTTGGCATTTTTTACTGAGTGGTGTAAACTTAGCTTGCTTTATTGGATTTGAGAGCCATCATGGCATAGTGGTTTGAGTGCTGGACTATGACTCTGGAGACTACGGTTTTATTCCCCTCTGGGTAGTCTTGGGCAAGTCACATATTCTCAACCTCAGAGGAAGGCAATGGCAAACCACTTCTGGACAAATCTTGCCAAGAAAATCCCATGATAGGTTCACCTTAGGATTGCTATAAGACAGAAACAAAGGCACAACAACAATAATAACATTGGACATGGGGAATTCATGGCCTTCACCTCCCCTAACCACTCAGTGTCTTCCTTTGGCTTGTTATTAGCCTGGATGGGCAAGGGACTAGTACACATGTGGTGGCTCCCTTTTCCAAGGATCCTCTCCACATCCTTGGGCTGCAGGTTGAAATGTGTCATCAGCACTGGACAAGCAGGAGCCAAGGTTATAGCCATCTGAACTGTGTCAACTCTGGAGTCTAAATCAGAGCAAATCTGACAATTTTATCTGTGAAATGGTAGGCAAATTCTTCCCAGTGAGCTTTGAGAGGCCTGCATTCTTCTCTGGACCAGATTGTAGCAGATCCCTGATGCTCAAAACAGGTACTGCTGAAAGTTTCTGTGAAGAGTATTTTGTAGCACAAGGCAGTAGTAGTCAGATTTTTAAAAAAGAAAAACAACAACTAAAATTAATTATTTTAGATATTTTTATGAAATTAGAATGCAAAGAGTTACTTCTTTAAATGTGCAACTGAAATGGTAACCATTGACTTTTGGGCCTTGTAATTATACTTATACCCAGTCCCCAACTGTTCCCATTTCCAAGTTCTATGGAAAAGGAACTTTCCAAGGTCTGGTAAAAACTAATATTTTCAGCAATTTAAGGTACCACAAATTTAAAGGAATATAGACCAGGCTCTATTATACATTGGTATAAAAAGAGTTTTTTGTTGCCTTAATTGAAGTCTTAAAACAGCCAGTTATTTTGACAGTGAGCTTTTCACGTCTCACCATCTATCCAGTTTAAAATTAAATAGATAGACATCTATTTTCTCTGACTCACCCCAGCCATACAACATTGATCTTTTCATAAGCTTGTAGCTCTGTGAATCATTTCAGGTAAAGCCAAACCTCTCTAAAGGCAGCACTAGGTTTGCCTTTTACAATGGGTGGCTGTGAAATGAGATGTGGGTAGTGTTGAAAAGGTTGTTTGACTTTCTTAGAATAAGAGGTATGCCTCATTCTGTGCTTGTCTTTTGTGTCTGTCACCGTTTTATTTTATTTTGAATTCTCTCAATGCCAGTGGTGATTTGTAGACTCTGTGTATGTGTGTGTATGTGAGTAATGACCCTGTTGTTTCAAACCAAAGCCTAATGGTGCCTCATGGCTTCCATGTCAGTGGAACAGTGAATGGGTTTTGGTCCAAACTTTAAAGGACCAGAGACCACTGTGAGACCAGAGAAAAAGTAATGGTTTGTCCATGAGGTGTGTTTATGTATCTTTCCTGCAAACTGGGATGGCAGTCTCACTGTTCCAGACTACAGTCTCAGGCAGAATCAGTAGTCTCAAACTGGGCATGATCTGGACTCTCTGGAGCCTAAAGGGACATATAGATCTCTGTAATTCTGGCAGGCCACAAGACCCCATCACAGCTATCACTTTGGCAACGTGATGGAATATCACATCACTTCCAGTTGCTTTTGGGGCAATGTACAAGTCCTGTTTTGCTCTTACAGGGTAGGAGGTCTCCCATTACAAAGTCTAAATAGATAAAACTAAGTGGGATTCCTTCATGAAAATCGTGTTTCTTTTTCATCTAATTATATTTATGGAGAAGCTGGAGACGGGGGGGGGGGGTTTCCCACGGCCAGCACTGGACCCCCACAAAGGACCATGGCTGCCTGATTCCTGCCGCTGCATCAGAATCAGTAGTCCTGCTCATGTGTTACATTTGTGGATGGATTAAGCATGTTGGCAGGGACCACTGAGACATACTTTTAGCCATGTCTATAAAGTCACTCCATTTCTTCTACCCCACCATGTTTGACGTAACATCTGAAGTAGGGAGCCTCCTGTACTCCTGTATCCAACTTTGCTTTGTTTAGAACAGGGGTTATTGTAAGTCAAAAATGACTTGAAGGCACACATCAGCAACAACAAGGGGGCAGCTCCACCCACTTGGCATCCCCCTTGGGTAAATTTAGGCCTAGGAGAGTCCTTTTCTGAAATAGGAAGTGAAAAGGAAATTATTTCTGCTAATGTTCTCTCGTTGCAGAAAGCCTCTTCTGGGCATAACATTGCCCAGGAAGCCCCCCAAGTATATTTAAATTGTGTCCATATTCCCTAGAGGATGTTTGAGGACAACATTAAAAAAAATTGTAGGCATTGGTACAATGCAGAGGTCCAGTTCTCCAAGGTCTTCTAGAACACCCAAATGTGCCCCCCAACCTTCCACAATTGTCCACTTCTGGTTTAGAACAGGCCTATGATGCCATCCCAGACATGTTGACAATGGACACAAGACAAACATTACCTGGGGACGGGACACGGTTAGAAATGACAGATTGGATTTGGGATGGGGCATCTTCATCCAGTGCCAGATCCAATCTGACCACTAATAAATAATGTTGTATTATTATTATTATTATTACTGGGAGGAGATCAGCTGATAAACTACATTAAATTCTACATGGTATAGGTATAAAGACTGAAAGCTTCTGAACAAAAAAGAGACAAATCTATGGATTCTGAGTTGGCTAAATTTCTTATTTCTCTGACTGCAAGTTTGTTTTGACTCATGTTTGCATCAGGTAGTGAAAGGAGCAAAATGCATATATATTTTAAATAGCATGAAGAATTATGTATGTGTGCAATTTTTTCCACATTTCTCCATGACACTTATTTCAGTATATCCCTTTTTACTAGTATGTGTGTACATACTTTTCCAAGCTTCCCATCAATAGAATGTATTTTTGTGGGTAATTTTCACTACCACATTGCATTTTTCAGTTGCGAACTAGATCACCATACTATTTGGAAATGTGTGGGTGTGGACACATACATCCAGTTAGGGGAGCGAGTGTGATGTCGTGATTTTAGTGCTGGTCTAGGAATTTGAGAGATTAGGGTTCAAATCCCTGATCAGCCAATGGAAACCCACTGGATGATCTTGAGCAAGACACACTCGCTCAGCCTTAGAGGAAGGCAATGGCAAACCTCCTCTGAAGAAATTCTGCTAAGAAAACCCCATGATAACACTGTTATAAATCAGAGCTGATTTGAAGGCACATGGTCCTGACAACAACAATACATCTAATTGGTAAGTTTCTACAAGAATGCTGAATGGGAGAATTTCATTTTGAACAGGTGAACTTCTCCTATAGCTCTCTTCAGTTGGGGGCTAGTCTGCAAGCTTCTGTGTGAACTATAATAAACTATCTGGTGTTTGGAAATTTCATTCATGCATGTAGTTTTCTA
>NC_056526.1:176882545-176884599 GCF_019175285.1 Sceloporus undulatus | reverse complement strand
TTAATGGATATGTTTAGCCTGGAGAAGAGAAGGTTAAGAAGTGATATAATAAATAATAATAAAATCTTTATTTGTATCCCGCCCTTCCAAAAGATCAGGGCGGCTTACAATGGTGCAACAAGTGCAAACAAAATACAAGAATTAAAAACATATAAACAACAATAACAACAGTCTAAAAAATAACAATAAAAGCCCCTTAGCCCAACCTCATGGCCACGGAAGAGGAGGGAGGCCCACAGGATATTTAATCGGG
Organism: Sceloporus undulatus; assembly: GCF_019175285.1. Taxonomy (NCBI): domain Eukaryota; kingdom Metazoa; phylum Chordata; class Lepidosauria; order Squamata; family Phrynosomatidae; genus Sceloporus; species Sceloporus undulatus. The sequence goes on along the minus strand of NC_056526.1, from coordinate 176,884,346 downwards.
GAATGCCTGCTTGAATAGGAAGGTTTTGAGGTCCTTCCTAAATTGGGCCAGGGTGGTAGATGAGCAGAGCTCGGTGGGCAGCGTGTTCCAAAGGGCTGGGGCAGCTGTGGAAAAGGCCCTTCTTGAAGTGGAAGCTAACCTGGCCCCAGGCACCTTCAGCAATTGCTGCCCGGATGTTCTGAGGGTGCGAGGCGGATTGTACGGGGAGAGGCGGTCCTTTAGGTATCCTGGGCCCAAGCCATTTAGGGCTTTATAGGTAATAACCAACGCCTTATATTGGGCTCGGAAGCGAATAGGCAGCCAGTGCAGATCTTTGAGCACAGGTGTTATGTGGCTGGTCCTGGATACGCCAGTGACCAGCCGGGCTGCCATATTCTGTACCATTTGGAGCTTCCGAGTTTGATATAAGGGTTGCCCCATGTAGAGTACATTGCAGAAATCCAGTCTCGAAGTTACCAGAGCATGCACAACAGTTTCTAGGTCCCTCTGGTCCAGGTATGGGTGCAGCTGGCGAATCAGCCGAAGCTGGTAACAAGTGCTCTTGACCGTCGCGTTCACCTGAGCAGTCAAGTGAAGCGACGAGTCAAGAAGCACCCCCAGACTGCGCACAGAGTCCTTCACAGGGAGCGTGACCCCGTTCAGGACAGGTGGAACCACCGCCATTCCTGGACCAGGGGAACCTATCACTAGTACCTCCGTTTTCTCTGGATTCAATTTGAGTCGGTTTTCCCTCATCCAGCCCATTACTGACTCCAGACAGGCCACGAGAGGAGAGACGCCATCCCCAGTCACTGCATCAGTCGGAGACATAGAGAAAATGATTTGGGTGTCATCAGCGTACTGATAACTCCGCGCCCCATGTCTCCGGATGATCTCTCCCAGCGGTTTCATGTAAATGTTAAATAGCATGGGAGACAGAATGGCTCCTTGAGGGACCCCAGTTTTAAGGGCCCGCTCGCTGGAGCACACGTCTCCCAGCTGCACCATCTGGGACCTCCCAGAGAGGTAGGAACGGAACCACTGGAGCGCAGTGCCCCCGATTCCCACCTCAACCAGGCGCCCCAGAAGGATACCATGGTCTATGGTATCGAAAGCCGCTGAGATGTCCAAGAGCACCAGCAGGGACATGCTTCCCCTGTCAATGCTCAGACGGAGATCATCGACCAAGGCGACCATGGCCGTCTCAACCCCGTGACCCGCCCGAAAGCCAGTTTGAAATGGGTCCAGATAATCCGTTTCATCCAAGACCGCCTGAAGCTGGATCGCAACCGCCCTCTCGATCACCTTCCCCAAGAATGGTAGCAGCGAAACAGGCTGATAATTATTATGAACCAGGGGGTCGAGGGAGGGCTTTTTTAGGATCGGTTTTACTATGGCCAATTTAAGATCCGATGGAAATCGCCCATCCCTCAAAGAGGTGTTAATTATCCGGTGTAACAATGACGTTACCACCGGTCCCCCCTGGGCCGCTAACCACGAGGGGCAGGGATCAAGGGAGCAGGTTGTTTTCCGAACACTTCCGAGGATCTTGTCCACATCCTCGGTACTCACCAACTCAAACTGATCCAGTGTAACATAGTCCACGGAGGCTCTGGACACTTCTACCCTAGGTTCTGCCATAATGTCGGCGTTCAGACCTTCACTTATACGAGAAGTTTTATCCACAAAAAAGTCGTTAAACAGGTCACAGCAGGCCTTAGAAGGTTCAAGGATCTGGTTCAGGGCAGGAGGGAGCTGAGTTAGCTCCCTGACCACCCTGAACAACTCTGCCGGACGCGACTCTGCAGACGCAATACGAGCA
>NC_056526.1:176881190-176882445 GCF_019175285.1 Sceloporus undulatus | reverse complement strand
CTCGTATTGCCTCTCCGTAGTCCTTTAACAGTTGGTCTAGGAGAGTCTTGTCGTGTAAGTAAAGGTGTTTCCGCCAACGGTACTCTAGCCGTCGCAGAACCCGCTTCCTCGCCCGGAGATCTTCCGTATACCAGGGCTTGCGTTTGGAAGCGGGCCTGAGAGGGCGCTTGGGAGCGATTCTGTGTATAGCCCCGGAAAGACCGGTATTCCAAATACCGGTGAGGGCATCAACAGAGTTGCCGTCATTTCCAACCGTGAGCCCCTCTAAGGCTTCTTGGAACCTCTCAGGTTCCATCAGCCTTCGAGGGTGGACCATCCTAACTGGTCCACCACCCCCGGGGGGGATCTGGGTAGAAGCCTTGATTTTCACGTCTACCAGGAAATGATCCGTCCATGACAGGGGGGAAATATTAGCTATTTCCGCCCACGGATCCTCCGCCTCCGAACAGAAGACCAAATCGAGAGTATTACCCGCACAATGCGTAGGACCCTGAATCAGTTGGGACAGGCCCATGGCTGCCATGGTCTCCATGAATTCCCGAGCCGCACCGGATGGAACATAGCTGGCCGTGAGGGAGATGTTGAAGTCGCCCAGGACAAGAAGCCTGGGCGTCTCCAACATCAGCTCAGCGACCAGCTGTGTCAGCTCGTTAAGGGAGTCCGCTAATGCACGGGGTGGCCGATACACTAACAGAATCCCCAGACTGTCCCTAGCCTTTAGGGTCAGGTAAATACACTCGATATAGGAGGTCTGTCGGATGTGGTTCCTGGTGAGGGACATGGTGTTCTTATGTACCAAGGCCACACACCCCCCCCTCGCCCACCTAACCTGCGCTGGTCCTTCACTGAGTACCCGGCAGGCAGGGCCTGAGCCCACACAGCATCCCCTTCAGGCCCCAACCAGGTCTCGGTAATGCAAGCCAGGTCACACTTAGAGTCCTCCAGGAGGTCCTGGAGGATGTGGGCCTTGTTATTAATAGACCTGGCATTGCATAGGAGCAGCGACAGGGTTTGTGGCACGGTTGGAGAGACCCTCAGGTCCTTTAGGTTGGGAGGGGGACAGGAAGGCGGGATAAATATGATGCATCTATCTCGCCTTCCCCTGGAACGCAAGCCCCTTCTCCCACCGCCATACCTCCCCCTGCCCCACACAACCTCAATTGGAGCTCCGCCCTCCAAGATGTCATCCCTGGCCCAGGCATCCCCCGCATCCCTAACCTCCCCCCAACCCTCTATGGCAACTGATGGAGCAGAG
>NC_056526.1:176876217-176881090 GCF_019175285.1 Sceloporus undulatus | reverse complement strand
TCCCTGGCCCAGGCATCCCCCGCATCCCTAACCTCCCCCCCCAACCCTCTATGGCAACTGATGGAGCAGAGGGCAGCCACTACAGGCATCCTCATGCTCCCCGGCTAACCAAGCCTCCCACGCCCTGATGGGAGCCTCCGAAACCCCGGGAGGAGGCCGCCCGGCAAAGGGGTGCAGTCCTGGTGTCGGCGACAGCGGCGGCGGTGTCCCGGCGTGGAGGCAGCAGGGGGCGTGTCGGGAGGGTCCGGTTCCCCGGCTTTATCCCCGCCGCTCTCACCTGGCGGGGCTCCTCCCAACTTCCCCCCAGATGGTCCTTAAAGGGCCCACACGCCCAAACTGGCCGCCAAACGCCAAGGCCAGAGCAGTCCAGGTCCCAAGGGGGGTGTTCCCCAAGTCCGTGGGCGGCACTCCCGGGGCCCTTTTTAAATATTTGAAGGGGACTCATTGAGAATGGAACAAGTTTGTTTTCTGCTGCTTCAGAGAATAGGACCCGGAGCAATGGATGCAAGCTACAGGAAAAGAGATTCCACCTCAACTTTTGGAAGAACTTCCTGACAGTAAGAGCTGTTTGACAGTGGAACACACAGCCTCTGAGAGTGGTGGAGTCTCTTTTTTTGGAGGTCTTTAAACAGAGGCTGGATGTCCATCTGCCAGGGGTGCTTTGATTGTGAGTTCCTGCCCTTGTGCTCTCTTCCAACACTACGATTCTGTGATTTCAAACTGGAAATACGGTCAGTCCTCCATATTCACCTATTTTTTATCCATGGATTCAGCCTCCCACAGCTTGCAAATATTCAAAAAAGATAGAAATTCCCAAAATGAAACCTTGGTTTTGCTATATTACATAAGGGACACAATTTCACTACACCATTGTATTTAATGGAAATAGAGTATCCACAGATTTTGGTATCAATGGGGTTCCTGGAATCAAACCCCAGTGGATATCAAGGGCCCACTGCATGGTAGAGTTGCCATAATTCTCAACTAAAAACCGGGACAAAATGTAGGATGAAATTTAGCCCAAAATGTAGGACAATTGTAGGACAAAATTTAGCCCTAAACGTAGAACATTTAAGTAAAATTGAGGACTTTAAATGTCCGTCCTACATTTTGGGCTAAATTTTATCCTACAGTTGTCCCATATTTTGGTCTAAATTTTGTCCTACATTTTGTCCTGGTTTTTAGTAGAGAATTATGACAACCCTACCTCTACATGTTTCTACTTATGGGTGCAGCCCCTGGGAGCTTGAAATGCCTTTGAGAAGGAATAAGCAATTAAGAAGACTTTTTTTTTTTTTTAAATAATGACCTTTGGCAGTTGTAAAAAATCAAGTATCTGAAGTTTGATGAAAGACTTTGTGAATGTCATCTATCAATTACAAATGTATATAATATTTTCTGTTGTCCTCCCTGTGCAGCAACCAACAAGGAAATGCCTTTTTCTTCCTGGCTTGGTGACCTTCACGGAATAAATATGTATAATCAAAATCTTCCTTTATAATGATTGCAATGCTTTCCAATTTGAAATTCTATCTATCCAATTACCGAAGCTTGCAGTGAATGATTTTTTAAAAAACTCTCTCTCTCTCTCTTGGTGGTTCCCATTTTAATTATAATCTGCATTTTGAAGAGCTCAGCCATCATTCTGCCAGGAATATGATACTGCACATAAAACTACACAGAATAGCTGGAACTCATCTTTAGCCAAATAATACCTTTGTTGAACAATAATAAGTTCCATTCCTTAATGGAAACCCTTTTCCAATTTGCATTGCTGAAAACACACAACAAATGTGCTGTCAGGAGGAAAATGGCATTGTGTTAAATAAAGTTGACTGAGCAGATGTGATGTGTAAAGAGTGAAAACATATACATGCACACACATACACACAGAGAGAAATTTCTTTCAGGGGACAAAATATGTCTGAATACATTTTTAATCTGAAGAAAAGAAATCTGAGGAAAACAAATAGAGAAGAGAGACTTGGGTGCAAAAAAAAAATATTTACATATGGAAATATTTGGGATATGCCTTCAAGGGATTATTCACACTGTGAAAATAATCCAGGATGAATCTGGGTTGAATCTCTATTGTTGACATGCATCCCAAATGAACTCAATTAAGGTTTTTCTTGGGGGGGGGGGCTGCCAAAAAACAATTTAATCTGCATCAACGGTAGTGTGAACTGATGTGAATAGACCTGGATAAAATGCTGCATGCCTTGAACGTGCATTTTCATCATTGATTTCATCTTTATTTGAATTCTTCTGCTTCCACATGTGAGCAACTGAACTTGCAGAGATGTGCATCAATGCAATTCCATAGTGTGGATAACAAACTCAGAATGCGTGAGTGAAATGATTTGTATCATTGCGATAAAAACATACCCATATGAATGACCTCCCAAGTCATTTCTGTCTTATGGTGACCTTAAGGCAAACCTATCATGGGGGTTTCTTGGCAAGATTTGTTCAAAGGAGGTTTGGCATTGCCTTCCCCTGAGGCTGAGGACATGTGACTTGCCCACACCCAGTGGGTTTTATGGATGAGCGGGGGATCAAACCCTGGTCGCCAGAGTTGTAGTCCAACACTCAAACCACTACACCATGCTGGCTCCTATATTTCAGAATATTGTTTTCCTTAAATGTGCTAGAATCATAGAGCTGAAAGAGACTACAAGGGCCATCCAGACGCACCCCCTACCATGCAGTAAAACTAGTAAAGTGTTATTGAGAACAGGAGCAGAAGGTTGCAGACAAAATTGGGGAAGATCGGGGCAAAAAACTAGAAATTTGGAGACAGTAAGGAAAAAGTATCCTCCTCCTTTTTTCCAAGTATCATAGTCACAAGAAAGGCATGGAGAGTTTGAGGATAATCACTGAGATCCATTTGCATTTGAGATGTTGACTGTACACTGGTGCAACTCTTAACATAAAAGCTGGAGACAAGCCAGTAGGACAGCTGCATACTAGCATCTTAGTACTGCTTACTGCTCATTGGATGATCTTATTTGAAAATGGAAGTTCATTATAACTACTTTATAGCAATACCTGCAACTTAGACACAATATATTTAGTCCAGGTGTTTTGGCTGCATCAGAGCCTGTTGGGGCACTTAACTCAAGGCGTTTGCCCAAGGACACATAGGGATCAATTCCAGGCTATCTGAAGGAACTTTTCTCCCTTAGGAGAGGAGCTTTCTGGTGGCTGCTCTCAGGCTTTAGTTCTCAGTCCCTAGGAAGACTGGGATGGCTCCCTCCTTCTTGTCGTTCCATTAAGACATGAAAACCTTACTATTTCCACTGGCTTTTAAAGAACTGACTGTAAGGGCTTTTAAAGGTGTGCTTTTTATCCTGTGTTCTGCTGATTTTTATCTTTTCCTTTTAGTGGATCTTTTACAAGTCCAGAAACTCCAACTGCTTCAGAATATGGCAGCCAGATTGATTATGTGTACATCCAGAAGTGGTCACATCACACCGATCTTAAAATCACTCCACTGGCTGCCAATTAGTTTCCAGGCAAAGTACAAAGTCTTGGTTATTATCTTTAAAGTCCTATGTATTTTGGGTCCAGTTTATCTACAGGATTACCTTATCCTGAATAATCTGCATACCATCCAACATTTTACAGATGAAAACTGGGTCACACATGTGGTCAGAGTATGGTCAACATGCCAAAAAATATTAATGAAGAAGGACACACAAGTGAAGAGAGGCTGCAACAGTGGGACAACAGAGAATTAATCAGGACCATCTCTGCCAAATCAGTTGGAGGTGATGAGTTTCAGTTTTAGTAGAAATGAGGGAATAAGAGGGCAGGAAGAGAAGAGGTGGAAATATCCATAAGCATCAGTTTATATCTCAGAGAATTTAGGATGAGGTGACTTTGTGTCACTGAAAACTATTTAACCCTCCTCTCTTTAAGACATCTTTGACTCTTTAAGTGCTGGGCATTGTTGCATTCCTAACAACCAAATTTCCTGCTTATGAGAGTTTTGTAACTGAACATAGTTACAGAGCCCTTTTAGATATTCATGTACAAAGCTCTAATTTACTTCTGGTGTTCAGGGGGCATTGGGTTGGAATCTCACTTTCTTCCTCCTCCTCCTCCTCCTTTTTCTCCTCCTTCTATCATCACCATTGTACATGGAGATTTACAAGTAAAAGACCAATAAAAAATACCTAGTTCCTTCCCCTCAGGCTTTATTATTTTTGTTGTTGTGTGATATGATGTCATTTCTGACTTATGGTGAACAAGATGAGTTTCTGTTGACAAGATTTGCCATTGCCATCCTCTGAGGCTGAGAGAGTGTGACTTGCCCAAGGTCACCCAGTGTACTTACATGGCTGAGCTAGGATTCAAACTCTGATCCCTTGAGACTTGCCCAGTATCCAAACCACTACAACCTACTGGCTCTCACTCTCAGGCTTACAATCTAGTTAACATAACACAAAAGGAAAAGGAGAGGGTTAAATTCAGCAGATACTGCCTCTTCTTCTCTTCTTCCCAGCAGTTGGAATGGAGAAGAATTATTTATTGCTGTTATTCATTGCTCTACCTCAAGAAACAGGGGCTGGGTGTCGTTTCACTAGTGTAGCTGGTCCTGGGAGGTATAACAAGACCATGGGCACTGTGACTTAATAAGACACTTGAGAAATGGGCTGCATAGATCTGGCAATGTTGTATGCCTTCCTTGCCATCACTGTGGGACCTGACAAAAGTGTAATTGCTAGTGCAGCACATCTGCATGATTCTGCCAAAAACTTATGTGACTGGTTCTGGTCAGTGACTTTGTATAGTGAAAAGGTGGATAAGGTGTGTACATGTGGTCCCCAAGGCCTTTTTAATGGTTGCATGGCCCCAGCCTCTCTGC
>NC_056526.1:176867123-176876207 GCF_019175285.1 Sceloporus undulatus | reverse complement strand
CTATCTATCTATCTATCTATCTATCTATCTATCTATCTATCTATCTATCTATCATCTAATCATCTAATTTGTTCCAAAATGCCTCCACCTATGTGTTGGGCATTTCCATGACATCTAGAAATCCTCTTCCCTTTAACTGTACAAAAACATGTTGTAAAATGTATCAATTTTGTTTTGTTGTAAAATGTCCTTTAATAGTTGTGGAGGACATTTCCACTATATAGTGACAGGGAGGGGAGACTGGACCCAATGAAGCCCTGGAGAAGTCTTTATTGAAATATAAAGTGACTTCCACTCACTTCTTGCTGTTAAAAAAAGCCTCTCCTGAGACAAATATGGCCTAAGAAGACCCCCCAAAACTTAATAAAAAAGCCCTCACACCCAAGAGGGGGTTGAGGGTGATTTGGGAACAAAAAGGTTGTGTGTGGGTGGGTGGGTGTGGAGGTGGGTCAGGTAGGGGAACTGCGGCACTCCAAGGGGACCAATGTAGCCCCCTCGCCTTTCATAGTTGATAATCCCTGGTATAACAAGTGCATTCTCCATTGTTACTGTTGTTGTGTGCCTTCAAGGTGTTTCTGAATTATGGCAACTCTATTATGGGGTTTTCTTGGCAATGTTCATAAAAATCATATCTTTTCCAATTCTCAAGTGCTGACTTTTCAAGAATGGTCTTTACAAATGTGAGCTTTTGTGATACAGCTCCTTGGTTTTTGCTTGTTTGTATCACCTCTGTGTTTATTTGTTCTGTTCTTTCTGAGGGCTCTTTATAGCAATTTCTTGGCTTATCAGTGTTTTAAATTGGGGCAGGGTTTGCTGAAGTGGTCCTATAGTTTCCAGGGCAAATTTTCTCCTCTGTGAATGTTTATTTATTTATTTATTTTAAATGTTATAGCACTACAGTGCAGAAATGCCATTTTATAGATGAGCTATAGCAGTAGAATTTTTTAAAAATAAAAATAAAAAAGAAGAAAAGGAGGAAGCAGGTTATTCCAAAGTGTCTCAGAACTAAACAGAAACCCACTTGAGAATGGGAATAAAATATTGCAGTTAGTATTGGGATTTTCCAAAAAATAGTCTGGGACAAGAGAAATGTCACTTGGATTTTTTAAACAACAACAGCAACTCATGAACTATAACAACCAATAATGCATGTTTATCTGATCTGGAGAAGTGCTATTGTTCCAATTAGGCCTTTATCTTTGCAACTTTTCACCACTTGGTGTCCTCCGCGGGTAACTCTATTTATAGTGCTTTGCATTAGATTTTATTCCATTCTTTCCTCCTGCCCTTTTCTGCAGTTCGACACAGTTGCTCAATTATTTCAGTCCAGCTTTTGGAAGGAAAAAAGAAAAGAAAGAAAAAAAAGTAGGGAGGGAGAAATGAGATTCTAAATTACCAGTAGTAAATGATCTCATGATAATAATATAGCAGCAGGGATCATTGCTCTATAAATAGTTCAAATGAGAGACGCATTTCTGCATGCTATTAACATTTTGCCAAGGTTTCCTGCATAGCTGCTTCTTAAACAGGGCTAGGCTAGGATACTTTCCTGCCCCTCAGTCAAGATACAAAGTACCCAAGGCTGGTCAAATTATTATGGCACCTGAGGCAGAAAAATCCCAAAGGCTCTGTCTCCCTTTCCCTTACACTTAAAATATAATAAGAATAAATTAAATAATGAGCCATTTGGTACCTTGTCATTGCACCCTTAATCAGCTGCCTTAGGCAGGCGCTGCACCTGGTCTAATGATAGGCCAGCCCACCACTGCGATGTCGTGAGTATTTTATTTTTAGGAATTAATATTTATTGGCTTGATGGGTTTAGTCACGTAACCAGTCAGAGAAATACAAGGTGAGGCAAAAGCCACTTAACAGTGACCAACGCTGAACATCTACTGAAAAGGTTGGGATAACATATCTAGGTATGTATGATTTTAATTGATTTTGCTACAAATTTAACTCTCTTTTGGGGAGGTTATTAAAGTCATTTGTATCTGAAGAAATCTTGCCAAGAAAACCCCATGACAAGTTCGCCTTAGGGTCACCCTAAGTCAGAAATGACTTGAAGGCACAGAGCAGCAGCAGCAACAACAACAACAACATATTAATTGTATTAATCAATACATCTTTTTTTTAAAAAAAATAAAATTTTATTATAATTTTTCAAAAGAAAATGATCATATGTGGAACTCAATAACTCATCATTCAGATAATATTCATAGTTCAATAGTTGTCATACGTATCTCCTTTCCTTCCATAGTTAATGCTCTTTCCCACCCCTCCTCCTTGGGAATGGCCTATTATTTATTTTAATATCTGTAACTTTTCATGTGGAACACTGTTTTAATTGTATCCTTCAGTTCCTTGTTGTCTTCTTTCCCATTCACATACTTAACCTGTTTCCCCAGTTTCTGGTCCATACTTCTTCATTTCTCTGACCAATATATATATATATATATTAATGAATACAACTAATTGCCAAGTGACTGTTGTCTCACCCTGTATAACCCTGTATCTTATTTGGGAACATTTAGTGCATACAAGAACATGATGCTACCTTAAACTGAGTCAGGCCATGGGTCCATCTAGGTCAGTAGTGCTAATTCTGACTGGCAGCAGGTTTCTGTGGCTTCAGGTGGAATTCCATCCTAGTCCTACTTCTAGACATGTGGTATTTCCCAGTGGTTTCCCATCCAAATGTCATGCAGGCCTGACTCTGCTTAGCTTCTGAAATCAGATGGTTTGGATTTTTTTCGGGTAGTAAATAAAGAATTGCTTGGCTGGGTCAGACTAGCTTTTAGCAGGGTCAAACAAACCATTAATTCCTAAAGCAATCAGCCAGATGCTTCTGATTGCCAAGAGACAGGGTGACTGCTTTCTTTGTTGTTTGTTCCCCAGGGTATAATGCATCTGTTTATGGAGGTTCCATTTAATTATCCTGGCAAAATAACCATTGATGGACCGATTTACAATGAAACCAACTAGCAGTTATGATGGATGCATATTGCCTCCAAACAGAACTTGGAAAACATACTTTTTGGACACTAGCCCCCAAATTCCCCCCAAAGGACCTTCCTTTCCTCCTCCTCCTCTTCCTTAAAACAGATTAATTAGTTTCTTCGAGTAGCAACATAAAGGTCATTCAAGCAGTTGAACTGGTATTTTGGGAGGCAAAGGCATAAAGGTTAGGTATAAATTCATTCTATGTCCAGCTGTTGGCACATCCAGTAAGGAAATGAACTTTAATATTAATACAACCTAAAACAGACCTATTGAAATCAATAGACCATAGGCTAGTTCTGACAAGCCTGCACCCACACTGCAGAAATAACCCTGTTTCACACCACTTTAACTGCCAGGGCTCCATGCTATAGAATTCTGGGAATTATAGTTTGTTGTGGCACCAGAGCCCACAACAAACAGCATTGTAGCCCAAACAAACTACAGTTCCCCATATTCCATATCATGGTACTCTGGCAGTTAAAGTGGTGACAAACCAGATTATTTGTGAACTGTGCAGCCCAGGTCCAATTCATTTCAATAAAGTTACACTAGGGAGTGTTAACCATGCATTTAACTTGATATAGGAAAAGTATGGCCCGTCAGATGTTGTCAGATTGCAGTTCCCAGCATAACTGGCTCTGCTGGCTATGGCTGATGGGAGTTGTAGTCAGACAACATCTATGTTTTGGAGGGGGGGATGCATTTTGCCCACCTTTGATTTAGCCATGTATGTATTAGATACAGCATGAATATGAGTGCTGTATTTTTTAAAGCTTTATCTGAGCCTATTCTTTTTCCCCAGGAGTCTGTTCTAGAATTAGCCCAAATGGCTCTGTCTTCATTGTGTCTTTACAATAGGCCATTTCCTCCCTCTCCTGGGATGCTGCTTACACAAACAGGTTAAGTTTGGGATTCCTTTTCTTTTGATTTCCCGCAAGTCAAATGACACATTGTTCAGCATTGTGTACCCATTCAAGAGGGTGACATGTCAAGATAAACACTGGACAGTGCTGACAAAGAATGTTTAGCTGTGGCATATCCTCATGGGTTGCTGTGAACTGAAGGCCAAATTTGGTTTTACATCTCCCTAGAGGCAAGTGTTTCCACCTCCTTACAATTCAAAAAATGACTGTCTTTGCCATTTACTTTACCAATGTACATTTATGGAATACCAGCAGGCACATTTTTCTGTTCTTTCTCAGCAGTATTACAGGAGAAAGATGACAACAGAACACAAAAAGACTGCAAAACACAAATGAAGGATCTCCTTCTCCTAGCTGTTAAGACCAGCATCTACGGAGGTGAGGACATGCCTGAGCATTTTCTTCTGTGGCTATGACAGCAGTGTGAATCATGCATCTGTGGACTTCTTGCAGTCTCAGGCCTGTTTTTGTGGCTCTTGTGGCCCCATTGTAATTAAGAAAATTGGGAAAATCACACTCCCGGAAGTCTCCAGGGGGCAATAGTCTTTTCTAAAACAAATTTCCCAGTCTTGTTTTACAGTATTTTTATTTATTTATTTATTTTTGTCATTGTGTCCCTTCAAGACATTTCTGACTTATGAAGTGTCAGGGATGATGAGAGTTGTAGCTCTTCACCTCTGGCTCGAACTCACCACCTTGTTACGCACCGGCGCTGACCAGTTTTGGCCAGTGGTTAAAGCTTTGCTCTAAAGCAGCAGAGTTACAGAGAATAGGCTGAAGACCCTGACAAACTCTCCAAGCCTTCTCACTCTTGTTTCCACAGAAGTCTTCACACTTCTTCAGGATCCAGCTGGCTCTTGTATCTTCACCCAAGACACCAGACAACTCAGTAGTCTTATATAAAAGATCTACTTTATTCTACTATATACAAATCCACAACTATCCAACAAAACTCCACACTACTCCAATACTCCTCCACTACTACTACCCACAAAATACATTGGGATTCATAGCCATTATTATAGTCATTGGAAAAACACCACGCACTCTTGTCAGTTTCCACCCAGTGGGCGTGTACAACCATTCTCATTGGTTCTCTTGGTTCATCCCATAATTAATGATTTCATCATTTCACCGTGTCCACTTTAACAATTCTCAGGTGTGTTCAATTATCCACTTTGCATTTCTGTCCTTGGCATTTAGGACTTGTTAATTGCATTACCTTTTACACCTGTGTGGCTCCTAATTGCTTCTGCTGAGTCATCCTGACTCTCACATACAAGTTTTATTTCTTTCACTGTATATCCCATGTTGCTTTTTCCTTAACATGGAAGACCCCAAAAATGTGCCTGCTGGTATTCCAAGGCAGGATTTTCCTGAGTGACTCACCCAAGGTCTGAACTACACCGAACCCTGATCTCCAGAATCATAGCCCAACACTCAAACCACTACATCACATTGGCTACTTTAGTGGAGGAAAAACCAGAAGCAATGGTACTTCCATTCCTGGTTTTACCAAGAGGTCATGGGAGGTCTGTATCCCCTCCAACTGTCCCAATTTGGCAAAGATAGTCCTGATTAATCCTCTGTTGTCCCACTTTTTCAGCTGCTTGTAAACTGTGCCAGTTTCTCTCTCTTCCTCCCACTTTCGCTCCTTTCCCAGGAGGCTCAGGCAAACAGTTGCAGTTACTCTTCACCTGTGTGCCCTACACCTTTTGCCATCTTGACCATATTCTGATGTTGCTTGGTCACACGTGTTCCAATTTTCATCTGTGAAATGTTGGAGGATTGGGTCTGAGCCATGGCAGAATATCAGATACTATGAAGTTGCCCACTCCTATTCTGTAATGTACATTTGTGCCTTATTTAACAAAACTGTATCAAGCTGGTTAATATCTGTTAGAAGTGTGTCCATGGTGAGTAATACAGAAGAATACATGAGAAGTATGGTGGTCTGAGGTTTTTTTATTCTCTTTATTTATTTTTTATATAAATTTATAGTCCACCTTTCTCCCAGCAAGGAATGCAAAATGGCAAGCCTAAAATCTCAGTGCAGCAAATAGGTAAAACAATCATGACAATTCCATATTTAAATCAATAAATATTTTAAACATGATAAAACAGTAAACAAGCAAGTGAAAACAGCTTTAAAAGACTAAAAGATTTAATTTTTTTAAAAAATAGAGCATGCACATGGTTAAAAGTAAATTAAGAATGTTAGACCTGAACTCCAGGAGACCAGAGTTTAAAACCTAATCAGCCATGGAAACCCACTGGGAGGCTATGGGCATGTTATTCTTTCCCAGCCTAAGAGAAAGGCATTGGCAAACCTTGTCTGAATAAATCTTGTCAGGAAAACCCTATGATAGAGTCACCGTGAAGGTACATACCAACAACATCACATAGATTCATAGAATCATAGAGTTGGAAGAGACCACAAGGACTATCTAGTTCAACCCTTAGCCATGTAGGAAGACACTATTAAAGCACCCCTGACAGATGGCCATCCAGCCTCTTTTAAAAACCTGTTTAAAAACCTCCAAAGAAGGAGACTCCACCACACTCCGAGGCAGTATTCCACTGCTGAATAGCTCTTACTGTCAAGAACTTCTTCCTAATGTTTCGGTGGAATCTCTTTTCCTGTACCTTGAATTCATTGCTCTGTGTCCTAATCTCTGAAGCAGCAGCAAACAAGCTTGCTCCTTCCTCAGTATGACATTCAAAGGCTAATAGATATATCTAGGGTAATGGGAAAGGAATGTACTGAAAATTCACAAATTTTGTTACTATGTGATATGGTCAGTTTCCTAATTTAAACTTTGAATTTTTTAGAACTTTAAAGAAGAGGGAACAGATCCCTGTCATCTGCAGCGGATGCTGACTGGTAAGTGAGGATTGGGAGACTTTCATGGTCCCTATGTATCCCTGAAATAGGGGATATATGAAGACCGTGATTACCAACCTTTCATGAATGCATAACCCTTGGTTATGCATTTGTAACTACCTAATAGGATTCTGGTCAATACTATTATTACTACTACTACTAGACAAACTTTTAGAGACATATCTGTGAATGGCAGTTAGGGATATAACACACAGCTGGTATTTTCAAGTACAAGAAAAAAGGAACCAGCTCATATAAAATACATAATATAAATAAGAAAATATGTCAATATTTGCCATATTATTATGATAAATAAAAAAGGTAAAATAAAATATATATTTTTTAAACTGGAAAAAGACTGTCAATGATCAAGAAATTCCTCTGGTTTCTGTTCTCAAGACTGCTTCTGCTTTTTTCAGTTGCACACCTACCATTTAGGCCAGTGCTACTCAAAATGTGGTAGCACCGGCCTAAATGGCCACTGATAATTGGTCCCTGGCAAATTTCTAGGAAATAAAGAAACCATTGTAGTCAATGGGCACAAATATAGTACTGACCCCCATCCCCTCAGGCCACTGGGGAAAAAGTTACTAGTCTATCCCACCAGATAGATGGAGAAACACTGCTTTAGACCACTCCATGTCCAAAGAGCTGCCTGCATGTATAACTTAACTTTCTTTGAGGCATTATTTTGGGTTTGGGGCTATATAAAAACTACAAGTATTTTCACATTTTGCATTTTATTTTTATTCTAAGTTTAAATCTCACAGAAAAGTTAAAAATAAGTATAGCCACCAGATGGAGATGCAGCGTAGTGATTTGGTTTTGAAACTAATTATTTTTTAAAAAACAGAAGGTATCCAGGGATTTTGCAAAATATGAAGCTAGCAGTGTGAGTGACATGACATGACATGTGTGAGTGACATGTTCATATTCCTCCTCTTTTCTAGCACAAAGGTGCACTTGCCCTATAATAGGATGAAAAGTTTAAAATGCAAAGACTATGATGCAAAAGGTCAAGTGCTAAAATTAATGTTCAAGAATATAAAGCAAAAATCTCTAATTTTCATGGGCCTATGGGTATATTTGGAAATTTGAAAAACTTTTGTGGGCACCAGCACAAAATGGAAGGCAAGCAGGGACTTCCTGGTCACAAAGTTGCTGCCTCAAAGGTTTGGGAAGAGACTGGACATACATTGCCGTTTGAGCTTCAGGTATTAAACTGTGTGTTTGCCTTTATCAAAGAGAACAAAATATCAATTTCACAAATATAAAACTGATCAAAAAACTAAAAATCATAGATCACATGCATATGAAACTTACTACAAGGCAGAGGATTAGGCTGATCCCCAGCTGCCAAAGCTCACATTTGTCTTTATAGACAAGGGTCATGTCAGCCTTGTAGGGACAGAATTTGCTTATGACTGTTTTACAGACATTGTGGGGTAAAGGAAAGGAAGAGGAAAGGAAACTCTGGGATACTGCTTTGCTTTTTAGTATTGTCTAATGCTGAAAAATCTAAACATTTGGGAGGATCATGGGCTTTTACAGGATCCAAGGGGAGGGGATTTCTGGGGATACCACAGGGATCATACCCTTCAATATTTCACACATAAAAATTGGGACATGTGTGGCCAACCTGACTGGATTGTTGGTCAAGGTGGCAAAAATTAATAATGAAAAAATACATCTAGAATTCCCCGAGAATGTTCAGTAAAAAAGTTTTGAGGAAGTAGATTATGATTCCAAAAGTGCTGATGCTATGCTAAATTTCTTAGACTTTAAGGTGCTACTAGACTAGACTTTTTCTTGTTTTGCTGCAACAAACACATAGCCATTTTGAAAACATTTACTCAGTGGCATTTGAGGATCAAATTAGATTGTATGTTTAGCACATACAGTATTTAGAAGAGGTGCTCTTTCAAGTGATGAAAGACACCTGACTTTTAGGTTCTCCTGGGATGGACTAAGTTCTCACTTTTTGCTACTTTATAAAGAGAAGGGGATGGTTCCCTTTTTTTTTTTTGGTAAGAGTTAAGGTACAGTATTTAGACTGATTCATGGGTAAGTCGACCCATATTTTTGACTTGATTGTTTTTCTAGAATTTCTAGACTTTCACATAAGTCCATTTGCAATACTGCACTTCACAGGACTTTTGTTTTGTAAAGAGTACATGCAGATTGGCATCACATTTCTCAAAGTGAGGGTGGATATCACACATGTGTCACAGAATCGATGTCACAAGTGCCACCTGTCAGAAGCAAGGCTGCCTA
>NC_056526.1:176842171-176867113 GCF_019175285.1 Sceloporus undulatus | reverse complement strand
TACAAAATAATTGAGCAGAATTGTTTTGGAATAAATTTCTTTTCTAATTTTTGCCATTATTGCAAAATAACCTGTGTGCTGTGTGAATGACAAGCAGTAACTGAAGCCATGCTTTTCTTACAACAAATTTCCACATGGATCCAGCCTTAGGTGTCTGCATGCACCAGAATGGAACAGCTGTGGGGTAACCTTGAGCATCCCAGCCCCACAGCTGTCCCATTCTCCCCACGGCTGTATTCTGGGTTCTTATGACCTCATAAGTGAGCAATCCATGGTGGTAGCCCATGTAGACAGCTACTGTGGGGTAGAAACAGAGGACTCTGGGTTTTCCTGGAACATCAGGAGCACTATCATCTATCTATCTATCTATCTATCTATCTATCTATCTATCTATCTATCTATCTATCTATCTATCTATCTATCTATCTTGTTGTACCTGGGTCTGGTGTGGAACCCAGATGCCATATAGACTGCCCAAACCAGAAATGGGGTTTGGGTCATGCATCATCTAAACTGGACAACTCCAGATGAGCCTTTTGGACCATGAAGAAAAGGCCTTTGAAGCATTTCTTTGTGCCTAGTTTAGAAATTCAGATAATTTATTTATTAGATTGTAAGCCTGAGGGCAGGGAATTATTAATTTTTTAAAAATGTAAGCCGCTCTGAGAGCCTTTGTGGCTGAAGAGTGGGGTATAAATACTCCAAATAAATAAATAAATAAATAAATAAATTAGATGAATTATATTTTATATGTGATTAGTTGAATATTTCTGGAAAAGAAGGAGGTCAAAATCTAATTGTTACTTTCATCTAGAGCTGAGTCATTGAATTAGTGAAATTTATATAACTGTAGACTTATTAACTTTCTATTAAATCAACGGTTCTGCGCTAGCTAGGAGTAACAACTGGTTTAAGGCTAATAAACCCAAACTTGTTAACATTAAAGCCATGGTATCAGGTTCAGACTAGGTATGAGATAAAATGCATCTTTGTATTTAGTATGCATGCATCTCTCCTAACCCTACACATCAAAAGCACCAGTTGGAAGGTCTATATTAGGATTGCCATGGTCTTAGAATGAAAAAATTAATCCTTTTCTCCTCTTCAATGCTTCTGAGCCTAAATTATATCTCTGGTGATGTTCTCTGTGTTGAGATGAATTCCCTGTGAGACATGGTCCCCATCTTTCCAATGCAAATGGCACCTTCATCAGAGGGTGTTATTGTTGTGTGCCTTCAAGCTGTTTCTGACTTATGGTGAACTTATGGGTTTTTATTGGCAAGTTTCTTCAGAGAGGGTTTGCCATTGCCTTCCCCTGAGAAAAGTGTGACTTTCTCAAGTCACCAAGTGGGTTTACATGGCCAAGCTGGGATGTGAACTCTTGTATCCAGAGTGGTAGTCCAACGTTCAAACCATTACATCATGCTTGCTATCCCCTCACCAGAAATTCAGCTAGAGAAAAAAAGGGCTGGGGGAAATATGCAGCGGATGCTGACTGGTATAGCTGTAGGGTAGGGAGCATTTTGGCCCCTCAAATGACATTTTACTTTGTTCCTTAAATTTCTAAGATTGCATTAACTTAACATTTTGTTGAGCATTTACAAATACAGTTTGGGCATACAAAGGGGCAGGTAAAGGGAATGCACATAAGGAGCACTGATGGTGCAGTGGTTAAATGCTTTACGGCAGCCATTCACAACCACAAGGTTGTGAGTTTGATCCCAGGGTTCCAGGATTGACTCAGCCTGACATCCTTCCATAGGTCACTAAAATAAGTACCCAGCTTGTTAGGTGCAATTGGTAAACATTTTAAATCTCTTAGGGAGTGCTTAAGTGCACTGATAAGCAGAATAGAAATGTACTTGCTATTGCTAATATAGCACAGAAGAGTTCTAGTTGAAAACAGTTTTCAGTGTCTCCTTCTCTGCATTGCTAGAAATTGGGGGACTGAAGGAAAATTTCATGTGACAACAAAATTCTTATTGGGAGGGCAATGTCCTCATTTCTTTCTCCCTCCCCTTGTAGTTACAGCCCTACAAATATGCATTTAACCACATGTCTAGACACTTGGCCTTGTTGTGGGGGGGAGAGTGGAGCAAAGCTGAAGTAACTGGCTAATAGATAGTGAGAAAAAAAATTAAGGCTTGGGAAAAAAGATAAGAAATTAAACCATAATGAACAGTAGACATAGTCAATGTGAAAAAGGAAATAACTAGCATTTAATTAGAATGCAAGGCTGTGCTATGTAGGCAGATTTGCTGTTTCATCCTTGCCAACATGTTGCCAGTCTAACTGAGGGCTGGTAACACAGAGATAAAACCAGTGCCAGGTCCATGGTTCTTTGGGACAAAAAATATCTGCCCAATCATCTCATGGTTTCTCTGCTCCTTGTTACGGAGCCCTCTGCTTTGTCAGTCTCATGTAGTCAATTAGATCATCTTGCTAAGATGTCTGCCAAAGTCCTAATAGTATTTGGAGAACAGATGGAATTTCATTGGACACAAGTACAGGTTATGTTGGGGGGGAAAGGACTGATTCTAAATTCCCCTGGGCTGGATTCCAGCAGTGTTTACTCAGACTAAAGAACTTCTTAGGCAAAACCTTTCCTACTAATGTTTTGTCCTCCTTTGAAAAATCGAACCCCTGAACAAAAATGTTAAATAGAAGTTGATTATACAAGTAATTTTTCCAAGATGAACCCAGAATCAGGATCAACCTAGACATTAAAGAGAATTAATATTCCCTGTGATTAATAATAATAATAATAATAATAATAATAATAATAAATTGTTCATTTATTAACCGCTTTTCCTACGATCAAAGCGGTGTACAGAAATTGTTAAAAACAGACAATAAAAACAGTAGGAAAACCACATCTTAAAAATACATAATTAAAATGAATTAAATGCAACAAAAATTTAAAAACATCCAATAATACTATAAAATTATAAAAGATCAGGGGAGAAGCCGCAAGAAAAGAGCCGTCTAATCACTTGCTTAAAAGCTCGTAGAGTAGTAATCAGTCGGGATCTCTACCAGAAAGCATTCCACAGTTTAGGGGCCATGACAAAAATGCTTTGTTGGGAGAATGACAAGAATCGGTAGTTGGATAATCCAGAAGAATTCGCTTCCCAATGTCTGAGAGTGCGGGGTGGATGTAAAAGTGTATGACCCACACTTTGTACTGGCCGGAAGCTGAATTAGGCAACCAGGGGAAGAAATTTTAAATGAAAGGTGGTAATGGTCGACTCGAGTGTTCCAGTGACGCGAACAGCAGCCGCGATGTCTGAACCAACGGAAGCCGCGAACCGGACAAGGAGCCCTAAGTAGAGCGGCATTGAAGAAATCAAGACAAGAGGTTTACCAGTGCAGTACTACTGCTTCAAGGTCCTTTCGGTCGGCAGATAGGGCGTAGTTGGCATATCGACAGCCGAAGCGTGCCAGGCACTTTGGCCATCGCATCTACCACCGAGATTATAAACGGTAGAGATGGATCTAAAAGTAACCACCCACCCACAACTGTGTACTATCAATCCTTTAGGGAAGTGTAATCCGGTCCAGAACAGGTTGACAAATCTTGTCCCGGGACTTTGGGGAACCTATCGCTAATACACTCGCTTTGTTTTCCCTCATCCAGCCTATTATGACACAAGCAGGCACCAGGGGAGATATGCCATCCGTAGTCCATGCATCTGTCGAGACAGAGAGAAGTGTATTTGGGTGTCATCACATCTCGGTCTCCAAGATCTCTCCCAGCTGTTCATGTAAATGTTAAACAGCGTGGGTGGGGGACAGAATGGCACCCTGTGGACACCAGATGTGAAGTTTCTCTTTTTGCAGATGCAGCTGTCCCCCAGCTCCATCATCTGGGAATCTACTGAGAGGAACCACTAAGTGCAGTGCCTTGGATACCTAACAACCCCTCAGGCGTTCCGAAGGATACCATGGTTGAATGTATCGTAAAGCTGCTGAGATGTCCAAGACACCAACAAGGTCACACCCTCTGTCATGCCCCAGACAGAATCATCGACTAAGCAACCATGACCACTCAACTCCATATCCAGCCTGACTGGTTTGACATGGGTCGAGATAATCGCTCTTCATCCAGGACAGCTGGTGGTTGAGGGCATTGCCCTCCACTCGATCACTTTCCCAAAATGGGTATGAGGGGACCGGTCTGTATGTGTTTCTCAGTAAAGTGGGGCACATGCAGTTTATGACCACACATGCTGTCCACTTGTTTGGTGACTCACAGGATGTTTAGATTTGGAGGAGATTTGCAACCATCCAATTCACCGTTTGTCTAAAGACAAGAGTCTTGAAATTACAATATATCTAACAGTATCCATCCAACATCCCATTTATATCTTAATTAAAGATCAGGTCCAAAGCAATCTATTAAAATTGGAACAGTTTATTAAATGTATCTCCTAGTCAGTGCAAAACCTAACACTTTCTTGGTAGAATCATGTAGTGAAGTGCATGGTGACTGTAGATATGTTCATGAAAAGTGAGGTCCTTACACTTCCCCAACAGCCAGGTTTCCACTGTAGACAGCATATTCCACAGTAGATATGGTCTTATCAGGTCCCCACATGACTGAAATTTCTCATCTGAATTAAAAACTCTCATCTAGTCACAGTTTTTTTTCTTTGTTCTCTGGCACTTCTTCAGAAAGAAAGAGTAAGCTCTCATCCAACCCCATCCTTCCTTACAATATAAATATCATCAGCTTAAAAGTGAGTGTGGCCCTTATGAAGTCTACTAACATTTTTGCTAGATTCAAGGAGGCTCCTCTGATCAAAAAGGCCTAGCAGATGGGGAAGCGATAGGTGGAGAAAAACAGATGAAATAGCCAAAAAGCCAGGAAAGTAGGTCAGCTGAAAGCTATCAATTTTTAGCGTATTCTAGGGATGAAGGTATTTTTCAGTAAAACTAGAGAAAAATGTTCTCTTAACGCAGTGTCAAGTTATGGGATAAACAAGCCTCCTAGAATCTGACTACAGTCACAGGTCATCACCCAGTGAATGGGGCTGTAACCGCTGCGCCCTCCACAGACAAGAGAGTTGGTCTACATTAGATATATGGCCCAGGAAAGCAGCCAAATTGAGATAAGAAAGCCAGCCTAGTTCTCAAACAAACCCAAATAGGAGAGTCGATGCAAGCACACATTGGAGATTCAGCAGTACGAGCAGAGTATTACCAAAAGAATTGTCAACGGTCCAAGATTCAAGTATCAGACAGCAGGATGTCATAAGGCAGTCCAAGGTCAAGGTTTCCAGATAACAAGATAGTCAGCAGTCTAAGAAGCAAGGATATGTGCCAAGAAGGCCACAGAACCAGAGACGCAGTTTTTCCTACAGCAAGTCAGATAACCACTGGGGAGGAGCACACATGCTCCAGCTGCCAAATAGAGGCAGCAGGCATTCAGGTGGTCTAATTACAACGCGTTGCTGGTAAAGCCTCAGTGTATCTTCAGAGGCCCTCTCTTCAGCTCAATGCTCCCTGAAGGTAGGCACACTTTCTAGATCCTCCTCTATGTCCACAGCCTCGGACCCCAGGCAGACTTGGCTGCTGACCGCTGGAGGGGCCACATAGCTGCTCCAGCAGAGCTAGGGTCAGCCTTATCTCCCCAATTAAGGTTCAGGTCCCAGGGGCTCTGGCTCATCGCTAGTCCTCCGCGTCATCCCAGCCTGGGCATGACATATATTCTGAATTCCCCCTGAGTGGGGGGAGGACGGTATACACATGGTCAAAGCCCAGAATGGGGTCCATGCTATTTAGAATGCCCAAATCCAATTTGGTTTCCACACTTGTCCTGCATGATAGACAGACAGACAGCTAGCTTTTGGGCAACTTCACAAGGCCACACCAAATGTCCCCTAGAACCATCTCTGGTCATACCACCACCGCCAAATTGTTTGCCTAAATTTTGTTGCATCCAGTTTGTTGCACATCTGATTGACTAAGATCAAAGGGTGTTACAGCAACCCCTTATATGATAAATCCACCATAAACCAGAGGGCACAGAATCAATTCACTTTCATTAGCCAATAGGAAAGGAAGGAAAACCGAAGGAGAGGAGACTTGCCATTGGGCCAACAGAAACAGGGATGTGAAGACCACATTTCACACCCTTTGCGTTGCAAATAAGGCAAGAGCTGAAAACTAATGTTTAGTCACAAAGATGAGTATGACATTACAGTGCGCGCCCTCGCTTACGCAAGGGATCCGTTCTGGTCCTCCCCCCCACATAAGGCAAATCCACGTATGGTCAGCCCCATATTCAGGCTCGCCATCCGCATAACTTCAAGTCCGTGTAAGGGAACTTGGCTACGCCATGGCTGCACTGTATTTAACACAACAGCGCACCTGTTCCTTCATATGCTGCTTTAAACCCTGTGGGCTAATGGACTTCATGGCTCTGGTTTGTCCCAAATTATTCTGCACAATTAAGCAGAGCCCCTGCCATTTGTGGGCTGTGTTACACACTTTCAGCTTGGGGCAGTTCAGGCTAAGAGATAATCAGTGGATATTATTTTTATGGCAGGGGTCCCTGAGACTGCAAATTGTTCCAGGGATGCCTCCAGGGTAAAAGATAAAACTGCTCTAACCACTCCACCACAACTGGCTCTCCTATTTTTGTGATAATGTCTGGGGATGGATTTACAAACTGATGGATGCCAATCAATACATTGGTACAGAAGTGTGCACATTTCTGATTTATTCGAGCCTTTCATTAGTTTATATGCGGAAAAGCTTGCAAGTTACCTGTGATTGCAGCATGCAGTGGGAATGTGATCAATCTGATTAAAGGTGACTTGTGTCACCAGTTTTCACACCTCCAAATGGAAATAGGAGCCAAACATCAGGGCAAAATGTAGCATTTTCAACAGACTGGTTAGATTTCATGAGTTTTAAAGTTTGATATACAGAAAACAGAAAGGAAATCTTCACAGCTTGGAAAAGCAAATTGTTGTTAATTGCGTAGGATGATATTCCTGCTAAAGGGCTCGGTTCAAAAGTTGCCATTCCAAGAGGAAAAGATCAACAAGGCTGATAATAAGGATGATTATTATGGATAAATAATACACATTTCATTCAGTATAAATGAAAGGAATAAAAAAATAGACCTGAAGAGGCTCCTTTGCATCTTCTTTTCTCCGACAACATCAGCATGGAAACATCATGCTTATTACATATCCAATATGTTTCAAAACCTGGGAAAGTAATCAGAACTAAAGAGTTCTGTATTGCTCTACCTCTTGCATCAGTATGTGCATTTTTATGACCTGATGGGAAAGACGAGAGCTTAGAAATGCTACGTTTGAACTTGTTTGTTACTGTTATGTGCCTTCAAGTCATTCCCAACTACGGTGATGCGCAGGCAAGTTTACTTGCTTTCTCTGAGGCGGAGATGAGTGACTTGCCCAGTCACCAATTGGGTTTCCATAGCTGAATGTTATTTTGAACCTTGATCTTGTGTGAGTCCTTGTGAGTACTCAAAACATGACACTGCACTCTATCAAATGACTCCAGCTTATGGTGAACCTAACATAGGGGTTTTCTTTGCAAGATTTATTCAGCGAAACTTTCAACTGCCTTCCTCTCAAGCTGGAAGAGTGTGATGCCCAAGTCATCTAGTTGGTTTCCATGACTGGGTGTGAGTCAAACTCTGATCTACCAGTGTCGTAATCCAATGATCAAACCATAAACATGCCATTTATCACCCAGAATCCCAGCTACTCTAGAAAAAAAATCCCTCTTATGGAGAACTATTTGTTGTTGTGTGCCTTCAAATCATTTCCCAACTAACAACACCCTAAGGCAACCTATCATGGGGTTTTTCAGGACAAGATTGATTCAGAGGAGGTTTGCCATTGCCTTCCCTGAGGCTGAGAGAAGGTCGTTTGCCCAGTCCACCCAGTGGTTTTCATGACTGAGATGGAAATCGAACCCTGGTCTCCCAGATGGTTAGTCCAACATTCAAACAACTACACCATGCTGGGTCCCATGAAAACTATACACTGAAAAAAATGTTTAGCGTAGCATTTTTCCTGGTGCCTATTTTCCACAGGAAAGGAAGTTTCACAAAAACAAAAATCCATCACATGGTTTGATTCAAACCAAGGTATAGTCCAGGCACAGACTTAGTGCTCTGGAAAAGCTTAAATTCCTTTTGTTTATTTGTTCGATGCATGAAAGATTTGCTTCGTATAATTCGCACAGTTCACGATAAGATATCATCTCAAAGTAAAATATCGACCAAACAAGAAGGAAGGGTTAGTTAAGGACCATACAGGGGCAGGGGTGATACCCTGAAAAAGACAAGCTTTTCCCTTGTTTCAAGAGCCATCAAATACCAAAGTCGACAATGACACTTCAGAATTAATTCCACAGGCCATTAAAGGAAAAAAAGCAATCAATTATATAATAATGAAGCAATTGTGTTGCTAAAAAGAACATTCTGGCAGCATGCGTAGTTTTAGGATCCTTGCTCCTAAGTAAATGACTTTCAACATGTCTCATAAGGCCAGAGGAACAGACCAGTGAGGTTTTTGACAAGATGTGCTTTGTTTTTTGTTTGTTTTTTGCTGCCTTGGAACTGAATATGGAAGCTCCCAAATCCATTAGCTGTAGGTTGCAGTCAAATAAGATTTTGTAAACACGGACCATTGTTTCCTGCACACAATGCCCACAATCCAGCAATGAAAATGGGCTGGCAGAGCTTTTCTTAGATTTCTTTCCCATTATCCTTGCATCTGTCAGCATAGTCCCATAGAACCCTGGCTTCTATGTTCACATAGAGCAATATCTCTTCATTAATGACTGCAATATTCATCAGTGTTTTATGTGCATGAAAGGACCATCCAAGTTCAAAGGCCCACATCAAACTTTGAAATATCTCAAAACACCAGGGTAAGTATTAGAACCAGTATATACCAGGGGTCGGCTTGCATGAAACAGCCTCATGTGTTCTCATAGTGGCCCCATCCTTAAGATGCATTAGACAACCACTCAGATAGAAGATGCCTCAATATAATAAAAAGGCAGAAATTGTTGTTCTTGATTACAGTTCTATATTACTGTATAAATTGTATTTCTGTCTCAAGGTCAGAATTAGTTGTGGGCATTTGGGGTTATAGGCCTTGATTTATTTGGATGGAAGCAATCATAGCATATGCTACGTTTGCCTAAGGCCTCTTGACGTTCATGACATAAATGGCAACTGCAAAGCAAGAAATCGCAAGGTTTACCATCATTTGCTCTATTTTGTTTTTTAACTGGCAGCTGTAATGGCTGAGGTCCCAGTAAAGGAGTTCTTTAACTGTGTTCATCCAAACATGTCCATATAGGGGAAAGATAAAATAAAATAAATACCACGTCTATTCTGCTTTGTTCAAACTTACCTATGAATACTCTGTTCCAGATCTGGATCCACTGTTCAGAAATGATGACAAACTGGAAAATATGCAGAGGCAGGCGATGGAGGTGGTGAAGAGGTCTGGAAACCAACCCCTATTAGGAACAACCTAGCGAGGACCACTGTAGGACCAACATAAGGAGCCAGGTAGGCCTCACTACAGTTGGGAGAAAAGAAGATTGAAAGGCCTATATTAAATACTGAAAGGATGTCTTATAAACAATGAATGAGCTTGTTTCTCTGCTGCTTCAGGGATGAGAATGGGTTTCAAATGACAAGATTGGATGCTACCTAAATATTAGGGAGAGCTCTTGACTGTAAAGCTGTATGACAGTGTAATAAATTCCCGTAAGGGTTGTGTACTCTCTTTGTGGGGGATTAACAGAAGTTGTATGCCCCACCTCCTTTAAGTATTTTAGCTGCAGAGTGGAGGGGAGGGGTAGATGAATTGGAGTAGATGGGCTTTCAGTCCCTTCCAACTCTATGATTGTATGAAATGCAGTTACAAAGCCTTTATAGACCTCTGAGATAATATAGATGACTGGAAAGTGGGGGGATTTTTACCACTTGTAGACACAACCCATAAAAGAAAAAGGAATCCCCATGGGGCATTGGTGCCAGTGAAGGAGGGAGAAGCCTGGGTAAGCCTCCCCCTCCTATGAACTGTTTCTAGCACCAAGGAAGTCCCACTGAGCACTGTTAGAAACCCATTTCAATAACATACAATGCAATCCTGCCTGTGGGAATGGACATGTAGATTTATTAGTGCAGAACAGAACCAAAACCAACACCTCAGCAATGTGAGGACCACCATTGTCTCACCAGCATGTTCTGTTACAACACCCATAAAACCCATTGCTGTTCCTTTATGGGCTATATTTTTAAAAAATTAATGCTTCAAGTTTTATTTATTTCTAGAATGCTAATTTGTCTCCTGAAAAAAGGTCTTGATCTTAGCCAGTTCTTTCCTCTTCCGCACAACACGGAAGGCGAATGCGCCTAAAGGGTGCCGTTAATAACATTATTGTATCTTCTTGAATAGTTCTTGGAAAATTTACACAGGTGAGACAGGTGCCCCTGAAATTTTGGCACCTGGGTAGTTGCTTATTTGCTTCTACAGTTCAACCAACTCTGAAAATAAATATTTGCCAATAAATGGCCCCAAATTCTCTATCATGGCTATATGTTATGTAACTTAAGTATCCTTAGCTATGTAGCACAGGCATAAAGAAAACCCTGTTCGTAGATGGGTGAAGATGTATAATGAGATCCAGCAAGATGCCCCCAATGCACAGGAGCTCTACTGATAGTCCATCAGCATTCCCCAGCCTGTGTCCAATGCACAACGGGACTAACGTGCATCGGTCCGTGTGTGCATCAACCATGTAATCAGTCACTTTGCTGGATATGGATTTTACAGAACATCCAATGCTAATTCCCAACAAAACAGATTCACTTCAGAAAATAAGTCACCAACAGAGTCTAGCAAATGAAGCATGCAATCTTCAATTCTAGCAAAATGGGGCATCAATCTGGTTCAATCTCCAGTATCTGGTAGTGCAGTTGCCACATCGGGCCTACTAGTTGGGCTAAGCCCGCAGAATGCTGTTCCCTTTCACTTTTCTCTGGTGTGGGGATGAGGGCAGTTATAAAGGTCAAGGCAAAGGACGCAGAGTAAGAAAGGTAACATGGCATGTACTATTTTTAATGCGTGTTTTGTTGCTTCCACAGATAACAGCCCAAGTTTCATTTCCTGAAGAGTCTGACTACTGTTTTGAAAAGGACTCTAGATTTTTCAGTTCTATTTAGTTGGAAGATGCATCATCTGTCACGTTCAGTCTGGAGCTCAGATGGAAAACAGCATCTGCTGAGTTGGAAAATAAAGTAGAACAGCTGTTTCTGAAGGATTATTAGCAATGCACATTTACCTTTCAAGTAATCCATGACACAACGCTGAAGCAAGCCTCCATATGCTAGGGAGCATCCCATAATTAGAGTTGGAAGCACAAATCAAGTTAAAGTAACCATTACAACCCAGCAATCACCACAAGGTGTTTTACTCCTGAGTAAAAGAGCAAGCTGGAGCACCACACAACACCCCTGACATGTTTTTTTTTAGCCAATTGGGCTGTAAATCAGTTTTTCTTCAACATGAATGATGAGACAATATCTTCCAACAGGTCTTGAGGTAGCAGAAGAGCAAGGGATAAAGGACATCTATCTCAGCCCTGCTTGCTGGAGCCAGTTGTGAAAGATAGTTTAATTTGCATTACTTTTCTGCTCATGTTCAAATGACCAAACTGTGGTTATCGTACTTTGACACAAAGGGAAAAGCGGGGGGGGATGCGTGTCTCTCCAGGAGCAGAGATCTTTTGCAGCTCCCAGAAAAGTTGTATATAAAGGTCCCCACCAAATATTAGATATCATCTTTTTATTCAAACACTAATTAATAATAAACACACACACACATCTAATGTTGAAAAAGACTGGAGTGGGAAATAGAACATAAACATTATTACCACCTAACTAGGACTCGGAGAATAGTGATTGATCAAAATCAGCATGGCAAGCCAATCATGGCTATTGTTATGTCGGGAATGAGTCACCAATGGATGTGTGTGTTGAGATCATGGGGTGGAGTCTAACAGGGGCTCTCTGATCCGCTACATCCAAATTAGGTGGTTGTTGTTGGTGTGTGTTGAATTTCCTTCTCAATGAGAAGAGATGAGATAATTAGACCTGATAGTACAGAGAAGGAAGGAAGGGGGAGAAGATTGCTTTACAAGCAAAAAAGCTGATGCCATATGAGCAAAACTGGCAGAAATTACCAGGGAGATTCCTTGTTATAAAACTCAGCACAGCCTTTCCATAGTGACATTTGCAGGTTCAGTTTTTCTGGTCGCTCTTCCAGTTCAGAAGGTAAATCTTGGGGGAAATTGTTGGAATCCTTTGTCATGACATAGATGCTATAGTGACTGCAAGGTACACACAGGTGTACAAAGTTGGATGGGGTAAAAGGGGCTATCACAGCCTCTACACTGATCCAAACCTAGCCCCCAACAGACAGCAGCTGCATGCCATTGTTGCTAGTCCATTAAACAGCTAAGGGAGGGAGGCAGCTGAGTAGTGAGGACTCCCTGCTGCAGTTCTCCATACTGTGATGAAGAAAAACAAGATCAGTATTCCGATGCATGTTAAACCATATCTCCAAAACAAGTTCAGCACTTTGGACAGATCAGACTTCAGATCCATCGGTTCTTGCCCTTCAACCTTGGGCTGGAAAACACCTTGGACTAGGGTTTATTCTAACTGCTGCTCTGTTCAAAAACAATCTAGTTAGATTTTGTATGGAGCATTTAGCCCAGCGTTGGAGCAGGAATGGGTAGCCTAAGAGGTTCATGGGTCACCTGCCAAGCTCCTGGGCCTTCAGGGTGTGGCACTAAGCCCCTCGACACAAAGTAGTGACCAAATGTTATTCTGGGTGTGTTTTTTTTAAAAGGAGACATTGATAAAACAAAGAAGAGCTTGATTTAGAGAAAAAATTGTGCTCCATAAAGACGTTCTGAAGTCCCATGCTATTGACAGCTCTAATTGCAGCAGCAAACAAGTTACATTGCTCTAAACCTTATAAGCAAGCTAGAAAAACTCATTTTCTTCCAACCTGACCCTTTCTCCTGACAACTGTGTTCCAACAAGCTACAATCATTTATCTTCATTTCAGTATGCTTGTTCGTAGGTCTATCTCCTCTCTGTCATTCTCCAACTGTTAAACCCCAGCAAAATGCTCAGTGAGGTGTTTTGTCCACAGTGATAGTTCAAGCCCATCTTTAAAGCCTGCTAACATATGATGTCATGAACTGATCCAATGCAAGCAGGAACATATGGGAAATGTTGACATAATAACGCATGGTGTATTACCATGATACAGGTGAGCTTGCTCGGCTCACCTCTCATTCTTTTTCTCACACACATGGACACAGAGACATGTATGCATAACTCTTGGGGGACACACATCTGATGATTGGACACAGTTTACTATCAAAGTATCACTTTTTAGCAGAGTGGGACTGGTTAACAGAATGCTTACATGAGTTACTGCGTATTGCCAGGTTGACATACCATCAACCCCTTTAAAAGTTATGACCCAGCATCAATAGATGGGGTCACCTCACAGATTTTTTTAAAAAACATATGACACCCCCCCGCCCCCACAATTCCTAAAATATCACTTCAACATTTTATTTTGGAGGGAAACAATTGAACAATGCACTTTGCCCATTCCACTTTGACCTTAAATTTACAGTGCACTAAACTTAAACTGAGATACATGCATTACTCTTCTGACTGGGTTTTAAATTAATGTTCTGTTAATTAAGAATAAAATGGTTAGATAACCGGATGGGAGTTAATAGCACCTCTGGAGTGCCAAAGATTCCTCCAGATCTCCTATGGCTTGAAATTATTCTTAATCAATCATGAGCAGTTCGAGAGGTAAGAAAATCCACAAGAAATTGTTTGAAATGTTGCGTTAGGAATACTTGCAGACTTGGAAGACAACTGTGTACAGAATAGACCTCAGTTAGGGATGGAAAGACCAATTGTCTCAAAGAAAGTAACATACTTCCAATTCTTGTTGTAAGAAAATGTCAGTTTTCCTTGGAGATTTTTCTGGGGCTGAGAATGTGTGACTTGCCCAGGAGGCACCCAGTGGGTTTTCCATGGCTGAGTGAGGAATCAAACCCTGATTTCCAGAGGTGTAGTCCAACACTCAAAAACCACTACACCACACTGGCTTATGGAAATCAGACAAATTTAGCAGGTTGATGACATTTGAGGGACCTGAGGCCAAGCACTCACTGGACTTATCAGACAAGGGAAATTGGAAGGCAATGGTAAGTCAGCAGAATGCAATCATGGGTGTCACATATTTGCATGAGAGGTGATCACATGCAATTTTGAGAGCAGGGGCAAGCTATTTTCGGGCAATGAAAGTCATTCAAATGCAATTCAAATCATGTAAATCGCTGAACTAGCGAATTCAACAAAATGCGTTCTGGCCCCACTTTCTTTTCATCGAAATAAGAGAAATCCTCCCATGTGATAAACGCCTTGTTCTAACAGCAGGACTGACCCACGGAAAATGCAACAATATCGTAAAACTCCAAAACTTCAAAATAAGGAAGTTGCTCATTTGTAATTCACTTTTTCCATTAAGCAGAGGGTAATATAACTAGTGGCAACATAAAAGAAAGACTGTATGACTGATAATTTGTGCGTTTTTTTTCTACAGATACAGAGCGGAAATTAGTCTAACAATGCCAGGTTTCTTGGTGTTCTGCACGCGAGACTGATGGATAATCACAATATTATCATTTGTATGCAGGGTGTGCGAAGTGTGCAAGCAGCAATATTATCAGGGCCAGAAATGTAAGCTAAATTTGTTAAGAAGCATTCTGCAATCAGTTACCAGCAAAGGAAAAAAAAGACGCACAAAATGAAAAGCCACAGTAATACACCTTGAGGATCATCAGGCAAATATTAGAGTAATGTAGTAAAATTTTACAGTGGATGTCACCTTTCAGGTTCAGGCCCGTCCAGAATACGTCATTCATTTTTTCCCCGTTTTCCATGTCAGCAGATGAAATTTAAAAAAAAACTTTAATACAATAGCAAGATGCACAGCCTATATGTTATAGTAAACAATCAGTGAATATATATCGAACAGAAATAAAACTAAATTATAGAGATAAAAAAGGGGACAAGACAAGGTTGTCCCCGTTCCCTAGTGTTACTGTTAATCACTTAGATGTTTCTAAGAGGAGAATAAATGATGAAAAAAATTAAAGGATTAATGTAAAGGAGGACTCATACAAAAGGGTGCCTTTGCGGATGACATGCGGTGTCAGTAAAGACCTGAAATAGTATAGCCACCCCTGATAGAAAACATAAAAGAATCGGAAAAATATCGGGTTTAAAAATAAATATAGAAAAAAAACAAATGTGATCACAAAGAATTTAATGAGATAGAGAGAATGAAGAAAAAAGACATGACGGGTTTCAGTATTGAAAGAAAAGCAAGATATATGGGAATACACATCACTACAAAATCGGGACTTAATTTTGAAATAATTATGGGGGGAAAATGGGAAGAAATAAAGAAGGAAATGAAAGAATGGAGAATTTAAAATTATCACTCCACGCGGAGAATCGCAGCCATGAAAGTGACCATAGTACCTAAATTATTAGTTCTGTTTCGGACAATCCCCTGTAATTAAGAAAGATAAGTTTTCATGGTAGGCAAAACAGATACTGATTTTATATGGGAGGGAAAAGACAAAGAATAAAACAAAGTTATATGCAAGATGCAACGAAAGAGGAGGGTTTGCGTCCCACAAAGATCATACTATGAAGCAAGTGTATTAGAATGGTTAAGTGTGTGGTGGAAAAGTGGAAACAGAAATATTGAAATTAGGAGGACACACCCTTAGATTTGGATTTCATGCGTATTTTGTTTTATGGAAAGTGAAAGTGAATGTAGACTTTTAAAAATCAGTTTGTAAGAGCTTCATGTATGAATAGGGAGAGATAAAACAAAGATGGATTGTTCTGCTACTTCGATGTGGTTACCAACCCCACCCCCACCCAATGAGCACTGTTTAATACTGAATCTCAAAAAAAGAAGGTTGCTTAACATATGGAGAGATATTAAAAGGAAATAGAAAAAACTTTGAGATGAAAACCATTAGAACAAATCAGAGCAGAAGGACAAAATGTGAATGGTTTTTATAACCATCATTGGTGGAGATTTAGAACTGACAAAAAAAAAAGAAGTAATTCACCAGAATATGGACAAATTTAGAAGAATTATGTGGGGGGGGGGGGGGGATCGGCTAGGTTATCCATAGTAATAGAAAAAACTTCTGGAATAAATTTAGAAGGAGATATAATAAAGAAAATATGATAAGGTGGGCCAAGGATTTGGACAAAACCGTGGAACTAAGACAATGGGAATATCCTGGGAAAAAGACTGTAAATCATACTACCTGTCGTGATAGAAAGGAGAATTATCTTGAAAATATAGACAGGTGGCATCTCCCCTGATAAATTATGCAAAATATGAAAAGGGCAAAAAAATGTTGGAAATGGGTTAAGAAAGGGTACCTTTTTTTCACATGTGGTGAGAGTGTTCAAGAGCAGAAGAATTTTGGAAAATGAATAATACAGGAGATTAAAGAAATAATTGAATAGAGTTACAATTTAGGAGAGAAGTCTTACTCTAATATGATAGAAGAAAAAGTGAAAAAACAGTTTGGCAAATGATTCTTTTATATGTTGACGGCTGCTAGTAGATCATAATGCCAGATATTGGAAAATTAAAAAAGACATTAAGCCTGAGGAATGATGAACAAAATTAGATATGGGAATGGAGCGGATATATTTTCAAAAGAGACTAATTGAAAAACAAAAAGGAAACGGAAATCGGAAGGGAAGGAGGAAAATTCTGATAAAGTAATTGGGGAAAAAATGTATATATTATTAAGGAAAAAAAGCCAAACATAACAAAATGAAAGTTTAAAAGTAACTAGAAAAATTGATAAATTAGAATAAAAGATAGATGAGTATGGAAGTAGGGAACAACGGAAGTTAAATTTGTAATAAAGGAGTAAAACAATGTGTTCTGTGAAGAGAAAACAGAAAGATAAAGGAAACTGAGAGTAGGCAGAAATAATGAAAATGAAATGGTTCAAGGGATTGACACAACGGGAAGTCCAGTGTTTATTTTTTTTAGAGATGTAATGCGACTGAACGGATAATGTATTTTGTTTTTGGTTTTTGTTGTTATGTGTTAGGTTTTAGTGTTCAAGGTAGGTGCAGATGGACGGAAGAGTTTAGATGGTTTGATTGTAGATGTATTTAATAAAGAAATAAAAGAATTTTAAAAAAAGCATATGCACACCTAAATGTAAATAGTTTCAAGAGGTTTAAAGTGACAGTTGGGTAAGATAAGAAATTAAAAAAATTGTTTAATAATATATATATTTTAAAAATTACTTAAATTTTAATAAATTTTTTTTGTTGTTAAACCCCAAGCCTCTCCTTTCCTTCCTCCCAGTAAGCCCCAACCCATTCAACCATCTCATGGGTTGTAAAAACTGATGCAGTGAATGCTACAGCCATTTCTGCCCCAAAGGCAGATGTTTGGGGAGCAGTGGTGTCCAACCCCTTTGGGTGCTAACTGGTGCAGCCCACACACCCCCCCGCACGCCCCTAGTGCTGCCTGGTACCACCTCAAGATCACAGGTAGGAACATCCCCTGTCTAATCAGTGGTGTGTGAGGCCCTATGTGAGGCATTTTGCTCTGGATTTTAGTCTGGTGATGATATTCAATGCCCAACTGCTGGGACGCTGTCCCCAGGGCATTTCTTTTGTATATATATGAGGCAGTACTAAAGCCTGTTTACATGACTGGGACCAAAACGGTGAATGAGGTCGGGACGTCTCATGCACCGCACCCGGATTTGGGTCTTCCTCTTCCTAAGTTGCATTTTAATAACTCATCTTTTGCGTGTGGGTTTAGGCTCCCTTTGCATATGATAGTGGCTGCCTCACCATAGTTCGGACTAGCCACCCAGCATTGACTCTGTGGGCATGAGTGGCTCTGAGGTCTGAACAAGGCATCCAGTGTAAATAGCAGGCTTGGCACCTCATCCTGACCTCAGCAGGAGTACAGATTAGAACAGGGACTATGGGAAGGCAGCTGCCCTTGCTACTTTGAGAGCGGAAACCCACAGCAAAGAGAGCTGCAAGGGAGGAATTCAGAGCCAGAAAACTCCGGAGCAGCCTATATATCTGGCAACTATAGACAGCCTTGGAGGTGCTGTCATCTGCTTCCCACTTATAGAAGCACACACAGAGGGAGGATTAGGAAAGCTTTCAGATGGGCGGTCTAGTTTTGTACTACCCCTTCTTTCAGACCTGATGGGACAGACCCTTAATTCCACCACCATGCAAAAAAAAAAGTTTTTATTAAACCATTTGGACCTAAATGATCTTTCAAATATGCACATGCACCCTTTTGAATATTTTAACTTTTAAAATCTGTTTTAACTAATACATTGTTCAGTGTGTTTCAGTCTGCTTAATTTTTGTCTGAATTCTATTGTTTAAGCTGTTTAAAGTGCTAATGTGCATGTGTGAGACTTCAGAAAAGAGAGATATAAACATAAATCACTGTGACCAAATCTAGTGCCACATTTTATATAAGTACACTACAATGAGGGAATGTGGGCGAAGCAATTCTACATTTGTTTCTCTTTAATTGTGGTGAATCATAAAGATAGACATATTAATTGGTGTCTTGGTTTTGTTATTCCTAAAAAATAACAAGAAAGCAGAGTCAAGCTGGGTAGATTTCCTGCATTCTTGGAAGAACTGAAGCAGATGGGTACTGTGGCACAGTTTCTTTTCACAAATTATCAGCTCCCACAGATTTCACCCATAGTCAAATGAATATCAGACACACACACACATACATAGCCTGGCTGACAGCTCAACCTGATTACTTCTACAATCAATATTATCCACAAATTTTAGCGTTTTTAAAATTTAAGGGATGCTCATTGAAAAGGAGTACATGTATACCTCAGTTAACCAAGTAATGCATCCTGGGCATTCCTTCTTTATAGAAAATTTGGTATCAGAGGAAATAATCATTGAAAGAAAAGGGATACATTTGTTACACCACAATAAAGAACAGCTCATCATGTTTCAGCAAACTTTCAATCCAAAACTAATAGAGCACATGTGAAATGAAACAACCAGGTAAGGTAAGCCTGTGTAAGTTGATATTTTATTTTTAGCCTTCTACAGGCCACTTGACAGCTTCTTCCAAAATGCATCAAGTACAGATATTCTTCCTGTAAACACTCCATGTCAGAAGTTAACTTGTTTGTGTCATATTGAGGAGTACAGCTGTGTCAGTAAATACAGTTAATAGGCATCACAGCTAAAAAGAACACACAGGGCTGCTGCCTGGCAGTGCCAGTCATTCCAAATAGCCTAGTTTTTGCCAGTATAGAGTGAGTCAGTGTTTGTTTACCAGTAACTGAGGGCATTCTGCCATTCTATGAGCCATACCTTGATGATGCTGTGCCCATGAAGAACGGTATGTATGTTGGACTATACAAACCTCTTGAACCATCAGGTTTTTCTCCCCTTCTAGTTCATGAATATGATTTGTGTCCTGATGTTCTGCCAGCTCCCTTTTCTGTGTGTCCGTCATGAATGTGACAGAATTGGGAAACTAGCTTTTTAGAAATGTTTCCCGCAGGACTGATGCAGGCCCTGTGCAGCCTGTTTTCTCACTGTCATGAGAGTAAAATGGGGCATGGAGTGGGTATGCACTCCGCCATCACTGCACACATGGCACATTTAAGGAGTGGATGTAGCATTGAAGAGCGTGTAAAACACAACTAGGGAAAGTGGGGCCCAAGAGTTTTGAGTCCCCAGGGCTCACAACATCCCTCCTGTAAAGTGTGCCCATGAGGTACTTGTACCAGCTGTTTAGGCCCAGGAGAGGTCTGTTTCCAACAGGAAGTGAAGCTGGTCGCTTCCTTTGGATTAAAGGCCTCACTGGTCTTAAAATTGCCAGTCTGCCCGCTTCCACAGGAAACCAAATTGGCTTCCTCTTTCTAAGTGTAAAAACTAGAAAAGAAACAGACAGTAGAAATTATTGTTGTTTTTTTAACTGCCTTTGGTCAATCTTGACTCATGACAACCCTAGAGAATAAAACATGTCAAGCCGTCGACCCACAGTTCTCGAATTCCCTGCAACCCCATACTCATCTCCTTAAGAGTCCATCCATCTCTCCTACTTCCCTCCACATTCCCAGCATTAGGTGGCGCGTTACAGACCGCCCAGAAGGGGCGTCTGCCACGGCCGCATTTGCAGTGTGGAGGAGCCCAGTGTCCAACCGTGAGGCTCCTCGGCGCTGCAATAAGAAGCGCCAAAATGGCACACTCGCAGCATCATAGCGCTGCATGACGTGCGGACGCAGCACGCCTGCTACGTAAGATGGCGCCCCCATGTGGAACGGGAGCCGCCATTTTGTACGGACCAGTCCGTATTAGGGTTAGGGGCATCGGGAAGTGACCCCCTCTAACCCAATACGGACCCAGTCCATACTAGGCCCATCTGTAACGGGCCTGTATTTTCCCAATGAGTCCTTCCTTACTGGTTCAGAGTTTTATTACAACATGTCTCAATAATGCACTGAGGCTTTGGTTGAGTTCAGCAACGGTCTGCATGCTGTCTCTGCAGACTGTTATTAGCTTGGCTGATACGCCAACGAGTCCTTCCGGGAACCGGGAGACCTCGAAACTGTAGTACTGCACTGGTAACTCACGACTGATTTTGCAATGCGCTCTACATGGGGCTACCCTTGTGCCTAGTCTGGAAACTCCATCGGTACAGAATATGGCAGCCAGGCTGGCACTGGAACAGCTAGCATGACCAATAAAACCGATTTTGAAATCACTCTCTGGCTCCCTATTGGTTTCCAGGCGCAGTACAAGTGTGGCTTATCCCTTAAAAGCCCTACATGGCTTGGGTCTAACCATTTAAGAGATGGCCTACTTCCATACAATCTGCCCGCACCTCAGGTCCCGGGAGGAATTTTTTGCAGGCTTTAAAGACCAGACTAAGTGCAACCTCCCAGAGGATTCTTCTGCAACCGCTCCCAGTCTGTGGAATGGCCCTGCCGGACGAGATCCATCAAATAACCAGCTAGACAGCTTCAAAAAAAGCTGTCAAGATGGATCTTCCGGCAGGCCTTTCCTGAATAAAAGCATCAGCCAGAACAGGTATTCCCTCATAGCATGTTCATCCTACCATGAAGAAACTTCCTGACAATAAGAGCTATTCAACAGTGGAGCACTCTGCCTGGGAGAGCGGTGGGAGTCTCCTTCTTGGGAGGTCTAAACAGAGACGGGAGGCCATCTCTTAGGGGTGCTTGATATGTGTTCCGTGCATGGCAGGGGTCAGACTGGATGGCCCTTGAAGTCTCTTCCAACTCTATGATCTATGATGACTCTCTCGGACGCACTCTGCCTTTATACATCTAATCCCCTGCTCACACACACACATCACAGCTGCTGGAACTGTGATGGGCTGCAGGAAGCCAGGTTGATGAGCAACCCATCACCTATGCCCCAACCAGCATGCTTTTTTTTAAAAAAAACTGTAATGTAGTTCGAGTATGCCAATGTGATTTATTTTTAAAGTAGAAGAGAAAGAGGAGTGGGGAGAAAAAGGCTGCTTGGGAATATCAAGGGGAGAGAGGAGAAGGAGGAGCAACCTGACACACCTGTGGAGGATGTAGTGGAAGAGTAAGTGACCACTTTCGATGGGTTTTCCATCAATGAAAACATGCCCTTTAACACTTCAGACGAGCACAGCAACAGGCCAGAGAAGACATCATGCGAAGATATTGCCCTTAAAACGACAACTGTTTGACTTGCTTGGATTTGTTTGGCCAGAATCCTCACGGCAATTACAAAGTTGTAGCTTAGAGTTGCACACATGTGACTGTTACGACATGATCTCTATGAAGCCTAGTTTAGGGACTATGCTGAGACCATAAAAGCCCCCCATCTCCATTACCAGGCAACAGCCAATGAAATCAATGATTGTCCATTCCCATGTTGATCAGGAAGCAGCTAGCTATAGTCCCACCCGCCTCATGCATGCAATCCTGAGGCAAGAGGGAATTGCAACAGGGTCCTGTTTCTGCCTTTGCACTGGCAAGCACTCATGGGAGGGGATGGAAACAGCAGCGTGCTTTCCCAGAAGACAGAAATTAATACCTCCATTGATCAGAGCAGCTGCTTCCAATAAGTGGGGCTGAAGAGGTCAAGCCAGGAGTCACTGCATAGTACTGTAACACAGAGCTGAATCATCCATGAATCTCATACAGGATTGTGGCCACTATTTATGCATCCATGAAGATGCGGGTTATTGAAAGCATTTTTTCAATAACTTCCTCTGTTTAAAAATAAGAAAGGAAGCAAATGTCACCCTCCAATATTGTTCAACCTTTTGCAAAAAAAAAAAAAATCTTGGCAGAAGAATAATTTGACATAAAAGTTGTGGCACCAAAGGCCCAATCCTTGAAGTGAATTGACTTCATGGTCTTGAGATCAATCCCTCGGCCCAGTGCTATTAGACACACATTTTCATATATATTTCTGACCTGACGCCTCTTTCGTCCTTATCATCAATCAGCTGAATGTTCAGGTACACTAGATTCATCGTGTAATTTAAAAACTTATCATCAGCAGGAGAGGTCGTTGATCATCCACTCTTTCATATATTTCTGCATCCTTACTGATTGCATAGTCTGACACAGAAAAGCTAGGTCTTTACCACTGAATCTAGACATATTTATTCATTTATTTGGATGTATTAAGCCATTTCAAACTATACTATACTACAGCATGGTTTCTGGCTAAAGTGAAATCTATCGGCTGGGCAGCCTGTGTGAATAATTATGTTCTCATTTTTCATCTAAATCTAAAGGAAATGGTGGGTTTATACCACAGGTCTCAAATTGACACAATATTATTTCATCTCCAGAAACCTATAACTCGGAATGCAGGACTGGAGATAGAATTTAAAGCAGTGACATGAAACTACGATACCTAAGATGCTGTGTTCAAGGAAATCTATTATGATTTGCCTATAATAATGTTCGCTGAGGTCTTACATCAGGTTTCTGTACTTTGGTTTTACATTCACATAGTAAGCACTAGACACAATCCTCAGCCTCAAAGAGAGCCTCAAAAGAGACCTTGGACAAATCTTGCCAAGAAAATCTGTTATAGGCTTCCCTTAAGGTCACCGTAAGTCAGAAAGGACTTGAAGGTGCACAACAACATGTTTATTTGCACTGCACCATCCTCTGCCAAACACCACATTGTGCATTGACAGGTTTACACCATCAATGAAAGAGATGCATTACCACACTTTTGGGATGCAACAGCTATGGGCTCAAGGCATTGTCATGCAAAAGTATTAAAAAGGTGCCTTTTCTGCGTAGATTGTGGCAAAGTATTCCACACCACTGAGCTACATTCCCTGCACTAAATGCATGGGTGGGGCAAGAAGGAGTCACACATTTGGCATTAGTGTGAAAGAAGCCCGTGGTGTGTACACTAATTTATAGCTATGGGCATGGCACACACACCAATGTCCACAGATGTTGTGCACATGTGGTAACATCTAGAATTCCCTGAGAATGTCAAGTAAAAAGTTTTGAGGAAGTAGATTATGATTCCAAAAGTGCGGATGCTAACTAATTTTCTTAGACTTCAAGGTGGCTACTAGACTTTTTTTTAGAATCAAAGAACGAGAGTTGGAAGAGACCACAAGGGCCATCCGTCCAACCCCGTGCCATGCAGGAACTCTCATCAAAGCATCCACACAATGGCCATCAGCCTCTGTTTAAAGACCTCACTACCTCGAAGAATGTGTTCCACTGCCCTACGTTTTGCTCTTGTTTTGCTGCAACAAACACAAGCCATTTGAAAATGTTAACTCAGTGGCATTCGAGGATCAAATTAGATTATATGCTTAGCACATATTTAGAAGAGGTGAGAGACAGCTGACTGTTTGACAAACATGCTTTCTCTCATCTGTTAAGGAAAAAGCAACATGGGATATACAGTGAGTGAAATACTGTAAAACATGTATGTGAGAGTCAGGATGACTCAGCTAAAGCAATAGAAGCCACACAGGTGTAAAGGTTGTAATTAACAAGTCCTAAATGCCAAGGACAGAAAAGCAAAGTGGATAATTGAACAAACCTGAGAATTTTTAAGTGGTCAAGGCTGAGATTATGAATCATAATTATGGGATGAACCAAGAGAATCAATGAGAATTGTGTACACGCCCACTGGGGGAAACAGACAACAGTGGTGTTCTGCAATGACTAAAATAAGTGCTATGATCCCAATGTATTTTTGTGGGTAGTAGTAGTGGGTAGTAGTTGGAGGAGTATTGTTGTGTTGGATAGTATTGGAGCTGTATATAGTAGAATAAAGTAGATCTTTTATATAGACACTGATTTGTCTGGTATCTTGGGTGAAGCTACAAGAACCACTGGATCTGAAGAGGTGGGGAAGACTTCTGTGGAAGCAAGAGTGAGAAGGCTTGGAGAGTTTGTCAGGGTCTTCAGCCTATTCTCTGTAACTCTGCTGCTTAGAGCAAAGCTTAACCACTGGCCAAAACGGGTCACGCAGTGCGAACAAGGTGGAGAGTTCGAGCCAGAGGTGAAGAGCACAACTCCCATCAGCCCTGACATCATCAACATATTTTGCATTTAGCAAGCTTGCTTTGTGACGGACCTTGGAAGGTAAAGACAAGTAATTTGTAAGTCTGATGGTGGAGGCATGTCTTTCAAAGAAAAAAAACCTTATGAGCGATTTGTGTGGTATAGCATGTAGGACGCTTGAGATTTTAT
>NC_056526.1:176765823-176842146 GCF_019175285.1 Sceloporus undulatus | reverse complement strand
AAATTAAGCTTGTCTTTACCTTCCAAGGTCCAGTCACAAAGCAAAGCATGCTAAATGCAAAATTGTAGCTCTTCACCTCTGGCTCGAACTCTCCACCTTGTTACGCACCGCGCTGACCAGTTTTGGCCAGTGGTTAAAGCTTTGCTCTAAAGCAGCAGAGTTACAGAGAATAGGCTGAAGACCCTGACAAACTCTCCAAGCCTTCTCACTCTTGTTTCCACAGAAGTCTTCACACTTCTTCAGGATCCAGCTGGTTCTTGTAGCTGCACCCAAGATACCAGACAACTCAGTAGTCTTATATAAAAGATCTACTTTATTCTACTATATACAGCTCCAATACTATCCAACACAACAATACTCCTCCACAACTACTACCCACTACTACTACCCACAAAAATACATTGGGATTCATAGCACTTATTATAGTCATTGCAAGATACCACCCACTGTTGTCTGTTTCCACCCAGTGGGCGTGTACACAATTCTCATTGGTTCTCTTGGTTCATCCCATAATTAATGATTTCATCATCTCAGCCTTGACCACTTAACAATTCTCAAGTGTGTTCAATTATCCACTTTGCTTTTCTGTCCTTGGCATTTAGGACTTGTTAATTACAATACCTTTTACACCTGTGTGGCTTCTAATTGCTTTAGCTGAGTCATCCTGACTCTCACATACATGTTTTATTTCACTCACTGTATATCCCATGTTGCTTTTTCCTTAACAGATGAGAGAAAGCATGTTTGTCAAACAGTCAGCTGTCTCTCACCTCTTCTAAATATGTGCTAAGCATATAATCTAATTTGGTCCTTGAATGCCACTGAGTTAACATTTTCAAAATGGCTATGTGTTTGTTGCAGCAAAACAAGAGCAAAACAGTAAGGGCAGTGGAACACACTTCTTCAAAGTGTAGTGGAGGTCTTTAAACAGAGGCTTGATGGCCATCTGTTGGGGATGCTTTGATTGAGAGTTCCTGCATGGCACGGGGTTGGACTGGATGGCCCTTGTGGTCTCTTCCAACTCTACGATTCTATGATTCTAAAAAAAGGTCTAGTAGCACCTTGAAGTCTAAGAAATTTAGTATAGCATCAGCACTTTTGGAATCATAATCTACTTCCTCAAAACTTTTTTACTGAACATTCTCAGGGAATTCTAGATGTTACCACATGTGCACAACGTGTGGACATTGGTGTGTGTGACCATGCCCATAGCTATAAATTTAGTGTACACACACAGGGCTTCTTTCACACTAATGCCAAATGTGTGACTCCTTCTTGCCCCACCATGCATTTAGGCAGGGAATGTAGCTCAGTGGTAGTGGACATGCTTTGCCACAATTACAGCAGAAAAAGGCACCTTTATTAATATCTTTTGCATGACACTGCCTTGAGCCCATAGCTGTTGCATCCCCAAAGTGTGGTTAATGCATCCGTTTTCATTGATGGTGTAAACCTGTCAATGCACAATGTTGGTGTTTGGCAGAAGGATGGTGCAGTGCAACTAAACATGTTGTTGTGCACCTTCAAGTCCTTTCTGACTTACGGTGACATTAAGGGAAGCCTATAACAGAATTTTCTTGGCAAGATTTGTTCAGAGGTCTTTTTGAGGCTCTCTTTGAGGCTGAGAGATTGTGTCTAGTGCTTAACTATGTGAATGTAAAACCAAAGTACAGAAACATGATGTAAGACCTCAGCGAACATTATTATAAGCAAATCATAATAGATTTCCTATGACACAGCATCTTAGGTATCGTAGTTTCATGTCACATGCTTTAAATTCTATCTCCAGTCCTGCATTCAGAGTTATAGGTTTCTGGAGATGAAATAAATATTGTGTCAATTTGAGACCTGTGGTATAAACCCACATTTCCTTTAGATTTAGGTGAAAAATGAGGAGACATAATTTATTCACACAGGCTGCCTAGCAGATAAGATTTTACTTTAGCCAGAAATCACATAGCTGTAGTATAGTATAGTTCAAATGGCTTAATACATCCAAATAAATGAATAAATATGTCTAGATTCAGTGGGATAAAGACCTAGCTTTTCTGTGTCAGAACTATGCATATCAGTAAGGATGCAGAAATATATGAAAGAGTGAGATGATCAACCGACCTCTCCTGCTGGCATGATAAGTTTTTAAATTACACGATGAATCTAGTGTACCTGAACATTCAGCTGATTGATGATAAGGACGAAAGAGGCTGTCAGGTCAGAAATATATATGAAAAATGTGTGTCTAATAGCACTGGGCCGAGAGATTGATCTCAAGACCATTGAAGTCAATTCACTTCAAGGGATTTGGGGCCTTTGGTGCCACAACTTTTATGTCAAATTATTCTTCTGCCAAGATTTTTTTTTTTTTTTTGCAAAAGGTTGAACAATATTGGCAGGGTGACATTTGCTTCTTTCTATATTTTTAAACAGAGGAAGTTATTGAAAAAATGCTTTCAATAACCCAGCAATTTCATGGATGCATAAATAGTGGCCACAATCCTGTATGAGATTCATGGATGATTCAGCTCTGTAGTTACAGTACTATGCAGTGACTCCTGGCTTGACCTCTTCAGTCCCCACTTATTGGAATGCAGCTGCTCTGATCAATGGAGGTATTAATTTCTGTCTCTTGGGAAGCATCTGGCTGCTGTTTCCATCCCCTCCCATGAGTGCTTGCCAGTGCAATAGGCAGAAACAGGACCCCTGTTGCAATTCCCTCTTGCATCAGAGATTGCATGCATGAGGCGGGTGGGACTATTAGCTAGCTGCTTCCTGATCAACATGGGAATGGACAATCATTGATTTCATTGGCTGTTGCCTGGTAAATGGAGATTGGGG
Source organism: Sceloporus undulatus (assembly GCF_019175285.1). Taxonomy (NCBI): domain Eukaryota; kingdom Metazoa; phylum Chordata; class Lepidosauria; order Squamata; family Phrynosomatidae; genus Sceloporus; species Sceloporus undulatus. The sequence goes on along the minus strand of NC_056526.1, from coordinate 176,839,311 downwards.
GGCTTTTATGGTCTCAGCATAGTCCCTAAACTAGGGGCTTCATAGAGATCATGAATACGTAACAGTCACATGTGTGCAACTCTAAGCTACACATTTGTAATTGCCGTAGAGGATTCTGGCCAAACAAATCCAAGCAAGTCAAACAGTTGTCTTTTTAAGGGCAATATCTATCGCATGATGTCTTCTCTGGCCTGTTGCTGTGCTGCCTCTGAAGTGTTAAAGGGCATGTTTTCATTGATGGGAAAACCCATCAATAAGTGGTCACTTACTCTGCCACTTCATTCCTCCACAGGTGTGTCAGGTTGCTCCTCCTTCTCCTCTCTCCCCCTTGATATTCCCAAGCAGCCTGTTTTCTCCCCCCATATACTTTCCTCCTCTTTCTATTCTACTTTAAAAAAATAAATCACATTGGCATAACTCAGGAACTACATTACAGTTTTTTTTTTTTAAAAAAAGGCATGCTGGGTTGGGGCATAGGTGATGGAGTTGCTCATCAAACCTGGCTTCCTGGCAGCCCATCACAGTTCCAGCAGGCTGTGATGTGTGTGTGTGAGCAGGGGATTAGAATGTATAAAGGCAAGAGTGTGCGTCAGAGAGAGTCAGTCATAGAATCATAGAGTTGGAAGAGACTTCAAGGGCCATCCAGTCTGACCCCCTGCCATGCAGGAACACATAATCAAAGCACCCCTAAGAGATGGTCCTCCAGTCTCTGTTTAGACCTCCAAAGAAGGAGACTCCACCGCTCTCCAAGGCAGAGTGCTCCACTGTTGAATAGCTCTTATTGTCAGGAAGTTCTTCTTCATGGTAGGATGATACATGCTATGAGGGAATAATCATGTTATGGCTGAGTGCTTTTATTCAGGAAAGGCCTGCCGGAAGATATCCATCTTGACAGCTTTTTTGAAGCTGTCTAAGCTGGTAATTTGATGGATCTCGTCTGGCAGGCCATTCCACAGACTGGGAGCGGTTGCAGAAGAAATCCTCTGGGAGGTTGCAGTTAGTCTGGTCTTTAAAGCCTGCAAAAAATTCCTCCCAGAGGACCTGAGTGTGCGGGGCAGATTGTATGGAAGTAGGCAATCTCTTAAATAGGTTAGACCCAAGCCATGTAGGGCTTTAAAGGGGATAAGCAACACTTTGTACTGCGCCTGGAAACCAATAGGGAGCCAGAAGAGTGATTTCAAAATCGGTGTTATGTGGTCACTGCTAGCTGTTCCAGTGACCAGCCTGGCTGCCATATTCTGTACCAGATGGAGTTTCCAGACTAGGCACAAGGGTAGCCCCATGTAGAGCGCATTGCAAAAATCAAGTCGTGAGGTTACCAGTGCATGTACTACAGTTTCGAGGTCTCCCGGTTCCAGGAAAGGACTCAGTTGGCGTATCAGCCAAAGCTAATAACAGTCATGCAGAAGACAGCATGCAGAACAGTTGCTGAACTCAACCAAAAGCCTCAGTTGCATTATTGAAGACATGTGTGATAATAAAAGCTCTGAAACCAGTAAGGAAGGACTCATTGGAAAATACAGGCCCGTTACAGATGGGCCTATAGTATGGACTGGGTCCGTATTAGGGTTAGAAAGGGGCGTCACTTCCAGATGCCCCTAACCCTAATACGGACTGAGTCCGTACAAAATGGCGGCTCCCGTTCCACATGGGGGCGCCATCTTTACGTAGCAGGCGTGCTGCGTCCGCACGTCATGCAGCGCATATGATGCTGCGAGTGTGCCATTTTGGCGCTTCTTATTTGCAGCGCAGAGGAGCCTCACGGTTTGGACACTGGGGCTCCTCCACACTGCAAATGACGGCAGTGGCAGACCGCCCCTTCTGGGTGGTCTGTAACGTGCCACAATAATGCTGGGAAATGTGGAGGGAAGTAGGAAGAGATGGATGGACTCTATTAAGGAGATGAGTATGGGGTTGCAGGAATTAAGCAGAACTGTGGAGTACAGAGCGTCTTGGACATGTTTTATTCATAGGGTTGTCATGAGTCAAGATTGACTCAAAGGCAGTTAAAAAAAAAACAAATAATATTTCTACTGTCTGCTTTCTTTTCTCGTTTTCTACACTTAGAAAGAGGAAGCCAAACTTTGGTTTCCTGTGGAAGAGGGCAGACTGGCAATTTTAAGACCAGTAGAGGCCTTTAATCCAAAAGGAAGCGACCAGCTTCACTTCCTGTTGGAAACAGACCTCTCCTGGGCATAAACAGCTGGTACAGTACCTCATGGGCACACTTTACAGGAGGGATGTTGTGAGCCCTGGGGACTCAAAACATCTTGGGGCCCACACTTTCCCTAGTTGTGTTCTACACAGCTCTTCAATGCTACATCCACTCCTTAAATGTGCCATGTGTGCAGTGATGGCGAGATGTGCATACCCACATCTCCATGCCCCATTTTACTCTACATGACAGTGAGCAAACAGCTGCACAGGGCCTGAATCAGTCCTGCGGGAACATTTCTAAAAAGCTAGTTTCCAATATTCTGTCACATTCATGACGGACACACAGAAAAGGGAGCTGGCAAGAACATCAGGGACACAAACACATATTCATGAACTAGAAGGAGGAGGAGAAAAACCTGATGGTTCAAGAGGTGTTGTATTAGTCCAACATAATACCAGTTCTTCATGGGCACAGCATCATCACGGTAATGGCTCATAGAATGGCAGAATGCCTTCAGTTACTGGTAAACAACACTGACTCAACTCTATGACTGGCAAAACTAGGCTATTTGGAATGACTGGCACTGCCAGGCAGCAAGCCCATGTGGTGTTCTTTTTAAGCTGTGATGCATCTTAACTGTATTTACTGACACAGCTGTACTCCTCAATATGACACAAACAAGTTAACTTCTGACATGGAAGTGTTTTACAGGAAGAATATCTGATACTTTGATGCATTTTGGAAGAAGCTGTCAAGTGGCCTGTAGAAGGCTAAAAAATAAAATATCAATTTACACAAGGCTTACATAACCTGGTTGTTTCATTTCACATGTGCTTATTAGTTTTGGATTGAAAGTTTGCTGAAACATGATGAGCTGTTCTTTTATTGTGGTGTAAAAATGTATCCCTTTTCTTTCAATGATATTATTTCCTCTGATACCAAATTTTCTATAAAGAAGGAATGCCCAGGATGCATTTACTTGGTTAACTGAGGTATACATGTACTTCCTTTTCAATGAGCATCCCTTAAATTTTAAAACACGCTAATAATTTGTGGCATAATATTGATTGTAGAAGTATCAGGTTGAGCAGTCAGACCAGGCTATGTATGTGTGTGTGTGTCTGATATTCATTTGACTATGCTGGGTGAAATCTGTAGGGAGCTGATAATTTAGTGAAATAGAAACTGTGCCACAGTTACCCATCTGCTTCAGTTCTTCCAACGAATGCAGGAAATCTACCCAGCTTGACTCTGCTTTCTTGTTATTTTTTATAGGAATAACAAAACCAAGACACAATTAATAATGCTAACCTCTTTATGATTCACCACAATTAAAGAGAACAAAAATGTAGAATTGTCATTCGCCCCACATTCCCTTCATTGTAGTGTACTTATATAAAAATGTGGCACTAGAATTGGTCACAAGTGATTTATGTTTTATTTATTAAAATATTTATATCTCATTCTTTTTCATGAAGTCTCACAGCAGTGCACAATTAAGCACATTTAAACAGCTTAAAACAATATAGAATTCAAGACATAAAAATGTAAGCAGACTGAAACACACTGAACAATGTATTAGTTAAAACAGATTTTAAAAGTTAAAATAATTCAAAAGGGTGCATGTGCATATTTGGAAAGATCATTTAGGTCCAAATGGTTTAATAAAAACATTTTTTTTGGCATGGTGGTGGAATTAAGGGTCTGTACCCATCAGGTCTGAAAGAAGAGGGTAGTACAAAACTAGACCGCCACATCTGAGAAAGCCTTCTCCTATATCCTCCCTCTGTGTGTTGCTTCTATAAGTGGGAAGCAGATGACAGCACCTCCAAGGGCTGTCTATAGTTGCCAGAATATATAGGCTGCTCCTGGAGTTTTCTGGCTCTGAATTCCTCCCTTGCATGCTCTCTTTTGCTGTGGGTTTCCAGCTCTCAAAGTAAGCAATGGGCAGCTGCCTTCCCATATGGTCCCTGTTCATAATCTGATACTACTGCTGAGGTCAGGATGAGGTGCCAAGCCATGCTATTTACACTGGATGCCTTGTTCAGACCTCAGAGCAACTCATGCCCACAGAGTCAATGCTGGGTGGCTAGTCAGAACTATGAGTGAAGGCAGCCACTATCATCATTGCAAAGGGAGCCATAAACCCACAGCAAAAGATGAGTTATTAAAATGCAACTTAGAAGGAGGAAGACCCAAATCAGGTGCAGGTGCATGAAGACCGTCCAGACCTCATTCACAGTTTTGGTCCCACGTCATGTAAACAGGCTTTAGTACTGCATCATATATATACAAAAAGAAATGCCCCTTGGGGAACAGAAGTCCAAGCAGTTTAGGGCATTGAATATCATCACCAGACTAAAATCCAGAGCAAATGCCTCACATAGGAGCCTCACACTACCACTGATTAGACAGGGGATGATTCCTACCTGTGATCTGAGGTGGTACAAGGCAGCACTAGGGGCGTGCGGGGTGTGTGGGCTGCACCAGTTAGCACCCAAAGGGGTTGACACCACTGCTCCCCAAACATCTGCCTTTGGGCAGAAATGGCTGTAGCATTCACCTGCATCAGTTTAAAACACCGATGAGATGGTTTGAATGGGTTGAGGCTTACTGGGAGGAGAAAGGAGAGGCTTGGGGTTTAACAACAAAAAAAATTAATAAAATTTAAAGTAATTTTTAAAAAATATATATATTATAAAAATTTCTTTTAAATTATCTTATCTTACCAAACTGTCACTTTAACCTCTTGAAACTATTTACATTTAGGCTGTGCATATGCTTTTTTTTAAAATTTATTTTTATTTTATTTATAAATACATCTTACAATACAAACATCTAAAATCTTCCGTCCCATCCGAACCTACATTAACATAAAACCTATACACATAACACAAAAACACAAAAACAAAAATACATTATTCCGTTCAGTCGCATACATCTAACATAAAACATAAAACACTGTGACTTCCCTTGGTCAATCCTTGAACCATTTCATTTTCCATTATTTCTGCATATCTTCAGTTTCCTTTCATCTTTCTGTTTTCTCTTCACAGGAACACATTGTTTCTACTCCTTATTACAAATTTAACTTCCGTTGTTTTCCATACTTCCATACTCATCTATCTTTTATCTAATTTTATCAATTTTTCCTAGTTACTTTTAAATTTCATTTTGTATGTTTGGCCATTTTTTCCTTATAAATATATACATTTTTTCCCCAATTACTTGTATCAGAATTTTCCCTTCCTTCCGATTTCTCCGTTTCCTTTTTGTTTTCAATTAGTCTCTTTGAAATTATATCCGCTTCCATCATATCTAATAATTTGTTCATCCATTCCTCAGGCTTAATGTCTTTTTAAATTTTCCAATATCTGGCATATATCAATCTAGCAGCCGTCAACATATAAAAGATCATTTTGCCAAACTGTTTTTCCACTTTTTCTTCTATCATATTAAGTAGTAAGACTTCTGTCCTAAATTGTAATTCTGTTCCAATTATTTCTTTAATCTCCTGTTTTATCATTTTCCAAAATTCTTTCGCTTCTGAACACTCTCACCACATGTGAAAAAAGGTACCCTTTTCCTTAACACATTTCCAACATTTATTTTGCCCTTTTCCATATATTTTGCATAATTTATCAGGGGAGAGATGCCACCTGTATATTATTTTCAGATAATTCTCCTTTATATCCCGACAGGTAGTATATTTAAGTCTTTTTCCCCAGGATATTTCCCATTGTCTTAGTTCCAACGGTTTTGTACAATCCTTGGCCCACCTTATCATATTTTCTTTTATTATATCTCCTTCTAAATTATATTCCACAAGTTTTTTATATACTCTGGATAACATAGCCGATCCCCCCCCCACTATAATTCCTTCTAAATTTGTCAATATTCTGGTGAAATTACTTCTTTTTTTTTTGTCAGTTCTAAATCTAGCCACCAATTGATGGTATAAAAACCATTCACATTTATGTCCTTCTGCTCTGATTTGTTCTAATGGTTTCATCTCAAAGTTTTTTCTATTTCCTTTTAATATCTCTCCATATGTTAAGCAACCTTCCTTTTTTTGAGATTCAGTATTAAACAGTGCCTCATTGGGGTGGGGGTGGGGGTGGTAACCACATCGAAGTAGCAGAACAAATCCATCTTTTGTATCTCTCCCATATTCTATACAATGAAGCTCTTACAAAATGATTTTTAAAGTCTACATTCACTTTCACTTTCCCATAAAACAAATACGCATGAAATCCAAATCTAAGGTTGTGTCCTCCTAATTTCAATAATTTCTTGTCTTCCAATTTTAACCACACACTTAACCATTCTAATACACTTGCTTCATAGTATGATCTTATGTTAGGGACAGCAAACACTCCTCTTTCAGTTGCATCTTGCATATAACTTTGTTTTATTCTTTGTCTTTTCCCCTCCCATATAAAATCAGATATCTGTTTTTGCCATACCATGAAAACTTTATCTTTCTTAATTACAGGGATTGTCCGAAACAGAAATAATAATTTAGGTACTATGGTCATTTTCACGGCTGCGATTCTCCCGAGGAGTGATAATTTTAAATTCTTCCATTCTTTCATTTCCTTCTTTATTTCTTCCCATTTTCCCCCCATAATTATTTCAAATTAAGTCCGAATTTTTGTTAGTGATTGTTATTCCCAGATATCTTGCTTTTCTTTCAATACTGAAACCCGTCATGTCTTTTATCTTCATTTCCTCTTATCTCATTAAATTCTTTGTGATCACATTTGTTTTTTCTATATTTATTTTTAAACCCGATATTTTTTCAGATTCTTTTATATTTTCTATCAGGGGTGGTATACTATTTATCAGGTCTTCTACTGACACCGCAATGTCATCCGCAAAGGCACACGTTTTGTATGAGTCCTCCTTTAAATTAATCCCTTTAATTTCTTTTTCATCATTTATTCTCCTTAGAAAGACATCTAAAGTGATTACAAGTAACATAGGAGAAAGGGGACAACCTTGTCTTGTCCCCTTCTTTATCTCTATAGATTTAGTTTTATTTCCGTTGATTATTATATTCACTGATTGTTTACTATAAATATAGGCTGTGCATATGCTATTGTAATTAAAGTTTTTTTTAAATTTCATCTTGCTGAAATGGAAAACCGGGGAAGAAAAATGGAATGAAGTATTCTGGAAAGGGCCTGAAACAATGAAAAGGTGTACATTCCACTGTAAAATTTTACTACATTAACTAATATTTGCATGACTGATCATCAAGGTGTATTACTGTGGCCTTTTCTATTTTGTGGTCTTTTTTTCCTTTGCTGGTAACTGATTGCAGAATGCTTCTCAACAAATTTAGCTTACAATGTTCTGGCCCTTGAGTAATATTTGCTGCTGCACACTTCCCACACCCTGCATACAAATGATAATTATTGAATGATTATCCATCACTCTCAGTGCAGAACACCAAGAACCATGGATTGTTAGACTAATTTCAGCTCTGTATCTGTAGAAAAAAACACACAAATTATCAGTCATCAGTCTTTCTTTTATTTGTTGCCACTATGGTTATATTACACTCTGCTTAAATGGAAAAAGTGAATACAAATGAAGCAACTTCCTTATTTGGAAGTTTTAAGATATTGTTGCATTTTCAGTAGGGTCAGTCCTGCTGTTAGACAGAGGAGTTTATCACATGGGAGGAATTTCTCTTAATTTCGAATGAAAAGAAAGTGGGGCCAGAACGCATTCTTGTGAATTAGCTAGTTCAGCGAATTTACATGAATTTGAATTGCATTTGAACTGACTTCCCATTGCCCGAAAATAGCTTGCCATTGCTCAAAATTGCATGTGATCACCTCTCATGCAATAATGTGAAACCCCATGATTGCATTCTGACTGACTTACCATTGCCTTCCAATTTCCCTTGTCTGATAACGTCCAGAGTGAGTGGCTGCCTCAGGCCTCAAATGTCATCAACCTGCTAAATTTGTCTGATTTCCATAAGCCAGTGTGGTGTAGTGGTTTGAGTGTTGGACTACACCTCTGGAAATCAGGGTTTGATTCCTCACTCAGCCATGGAAACCCACTGGGTGACCTTGGGCAAGTCACACATTCTCAGCCCCAGAAAATCTCCAAGGAAAACTGCACATTTTCTTACAACAAGAATTGGGAAGTATGTTACTTTCTTTGAGACAATTGTGTCTTTCCATCCCTAACTGAGGTCTATTCTGTACACAGTTGTCTTCCAGGTCTGCAAGTATTCCTAAAGCAACATTTTCAAACAATTTCTTGTGGATTTCTTACCTCTAGAACTGTCTCATGATTGATTAAGAATAATTTTCAAGCCATATGGAGATCTGGAAATCTTTGGCACTCCAGAGGTGCTAATTAACTCCCATCTGGTTATCTAACCATTTATTCTTAATAACAGAACATTACTAAAAATCCCAGATCAGAAAAGAGTAATGCATGTATCTCAGTTTAAGTTTAGTGCACTGCTAAATTTAAGGTCAAAGTGGAATGGGCAAAAGTGCAATTGTTCCCTCCAAAAATGAAATGTTGAAGGTGATATTTTAGGAATTGTGGGGGGGGGGGTTGTCAATATGTTTTTAAAAAATCTGTGAGGTGACCCCAGTCTATTGATGCTGGGTGATAAACTTTTAAAGGGGTTGATGGTATGATCAACCAATACGGCAGTAAACTCATGATAAGCATCTGTTAACCAGTCCTCACATTTGCTAAAAAGTGTATTACTTCTGATAGTAAACTGGTGGTCACACATTATCAGATGTGTAGTCAAGAGTATGCATACATGTCTCTGTGTACATGTGTGTGAGAAAAAGAATGAGAGAGTGAGCGAGAGAGCGAGAGAGCAAGCTCACCTGTATCATGGTAATACCCACCATGATGTATTATGTCAACATTCCCCATATGTTCCTTGCTTGCATCTGGATCAAGTTCATGACATCATATGTTAGGCAGGGCTTTAAAGATGGCTTGAACTATCACTTGTGGACAAACACCTCACTGAGCATTTTGCTGGGGGTTTAACAAGGTTGGAGAATGACAGAGAGAGAGATAGACTAGAACAAGCAGTACTGAAAATGAAGATAAATGATGTAGCTTGTTGGAACACAGTGTCAGGAAGAAAGGGTCAGGTTGGAAGAAAATGAGTTCTTCTAAGCTTGCTTATAAGGTAGAGCAATGTAACTTGATTTGAGCTGCAATTAGAGCTGTCAAGTAGCACTGAGGACTTCAGATGTCTTTATGGAGCACAATTTTTCTCTAAATCAAGCCTCCTTCTTTGTTTTATCCAATGTCTCCTTTTAAAAAACAACAACCAGAAGTAACAATTTGGTCACTACTTTTGTCAGAAGGGGCTAGTGCAACACCCTGAAGGCCCAGGAGCTTGGCAGGTGACCCATGAACCCTCTTAGGCTACCCATTCCTGCTCCAATAGCTGGGCTAAATGCTCAGATACAAAATCTAACTAGATTGTTTTTGAACAGAAGCAGCAGTTAGGAATAACCCTAGTCCAAGGTGTTTTCCAGCCCAAGGTGAAGGGCAAGAAACCGATGGATCTGAAGTCTGATCTGTCCAAAGTGCTGAACTGTTTTGGAGATATGGTTTAACATGCATGGAATACTGATCTTGTTTTTCTTCATCACAGTCTGGAGAACTGCAGCAGGGAGTCCTCACTACTCAGCTGCCTCCCTCCCTTAGCTGTTTAATGGACTAGCAACAATGCATGCAGCTTGCTGTCTGTTGGGGGCTAGGTTTTGGATTCAGTGTAAGAGGCTAGTGAATAGCCCCTTTTACCCCATCCAAAATTTGATACACCTGTGTGTAACCTTGAGTCACATATGCATCTATGTCATGAAAAGGATTCCAACAATTTCCCCCAGATTTAACCTTCTGAACTGGAGAGACCAGAAACTGAACCTGCAAATGTCACTATGGAAAGTCTGTGCTGAGTTTTATAACAAGGAATCTCCCTGGTAATATTCTGTCAGGTTTTGCTCATATGGCATCAGCTTTTTGCTTGTAAAGCAATCTTCTCCCCCTTCCTTCCTTCTCTGTACTCTTCAGGTCTAATTATCTCATCTCTTCTCATTGAGAAGGAAATTAAAACACACACACAACAACAACCACCTAATTCTGGGATTGCTAAAGGATCAGAGAGCCCTGTTAGACTCCACCAATGATTCAACACACACATCCAATTGGTAACTCATTCCCGACATAACAAATAAGCAATGATTGGCTTGCCATGCTGAATTTTGATCAATCACTACTTCCCTAGAGTCCTAGTTAAGGTGGTAATTAATGTTTATGTTCTTATTTCCCACTGCAGTTCTTTTTCAACATTAGATGTGTGTGTGTGTTTTTATTATGTAATTAGTGTTTGAATAAAGATGATATCATAATATTGGGAGGGGGACCTTTATATACAACTTTTTCTGGAGCTGCAAAGCTCTCTGCTCCTGGAGAGACAGCATCCCCCCCCCCCGCTTTTCACCTTGTGTCTAAAGTACGATAACCACAGTTTGGTCATTTGAAATGAGCAGAAAAGTAATGCAAATTAAACTATCTTTCACAACTGTCTCCAGCAGCAGGGCTGAGAGAGATGTCCTTTATCCCCTTTGCTCTTCTGCTACCTCAAGACATGTTGGAAGATATTGTCTTCATCATTCATGTTGAAGAAAAACTGAATTTACAGCCCAATTGGCTTAAAAAAAACATGTAAGGGGTGTGTGTGTGCTCCAGCTTGCTCTTTTTACTCATGGAGTAAAACACCTTGTGGTGATGCTGGGTTGTAATGGTTACTTTAACTTGATTTGTGCTTCCAACTCTAATATCTGGACTGCCCTAGCAATATGGAGGCTTGCTTCAGCGTTGTGTCATGGATGTACTTGTAGAGGTAAATGTGCATTGCTAATAATCCTTCAGAAACAGCTTGTCTACTTTATTTTCCAACTCAGCAGATGCTGTTTTCCATCTGAGCTCCAGACTGAACGTGACAGAGTGATAGCATCTTCCAACTAAATAAGAACTGAAAAATCTAGAGTCCTTTTTCAAACAGTAGTCAGACTCTTCAGGAAATGAAACTTGGGCTGTTATCTGTGGAAGCAACAAAACACGCATTAAAAATAGTACATGCAATGTTACCTTTCTTACTCTGGTCCTTTGCCTTGATCTTATAACTGCCCTCATCCCACACCAAGAGAAAAGTGAAAGGGAACAGCATTCTGCAGGGCTAGCCCAACTAGTAGGCAGAGTGTGGCAACTGCACTACCAGATTACTGGAGATTGAACCAGATTGATGCCATTTTGCTAGAATTGAAGATTGCATGCTTTCATTGGCTAGAATCCTGTTGGTGACTTATTTTTCTGAAGTGACTTATGTTTGTGGGAATTAGAATTGGAATGTTCTGTAAAATCCATATCCAGCAAAGTGACTGATATACAATAGGTTTGATGCACAACAGGACCGATGCACGTTAGTCCCATTGTGCATTGAGACACAGGCTAGGGAATGCTGATGCATATCAGTAGAGCTCAATGTGCATTGGGACATTCTTGCTGGAGTCTCATTATACATCTTCACCAGTCACTAAGAAACAGGGTTTCTTAGTGCCTGTGCTACATAGCTAAGGATACTTAAAGTTACATAACATATAGACCATGATAGAGAATTTGGGCCATTATTGGCAAATATATTATTTTCAGAGTTGGTTGAACTGTAGAAGCAAACTAAGCAACTACCCAAGGTGCCAAAATTTCAGGGGCACCTGTCTCACCTGTGTAAATATTTCCAAGAACTATTCAAGAAGATACAATATATGTTATTAACGGGCACCCTGTTCAGGCATTCGCCTTCAGTGTGTGGCGGAAAGAACTGGCTAAGATCAAGACATTTTTTCAGGAGACAAATTAAGCATCTAGAAATAAAATAAAACTTGAAGCATTTAATTTTTTTAAAAAATAAATAGCCCATAAAAGGAAGCAGCATGGGTTTTATTGGGTGTTGAACAGAACATGCCCGTGAGACAATGGTGCTCCTAACATTGCTGAGGTGTTGGTTTTGGGGTTCTGTCTGCACTACTAAATCTAGCAATGTCCATTCCCACAGGCAAGATTGCATTGTATGTTCATTGAAATGTGTTTCTAACAGTGCTCAGTGGGACTTCCTTGCTAGAAACAGTTCATAGGAGGGGGCAGGCTTACCCAGCTTCTCCCTCCTTCACTGGCACCAATGCCCCAAAGGGTATTTCCTTTTCCTTTTTTATGGAGTGTGTCTACAAGTGGTAAAAATCCTCCCCACTTTCCAGTCATCTATATTTATCTCAGAGGTCTATATAAGACTTTGTAACTGCATTTCATACAATCATAGAGTTGGAAGGGACTGAAAAGGCCCATCTACTCCAAATTCATCTACCCCTCCCTCCACTCTGCAGTTAAAATACTTAAAGGAGGTGGGCATACAACTTCTGTTTAATCCTCCCACAAAGAGAGTACACAAACCTCTAAGGGAATTTATTACACTGTCATACAGCTCTTACAGTCAAGAAGCTCTCCCTAATATTTAGGTAGCATCACAATTCTTGTCATTTGAACCCATTCTCATCCCTGAAGCAGCAGAGAACAAGCTCATTTCATTGTTTATAATGACATCCTTTCATGTATTTAAATATAGGCCTCTCAATCTTCTTTTCTCCCAACTGTAGAGGCATACCTGGCTCCTTATGTTGGTCCTACAGTGGTCCTCGCTAGGTTGTTCCTAATAGGGCTTGGTTTCCAGACCTTTCACCACCTCCATCGCCTGCCTCTGCATATGTTCCAGTTTGTCAATATATTTCCTGAACAGTGGTATCCAGAACTGGACAGAGTATTCTAGGTAAGATTTGAACAAAGCAGAATAGAGTGGTACTTTATTTATTTTATTACTTTCCCCTATATGGACATGTTTGGATGAACACAGTTAAAGAACTCCTATTACTGGGAACCTCAGCCATATACAGCTGCCAGGTTAAAAAACAAAATAGAGCAAATGATGGTAACCTTGCGATTTCTTGCTTTGCAGTTGCCATTTATGCTATGAACGTCAAGAGGCCTTAGGCAAAGTAGCATATGCTATGATTGCTTCCATCCACATAAATCACGGCCTATAACCCCAAATGCCAACAACTAATTCTGGACCTTGAGACAGAAAAATACAATTTATACAGTAATATAGAACTGTAATAAATAACAACAATTTTCTGCCTTTTTATTATATTGAGAATCTTCTATCTGAGATGGTTGTCTAACGCATCTTAAGCATAGGACCACTCCTGAGAACCATGAGGCTGTTTCATGCAAGCACGACCCCTGAGTATATACTGGTTCTAATAAATTACCCTGGTGTTTTGAGATTATTTCAAAGTTTGATGTGAGGCCTTTGAACTTGGATGGTCCTTTCATGCACATAAAACACTGATGAATATTGCAGTCATTAAATGAAGAGAATATCTCTATGTGAACATAGAAGCCAGGGCTAGATATTCTTGTGGGACTATGCTGACAGATGCAAGGATAATGGGAAGAGAAATATAAGAAAAGCTCTGCCAGGCCATTTTCATTGCTGGATTGTGTGCATTGTGTGCAGAACAATGGTCAGTGTTTACAAAATCTTATTTGACTGCAACCTACAGCTAATGGATTTGGGATGCTTCCATATTCAGTTCCAAGGCAGAAAAAACAAACAAAAACAAAGCACAGTCTTATAAAAAACCTCACTTGGTCTGTTCCTCTGGCCTTATGAGACATGTTTTGAAAGTCATTTACTTAGGAGCAAGGGCATCCTAAAACCCTACGCATGCTGCCAGAATGTTTCTTTTTAGCAACACAATTGCTTCATTATTTCATATAATTGATTGCTTTTCTTCCCTCCTTTAAAATGGCCTTGTGAATTAGAGTTCTGAAGTGTCATTGTCGAATTGGTATTTGATGGCTCTTGAAAAACAAGGGAAATAAGCTTGTCTTTTTCAGGGTTATCACCCCTGCCCCTGTATATGGGTCCTTAACTAACACTTCCTTTCTTGTTTTGGTCGATATTTTACTTTGAGATGACTATATTATATGTGAACTGTGCGAATTATACGAAGCAAATCTTTTCATGCCCTGAACAAAAAATAAACAAAAGGAATTTAAGCTTTTCCAGAGGCACTAAGTCTGTGCCTGGACTATACCTTGGTTTGGAATCAACCCACGTGATGGAATTTTTGTTTTTGTGAAACTATCCTCTTCCTGTGGAAAATAGGCATACCAGGAAAAATGCTACGCTAAAACATTTTTTTCAGTGTATAGTTTTCCATGGGACCCAGCATGGTGTAGTGGTTTGAGTGCTGGACTACCACTCTGGAGACCAGGGTTCGATTTCCATCTCAGTCATGAAAACCACTGGTTGACCTTGGGCAAACGACATTCTCTCAGCCTCAGGGGAAGGCAATGGCAAACCTCCTCTGAATCAATCTTGTCATGAAAACCCCATGATAGGTCTGCCTTAGGGTGTTAAGTTGGAAATGATTTGAAGGCACACAACAAGAAATAGTTCTCCATAAGAAGGGATTTTTTTTCTAGAGTAGATGAGGAATTCTGAGAGTTGATAATGGCATGGTTTAATGGTTTGATCATTGGATTACGACACTGGTAGATCAGAGTTTGAATCACCACCCAGTCATGGAAACCAACTAGATGACTTTGGGCAAGTCACACTCTTCCAGCTTGAGAGGAAGGCAGTTGAAAGTTTCAGCTGAATAAATCTTGCAAAGAAACCCCTATGTTAGGTTCACCATAAGCTGGAGTCAGTTTGAATAGTCAGTGCAGTGTCATGTTTTGAGTACTCGACAAGGACATCACAAGATCAAGGTTCAAAATAACATTCAGCTATGGAAACCCACTTGGTGACCTTGGGCAAGTCACTCTCTCAGCCTCAGAGAAAGGCAAGTAAAACTTGCTGAGCATCACCGTAAGTTGGAAATGACTTGAAGGCACATAATAGTAACAAACAAGTCCAAACAGTAGCATTTCTAAGCTCTTCAGTTCTTTCCCATCAGGTCATAAAATGCACATATTAATGCAGGAGGTAGAGCAATACAGAACTTCTTTAGTTCTGTATTACTCTACCAGGTTTTGGAAACATAATTGGATGTAATAAGCATGATGTTTTCATGCTTGATGTTGCTGGAGAAAGAAAGATGAAAGGGAGCCTCTTCAGGTCTATTTTTTGTATTCCTTTCATTATAGAACTAATGAAATGTGTATTATTTATCCATAATAATCATCCTTAATTATCAGCCTTGCTGATCTTTTCCTCTATGGACTGGCAACTTTTGAACCAGACCCTTTAGCAGGAATATCATCACTAGCAATTAACAACAATTTGCTTATTTCCAAGCTGTGAAGAATTTCCCTTTCTGTTTTCTGTATATCAAACCTTTAAACTCATGAAATCTAACCAGTCTGTTGACAACTGCTACATTTTGCCATGATGTTTGGCTCCTATTATCATTTGGAGGTGTGAAACTGGTGACACAGTCACTTTAATCAGATTGATCACATTCCACTGCATTGCATGCAATCACAGGTTAACTTGCAAGCTTTTCCTGCACAAACTAATGAAAGGCTCTGAATAAATCAGAAATGTGCACACTTCTGTACCAATAGTATTGATTGGCATCCATCAGTTGTAAATCCCATTCCCAGACATTATCACAAAAAATAGGAGAGCCAGTGTGGTGGAGTGGTTAGAGCAGCTTTTATCTTTTTACCCTGGAGGCATCCCTGAAATAATTTGCAGTCTCAGGGGACCCCTGCATAAAAATAATATCCATATGATTATCTCTTAGCCTGAACTGCCCAAGCTGAAAGCTGTGTAAACAAAGCCCACAAATGGCAGGGGCTGACTGTAATTGTGAGAATAATTTGGGAAAAAACAAGAGCCATGAAGTCCACTAGCCCACAGGGTTAAAGCAGGATATGAATGGAACAGGTGCTGCTGTTGATGTTAAATACAGTGCAGCCATGGCGTATGCAAGTTCACCATACACGGACTTGAAGTCATGCGGATGGCGAGCCTGAATATGGGGCTTGACCATACGTGGAATTTGCCTTATGTGGGGGGAGGACCAGAACGGATCCCTTGCGTAAGGGGAGGGCGCACTGTAATGTCATATCATCTTGTTAGACTAAACATTTAGTTTTCAGCTGTGCCTTATTTGCAACCAGAAAGGGTGAAATGTGGTCTTCACATCCCTGTTCTGTTGGCCCAATGGCAAGTCTCCTCTCCTTCCGGTTTTCCCTTCCTTTGCTATTGCTACTGAAAGTGAAATTGATTCTGTGCCCTCTGGTCTTATGGGGATTTATCATATAAGGGGTTGCTGTAACACCCTCTTGCATCTTAGTCACTCAGATTGCTGCCAAACCTGGATGGCAACAAAATTTAAGGCAACACATTTGGCGGTGGTATGACCAGAGATGGTTCTAGGGACATTTGGTGTGGCCTTGTGAAGTTGCCCAAAAGCTAGCTGTCTGTCTGTCTGTCTGTCTGTCTGTCTGTCTGTCTATAATGCAGGACAAGTGATGGAAAACCCAAATTGGATTTGGGCATTCTATAAATAGCATGGACCCCATTCAGGGCTTTGACCATGTGTATACAGTCATCCCCCCACTCAGGGGGAATTCAGAATATATGTCATGCCCAGCCTGGAGGACGACTCAGAGGATGAGCCAGAGCCCCTGGGACCTGAACCTATAATTGGGGAGACTAAGGTTGACCCTAGCTCTGCTGGAGCAGCGTCTGTGGCCCCTCCAGAGGTTCAGCAGCCAAGTCTGCCTGGGGCCGAGGCTGTGGACATAGAGGAGGATCTAGAAAGTGTGCCTAACTTCAGGGAGCATTGAGCTGAAAGAGAGGGCCTCTGAAGATCACTGAGGCTTTACCAGAAACGCGTTTGTAATTAGACACACCTGAATGCCTGCTGCCTGCCTATTTAGGCAGCTGGAGCATGTGTGCTCCTTTGCCAGTGGTTATCTGACCTTGCTGTAGGAAAAACTGCGTCTCTGGTCCCTGTGCCTTCTTGGAACATATCCTTGCTTCTTAGACTGCTGACTATCTTGATTATCTGGAAACCTTGACCTTGGACTGCCTTATTGACCTGCCTGTCTGATACCTTGAATCTTGGACCGTTTGACAATTCTTTTGGTAATCCTTCTGCTCGTACTGCCTTGAATCTCCAAGACTGTGTTGCTTGCATCGACTCTCCTATCTGGGGGTTTGTTTGAGAACTAGGCTGGCTTTATCATCAATTTGGCTGCTTTCCTGGGCAATATATATCTAATGTAGACAAACTCTGTGTCTGGTCTGGAGGGCTGCAGATTACAGCCCAGTTCACTGGGTGATGAACTGTAGACTGTAGTCAGATTCATAGGAGGCTGTTTATCCCATAACTGGACACTGCAGTTAAGAGAACATTTGTTCTTATGTTTTACTGAAAAATACCTTCATCCCTAGAATACGCTAAAAAAATTGATAGCTTTCAGCTGACCTACTTTCCTGGCTTGTTGGCTATTTCATCTGTTTCTCCCACCTATCGCTTCCCCATCTGCTAGGCATTTTTAGATCAGAGGAGCTTCCTTGAATATAGCAAAATGTCAGGTAGACTTCATAAGGGCCCACACTCACTTTTAAGCTGATGATATTTTCATATTGTAAAGGAAGGATGGGGTTGGATGAGAGCTTCACTCTATTCTTTCTGAAGAAGTGCCAGAGAACAAAGAAAAAACTGTGACTAGATGAGAGTTTTTAAATTCCAGATGAGAAATTTCAGTCATGTGGAACCTTGATAAGAGCATCTACTGTAGAATATGCTGTCTACAGTGGAACCTGGCTGCTTGGATGGAAGTGTAAGGACCTCACTTTTCATGAACATATTACAGTCACATGGCACTTCACTACATGATTCTCACCAGAAAGTGCTTAGGTTTTGCACTGACTTAGGAGAAACATCTTAATAAACTGTTCAGCATTTTAATAGATTTGCTCTGGACATGATCTTTAATTAAGATATACATGTGGATGTTGGATGGCTATCTGTCAGATATATTGTAATTTCAAGACTCTTGCCTTTAGCACAAGGCTGAATTGGATGGCTTGCAAAGTCTCCTCCAAATCTAACATCCTGTGAGTCCAAAACAAGTGGACAGCATGTGTGGTCATAAAACTGCATGTGCCCCACTTATACTGAGAAACAACTACAGACCGGTCTCCCTCATACCATTTTTGGGCAAAGTGATCGAGAGGGCAATCGCCCTCCAACTCCAAGCTGTCTTGGATGAAGCAGATTATCTGGACCCATTTCAAACCAGCTTCAGGGTGGGATATGGAGTTGAGATGGTCATGGTTGCCTTAGTCGATGATCTCTGTCTGGGCATCGACAGAGGAAGTGTGACCTTGTTGGTGCTCTTGGACATCTCAGCAGCTTTCGATACCATCAACCATGGTATCCTTCTGGAACGCCTGAGGGGTTTAGGTATCCAAGGCACTGCACTTCAGTGGTTCCTCTCAGGTAGATTCCAGATGATGGAGCTGGGGGGCAGCTGCTCTGCAAAAAGAGAACTTACATCTGGTGTCCACAGGGTGCCATTCTGTCCCCCACGCTGTTTAACATTTACATGAAACAGCTGGGAGAGATCATCTGGAGACAGTATGCTGATGACACCCAAATACACTTCTCTATGTCTCCGACAGATGCAGTGACTAAGGATGGCATATCTCCCCTGGATGCCTGCCTTGTGTCAGTAATGGGCTGGATGAGGGAAAACAAACTGAGGTATTAGCGATAGGTTCCCCAAGTCCAGGGACAGAGATTTGTCAACCTGTTCTGGACAGGATTACACTTCCCCTAAAGGATGAAGTACACAGTTTGGGGGTACTTTTGGATCCATCTCTACAGTTATAATCTCAGGTAGATGCGATGGCCAAAAGTGCCTGGCATCAGCTTCGGCTGATATGCCAACTACGTCCCTATCTGGACCGAAAGGACCTTGAAGCAGTAGTACTTGCACTGGTAATCTCTTGTCTTGATTTCTTCAATGCGCTCTACTTAGGGCTACCTATGTATATGTTCGGAAGCTTCAGTTGGTTCAAAATGCGGCTGCTAGATTGGTCACTGGAACACCTAGATCTGACCATATAACACCTGTATTAAAATTTCTTCACTGGTTGCTAATCAGCTTCCGGGCACAGTACAAAGTGTGGGTCATAACTTTTAAATCCACCCCGCACTCTCAGAACATCTGGGAAGAATCTTCTGGATTATCCAAATACCAGATTATTGTCAATTTTCCACAAAGCATTTATTGTCATGGCCCCTAAACTGTGGAATGCTTTACTGGTAGAGATCCGACTGATTACTACTCTAGAAGCTTTTAAGAAAGTGATTAGAACGGATCTTTTCTGGCAGGCTTATCCCCCTGATCTTTTATAAAACTGAAGGGACATCCCATTCTAAGAGAATGATATATTGATATATGGATTTTAATGTGCTTTCTTGATTTTAAGATGTATTTTATATATGGAAATTGGTGTTCCATTTTTATTATTGTAAATTTGCCTTGATCTGTAGGGAGAGGCGGGAAATATAAACTATTATTATTATTATTATTATTATTATTATTCCACCACCAATCTCCAGAGCCTCATATGAACTTAGATTACTCTTCTGTAACCTAAACCACATGCCCTCCCCATGTGTGTTCTTATTTTTAAAAAAGTTTTGGTGGAAAGGGGTGATGTTGCTTCGGGTGGGGTTGGTAGAAGGGGTGGAAATTGACCTTTCAGATACTGTGAAATTGTGCATTCTAATTCTATGACTGGCAGCCTGGATACCATATATGGAGGGAATATGTCTTACCCATACTTTTGTTGTGGTTTGTATGGGTCAGGCTATATTGGCTATTGGTCCATTGGCAGCAACATGCCAAACACCAAGCTATTCAGAGCTGAGTCACTGGACTATATTTGTGTATGTAATTTCTCCATGACGATCATATTATCTTCATAGGATGTATCTTAGGGCTGCAAGCTGGAGCCTTTTTCACACTGTGCAATTATACCTGTTTCCTTTCATTTTAACTGCCAGGGCTGCATCTTATGGAACCTTGGGGTTTGTAGTTAAGTGAGCCCCTAGTCCAAACCTTGGTTCTCCAGGTGATTTGGACTTCTAGCCCCAGAAGCCCCAACCAGCTTGGCCAAGAGTCAGGAATTCTGGAAGCTGAAGTCCAAAACACCTGGAAGCCCAAATCCCCTAGAGCTTTCTGGCAGGGAATTCTAAATATTCCTTCTGGAACTTCACATCCCAGGATTCCACAGGCTGTTGCTATGGAGGATTATTTATTTTTATTTACAGTATTTATACCCCACTCTTCAGCTCTAAAGGCTCTCAAGGCGGCTTACAATTATTATTTGACTGTTATCTGCCCTAAGGTTAAAGTGGATTCATAGCACTATAATGGTGTAGTTTGAAAGGGCCCCTAATGTCGCTTGAGAAATAGTATGTTATCTTCCTGGACAATGTAGGTACTCTCTGCTTTTACAATAAACTCATGAAATCCAAGTACAAAAGATGTGTTGATGATAACATATTATTCCTGTGGAATGAGCCTGCTCTTACCAGACTGAATTCAGAGAGGTATTTAGAGTAAAAAACCTCAGCCTTGGAGACACGTCTAAGAGCACTACAGAACACTGTTGGGATCTGATATTTGATGTACTTTTCCTCCCCATCTAGAGGGAGAATAAGAATGTATTTCAGAATGCCTTTCTCCAAGTTAATTTTGGGAACTGTAGTTGTGTGGCATAGAGAATAAGGTCTGTATGCACATCAAACTAAAGCTACATTCCCCAAAATAGAACTCGTGCAGATAAAAGACAATGAACATCGCCCGAACTATGATTACTATTGTATTACTCTCACTATAATTATGTTTCTTCATTCCCCAGCTTGTGTTATGGATTGTACACTGGTACGATACTGAGTACCACTCTTTCACCCATGACGGGGCTTGTGTCTGGTGGTTTTGGTTGAGCCATGAGTGGTGCTGAGCTGAAGCAAAAACCAGCAAGAGAATCCAGTGGTGTTGTTTACAGAAAAAACACATTTATTATGGCTTAGCCACAGTGGGCAAGTTGCCTCCTCTAATTCCATGTGTGGCTCCCCAAGCCCCCAATACACCCCAAAGCCCCGAGCTCCATATTTCCAAGCACTTTCTGGACAACTTTGCCACCAAAGTACTCCAGGCAAACAGTTACCTTCTTTTCCCCCCCTCTATGATTCCCAGAGCTGGAAACTAGCTTAATTATGAGCTGGTCCTTTCCATTGGGCTGGAAACACACAGTATGGACTGCAGGGGAAATGGTGCTGGGGGTGGGATTGGCCCCTGCCTTTTGTGCTGTTCCATACTGGTGTTTCTATACTACATCCCACTTCATCCAGTTGTATTTAAGAATACCTTTTGGTAATGGGAGGCATAAATTTTTCTCTAATCCATACACTCTCAAGGCCGCTGCCACCACTGTAGAATTAATGCTGTTTGACACCTAATCCTCAGTGCTGTGGAATTCTGGGATTTGTGTTTGTTATGGCACCAGAGCCTCTGACAGACAAGGCTAATATCTCACAAAAGTACAAATCCCCAAATTCCATAGCATTAAGCCACCAGCAGTTAAAGTGGTATCGACGCATTAATTCTGCAGTGTTGACACAGCCCAAGTCAGAGAAGAAATAAGTATCTGAAAGCCAAAGTCTCCTACTAGCATAATGGGTATATCTATGTTGCCACAGTTACAGCCGTTTGATACCACTTTAGCAAGTGTGACTGGTTCTGAGATCATGCTAAATCAGGGCTGGGGAACTGTTGGAAGATGTGTTGGCCTCATAAGAGATCTTGAAGTACTTCAACAGCCATAGAAAATTTCAGCTTTTTGCTCTAGATGCTAGAAGTCATGGAGGGCAATTATTGTTTATTGTTTTATTATCCCAATCCCCCCTCCCCTTTCCTCAGCTTACTTCAATTACTGGAACTGTACAAAAGTAGCTTTGCACTCAGTTAATTCAATGAAATGGGGGGAGGGGGGGAGAAGGGGCAGAAATTGCCCTTTCCAGTAAGTTTTGGCACAAGCAAACTGCTGCAGTGCCTCCCAGCTTGCATGTTCTTCCTCCTTAATAATTCTGCCATCTTCACCACACTCCGTTTCTTGGACACACATGTCCTGTTTTTTATCTGTCAATTGTGGGGGTAATAGTAGCAATGTGGAGTGGTGCTGATTGAAAATGTGTTGGGGGTGCAAACAGGGTTTGTGGCTGGGTGCATTTTCCTCATCCTGTTTAGTCACTTCTGCGGGAAGATGCATAGATTAGGTAAATACAGGTAATAAATAAACACATTCCAAAAAGGTGTAAACATATGCAAAATTTCATACTAAACAAAAAGGAACATATTGCAACTTGGCACAAAATGAGAAGGGAAGAAAATACAAATGGGACTTGGAAAAACAACAACGACTGAGAGGCTTTTTGCAAGCCCAAACATGAACTCATACTTTATTTTCCAGGCAGTGCTGCTTAGCACACACAACCCATTGTTGCTTTAAACAACAACATGCACATTGGATCAGCCCTTTGGATTATAGTCATCTTATCTTGGTGTCGATCAGTTTTGCATCTTATATATGCAGCCCTTCCATTGGCTTCTGTAAGTCTACCGGTAACAAAGAGTAAAAACAACCAAAACCATTCCATTTACTTTTGAAAGATTTACTAGTCCTTGAGGATTCATTAAAACGCCACATATTGCTTGTGCACGCATCATGCATGCACACGATGCACGTACCCATCCACCCATCACAGGGTTTCTATGGTAACCAGAAGAACCTATGGGCAGCTGCCTTTTCGGCCATCTGAGGGAAGCTTTTTTCTTTTAAGGCACATAAACTAAGCCTTTATTCACAAAATGACAACGAATTGCCTTGAACTGTGAATGGTTTGTCTAATGTTTACTGGATGAATGAAGTTAACCCAAGAAACAAACAGAAATGACTCATGTTTCTCGAGAGATTTATACACTATTTTCTGACAACACTGGCATAGGAATGCAATATGATGGCAAGCAGGCTCAAGCTCTAATATAATATCAAATTCTTCATACATAACGATGAAAAGCACACTTTATTTTTGCATATGTTTTGGCTAAGCCTAAGGGAGGCAAGTGCTGTCATTGAGCGTTGAAGACTTATGTCTTGAAAATTCAAAGTAGCGTGTAGCCAAAGCTGAATATATTCTGTACTGTACCTTAGAAAAGTGACTGTTTTACTACAACTTCCAGAAACCCACCAGCCAGCATATTTGGCATCTGTACATAAAAAGTTAAATGGCTGCACTGCAGCTTCTGCACTGTGTCAATAATAGCTGGACCCTCAGCCTTGATAAAACATTTCAAAAGAGCCCTTTGGGACAGATGGTAGGCCCATCAGGGAGAATCTTCTGATTTTCACCATTGCCAACTAAATGCTTCCAAATAGCCTATGGCATCATTGTCTTTTCCCATGATTCATTTTTCTGATGATGTGGTGAAGTACAAGAGCCTCAATTTAGTCATCCTGGCTTCCAAGATAGCTCCAGGTGTTGATCTGGTCTAGAAACCCATTTCATAGATCATAAAATTGGAAGAGACCTAAAGGGCCATCCAGTCCAGCTTCTTCCAGCAGGATACACACAAGCACCCCTGGCAGATGGCCAGCCTTTGTTTAACAATCTCCAATGGAAGATACTTCACCACACGTTGAGGCAGCATATTCCACTGTCAAACATCGCTTACTTCAGGAAGTTCTTCTTAATATTGAGGTGGAATCTCTTTTCCTGCAATTTGAATCCATTGTTCTGGTCTGATTTTCTGGAGCTGCGAAAAACACATGTGTTTTGTCTTCTTGGTTTCACTCTTCTTCCAGCACCACATCTCAAATGAATTCATTTTCTATCAGCTTTCTTCACTGTCCAGCTCTCACATCCATACATGATGATGTGGCTTGGATTGTCCTCACTTTATGTCAGTTATGTCTTTACACTTTATGATCTTGTCCAGTTCTTTCATAGCTGCTCTTCTCAATCCCATTCTTTTTATTTCTTGACTCAGTCACCAAGAATCAAGTTAACTCAAGGGCAGTTAACAACAAAGTTCTAAAGGACATAGATCCTCACTTGTTGTAAACTGCAGCAATTCATTTGTATGTAGACTGCTGTGCAACATGGGGGTTCCATCTGGCTATCATTAAGGGCTGTCAAAGATAAACCTCCCCCAACAAACATTTATTCATGTTATGCAATTTAAAGAGCAATCTTATCGCTGCTTGGAAAGGAATGTAGAGGTGGCTCGTAGAATGTTGTACACCTTTTTCTTCACTCTTGGGCATATTGTTCATTGTCTGAGGTTTCCCTAATGCAGTGGCAGAAACTCAGTTGCTATTGCTGTCCTGCAATGATGAGGTGACACTGAGGTAGGTGTCAGGGAGGAAGAGGAACTGCATGGTCTTATGCCCCCAACTATATGACATGCAGCCCCCAAAATGTAGTAAAAAAAGGGTGGCAAATGCAGCCTCTGGGAATTTATTAAAGGGGAAAGGAGGATTTAATGTTAAGTGTAATTGTTTGAGCTGGTGTGGTATAGAGGTTTGAGTGGGACAAGGGCCCTTATCAGATGAGTGTGGAACTGGGGGTCTTCTGCACTGGGCGATTCGAATTTCGTCATAACGCAATGTACTGTCATACCTGGGAGTCCTTCCGCATTGGCAGGATTCAAATTGGCCAATCCGCATTCGCGGAAGTGCATTCAGTGCAGAATGTTTTGTCAAACGAGCTCAACATGAGGATTGGCCGATTCGTATCGGCCGCCTCGCACATGCTCAGTGGTGCCCTGCATGGGTTGCGACCTTAAAGCTTCCGGGTGAAGGGGAGGTCACGTCGACAGCCGGTAAACAGCTGGAGAGCCAGCTCATGCACATTAACAATCGCGATACAACGTGCCCGTTATGTTTCCTCTTACAATCCTGCTTGGTTTTAACGTAACCTTGACCTTCCCTTGCAACAAATTAGCAATGCCCGGTTCTGCTGTGTGTGTGGTGTGAGTGTGTGTGTATGTATTCTGGGGGGCGGGGGAGGCGTTCCAGCGGCTGTCAAAGAGCTGGATGGCCATCTGTCAATGGGGATGCTTTGATTAAGATTCCTGCATGGCAGAAGGAGGTTGGACTGGATGGCCTTTCTTGGGTTCGCCGTGATTCCAGCGGCTTCCTCCTCCTCCTCCCGGTTGGGATCCAGCCTGGGCTGCATCCCAGGCAGGGAACAGTGCGGGGCCGCTAGAATCGCGGCGATCGCCGCCGTTCCAGCGGCTCCTCCTCCTCCTCCCGGCTTGAGAGGCATCCTGGCTGCATCCCAGGCAGGGAACCGGCGCGGGGCCACTAGAATCGCGGCGATCGCGCCGTTCCAGCGGCCTCCTCCTCCTCCCGGCTTGAGAGGCAGCCTAGGCTGGCTCCCAAGCGGGAGGAGGGAGGAGGAGGCTGCTGGAACCGCGTTCCAGCGGCCCCGCGCCTCTTCCTGCCTGAATCAGCAGAGGCTCTCAAGCCGGGAGGGAGACGCTGGCCGCCATGCGCCTCTTCCCTGCCTGGGATGCAGCCAGGGATGCCTCTCAAGCCGGAGGGAGGAGGAGGAGCCGCTGAACCGCCCCCCCCTTCCCTGGAACGGCAAGAGGAAAGACCCACCGGAAGTAAAAATTGGAATCTGGGGGTCTTGCGACGGAGTTTCAGGAATGGGAATTCATACCAGACCCATTCGCACTGACGAACAGAGCCCCAATCCGGATATCGCCAATCCCTTATTAAGTGCACTCGCCAACACGCTCCAAAAGAGGAGTCAGTACGCATCAGTTCGGAAGCTCGGCATTCCGTGAGTGCGGTTGGCCATTCGAATGCTGGTATGATGGTACTTTGCAAAATAACATGAATTCGAATCACCCAGTGCCAAAACCCCCAGTTCTACAACTGTCTGATAGGCCTAGGACTTTGAGAAACCTGACCCATTCAGAATGGAAACTCACTGGCTGAGCTTGTGAAGCCACAAATTCTCACGCTTCATAGGCTGCTAACATATTGCAAATAAAGCAGTTTGACAGCACTTTAATATCCATGGCTCAGTGGCAACAGTCAGAGAAAGGCTCTATCAAACCTCCTCTGAATAAGTCTTGCCAACAAAACCTTGTTAGAAGGTTGTTATACATAGGAGTTGACTTGAAGTCACATAAGAACAACAGCAACAACAAATTTGAACAGATACCATATTTTATTCCAGTTGGACACCATTATTTACAGAGACATATTAGTAAAACATTTCACAGAGTACATAAAATTTCACAGTTAATATTTATAGGTGCATAGTTCATGCTCAATTACTTTATATATATGTATATATGTATAGAAATATATTAACAACTTTCACAATAATGTCATCCTTAGACAGAAAAGAGTAATCATCAGAAACATTAAAAAAATTATTGTAAACAATACTAAAAGTACTGACAATCTGTCAACAAAACATGTACAGCTTTACAAATAAGGAGTAGACACTTAGGTGTTTTTTAAAACTTGTTCTCAAACTTTTTAGAAGTTGAAGCCACAATATCCACACAACAACAATGGCTCTGAGACCCAAACTTTCATTTCAGAGGTAAGGGATATTACTGAAATGAAAACTGGACACAGTTACAGATGTTCCGATCATTGCTGATGGAAGACTTCAAAAGACACTGTAGAAACTATAAAAATAGTTTACGACTGGGCACATTGGAACTCAGCACTTGTACAGGACAGGATGTCTTTGTTAAGGAGACAGAAGAAAGAGAGCGGGATTTATGCTTCAGGTTCATAGTCCTGGTATTCCTCCTGTTGGGAACAGCAATAGTCAACAAGAGAGAAGGAAAAGGAAATGGATGAAAAGGATTAGGGAAAGGAGGAAGAGAAGAAGAGAAGGAAAAGAAAAAAAAATTAAATTTGAATACACAATGCAACCTGAAGGATAATTTTCTCTGTAGTGGTAAACCCGTGTCCAGGCTGTACTTCAAATTTTGAGTAGAGGTGCACAAGCTAGAAGGGGTACTTCTCCTCTTTCCCCACCCCTTTCTCTCTCTCTTTCACACACACAGACAACAAATATTTGTTGTATACATAGAAAACAATCCTGTGAAGGATAAGACTGACCAAGAACTCTTCTCTGTAATACCCACTTTTCAGACCTGTGAAGAAGAGCCTGACCTGTACTAGTTTCCATTCAGTTCTTTCATCCAAAGTCATCTCTCCATCTTGTTTCACTCTTCAGAGACTTCAGTTCTCATCAGGGATCAAGATTTAGACTTCTGTTGGGGATAAGATGACTTGTGGAGAGAGAGATGGTAATGAAGGAGCAGACAGATTAGTACAATCCTGCTCTTCATGTGTTTACTACATTGAGAAATGGAATGCCTGAAGAGGGCTCCAAGGTCTTTTCAGTCCTTGTGAGACTGATATAGATCATGTCTACCTATATCTAATTGATGTCAGCTGACAAGATGATGAATGCTACTGTACTCAGGAAGGCTTCTGTGTTCATAGGAGGATCTTGAGTTCTGCAATGTCTCCTTGGGGATCTACTGCAGAATCTGTAGTGATATTTTCTTTAGCAATTAACTACAGAACCAACTATGTCTACAAGATCTACTGTGCCCCATCAATTCCTCTCGGAAGGAAGGAAGGAAGGAAGGAAGGAAAATACAGGTTGAGGGAAAGAGGGAAAGAAGGGGGGGGAAGAAGGAAGTAGACTCTGTTTTGGAAGGATTACAAGATATATCGCATCTGTGCCTTTAGTGCAGGGGACTGGTTCTTATCCTAGAATCCTCTTTACCCTGAATGTCTCTTTGGGTTTCTAATTCATTCACCCATTCACTTAGTTTGCATCCTTCCCCCTTTCCTCCGATAATAAAGACTCATTTTCCTAGGCCAGGTGGAAAAAAGGGACAGAGTAGAATGGAAAGACTATTGGATTAAATTAAGTCTGCAAATCTATGGTTGCCTGACCCACTTCACAAATTTGGGGTGGACACTTCCATTCTCTCACTACTGTTGGAGCTGAACATTACTAGGTTCCTTTTTGGGTGGCTGTTAGTAGTCAACGTTGGCTTTCTATAACTAACAAAGTAGTCTCTTCCCTAAGAACAGTGGGTTGTGGTCCTCATGGTTCTTGGTAGGGCTGGTTTTGTAGCCATCACCTGGGACCTGTCAGGGCCTGGATCCTTACAAGGGACCCTCTGTCAATCCTCAGAACTTCCTCACCCTTCTTTTATCCTTGTTACTGACACTGCCTTTGCATTTGCCTTTCCATGGGAAGCTAGGCTACCCCCTCCCCTTTTTGCCTTTCATTGGCAAGCCAATACTTTTTTATTTAAGCAGACATTTGATATATAATTCATATCAAGGTGTTTTTATGGAGCAGGAGGGTTTTAGTTATGCTTTTAACTTTTGTATATTTAATTTAATTTTGTATTGTTTGTAGATGATTTTAATTGTTTTCAACTTTATTGAAATTTTAAAAATTGTTTTTATCTGTGGGCCACCTTGCGTCCCTCCTGGGAGAAAGGCAGCATACAAATGAAAACAACAACAACAACAACAGTGACCAGAGTGAGGAGATAAGGGAACCTCCTCCTTATGCCTTGTTTTCTCTTCTTTGACAATTGTAAAAACTGGTTCCAAAGGAAGGGAGTCAAGTCCAAGTTATCTGAATGAGTGGATTCTCCCACATGATCCTGCCCATGTTTTTAATACACTATAAAATCATCTAAAACCATACAAGAACAATAAAAAATGCACCACACGAACCCCATTCACGTCTTTCCCCTATAGCCACTTAGGGCTAAAACAGACAACCATATTAGGGCTGAAACAGACAACAGACAAGCTTCACGCCGCCCCTTTGAGTGCCAGATCAGGGTTACGGCAACCACAAGCTACAGGCCTGATCTGGCTTTTTTCCAGTGCAAAAAGAAGTGGCAAAATGCTGCTCCCTTTTGCACTAGCAGCTTTTCTGCTGCAGTGGTGGATTTTTTGTATTCCTATGGCATGTGGCATATAAATGCCATGCCACTGGAGTGCTGCAACTATGTCCGCTGTCTGGGCAGGTGGCATGACACTAGCTTGGGGGTGGTGTCAGGGTGTGCATCATCTAAATGCCATGCTGCCACATCACCCCCCAAGCTGGCCTATTTTGCCTGTCTGTTTTACCCCTTAATCGCCAAATGCTTATTCAAATCAAAAGGTCTTTACTTGCTAAGAGAAAGACAGCAGGGAGGGGTCTAGCTGAGAGAGTTGCACAGCCTGGGAGCAGCCACTGAGAAAGCTTTCTATTGTGTTCTCACCAAACATGCCTGTGAAGTTGATAGGACTATGAGAAAGCTGTCCCCAAAGAATCTTAAAACTTGGGCAAGCTCATATAAACTCTCCTAAGCTTCTCTCTGCTGTTCTTACCATTCAAGATCAGATGGGGCTACTTAGCAGGCTAAGGCCCTGGCTGCACTGGTATGGAGCAGTCTGGAGTACCCTGGCCTCAGGACTGCTCCAACCCACCCCCATTGCAAAGCCCTCTGTTCTGATGCTGGGCAGCTAACTGCACATGTGTCCTACTGGGCTCAGTGTTTCTGTCATTGCTCTGGGTCATTTCTCTCTGAGGTCAGATCAAACAACCAGCAGCATTGGTGAACACACCAGTTGGATGCATCAGAATGGATGGCTCCAGATCTTCTGGGAACATCCCGAGCAAACATGGAGTTTGTTAAATCTGAGGTAAGAGGGCTAAAACTCGGTTCTGGTGCACAACATTGCCTTGTCTGCTCGCACCAGAATCAGGGCTGTATGTTGTCTAGTCTTTCTGCCAAAGGAACAGTGGGAGACCATTGTATCTGGCCTGTGCAGAAAGGACCAACTGTGAGATTCTTCTGTTATGGAATCGGTGATGGGGAAAAAACTTCAGAGAAGCCTGTTCCTTGTTTAATATTCTGTACTGAATTTTTTCTTTCTGTTTTGGCTTGTTCTCTTTTTTGTGAACATGCAAGAACAGAACCCCAAGAGCCTGACCTCACTATGCCTACAGAAGGCAAAAAGTTGCTTAAGGAGAAAGGGGAAAGGCTGTTTCCCACCATATAATATGGGTATTTCTGCCTTTTTTTTTTTTTTTTTTGTCCCACAGTAAGGGCATTCTCTTTGCTTGCCTTCACAGGAAAAACATACTATACTATTCTTTTGCATTTCTATAAAGTGTAGCAAGGAGATAAATACTATAACTGTGTTTAAAGATGGTAAAGATGAAGTCTTAACTGAGACAGGTTTTCAGAAAATGCTGCAATTTGCTGACATTCACAATCCATTAAGGTCTGTAATTTTGTATTTAAATTTGAGCAGGTATCTCTATGAAGTTTCTGGCACAAATAAAGCAGATAAAGGAGGTGGGGTGGGGAAAGTGTTTTGAAGAAAGATCAAAAATCTACAATTCTAAGCAGTATTCAGATACAGCAGAGGCAGGGAAGAAAGATGTACATGTATTTTCACACTGCATAATGTATGCATATTTTTCTATGCTTCTTTGATACTGAATTAGGATCTGATCATAATTAAAGTCCTTACACTGAAGGTACCAGCATAAAACATGAATCAGGGACTGGAAAGCTGTGCTCCAAAGACAGTTTGGTTCTAACTCTTGTCACCACAGTCAACATGTCCAATGGGCAGTAATTATAGAATCAAAGAGCTGGAAGGGACTGCAAGGACCATACTGTGCAAATCCATGGCATGCATAGATTTATAACTCCTGAGAGATGACTAAAGAGGCAGTTTAGGCAAAAGTTATCCAGCTTCCTTAGCCATTCTTCATTAGGCTTGTTTCCATTGGACCTTTGATCAATGGAAACACTCCTCTGGACACATCCCAGTTTGTCAATAGCTTTCTTGAACAGTGGTGCCCAGAATTGGGCACAGTATTTTACATTACGTTTTACTAAAGTTACTACTACTACTACTACTCTTGATCTGGACAATATACTCCTGCTGATGCAGTATATAATGGCATTGGCTTTTTTGGTTTTTGCATCACACTGTCGACTCATGCTTAGCTTGTGGCCTACTAAGACCCCTAGATCCCTTTCACAAGTACTGCTTTCAAGCCAGATGTTACACATCCTATACCTTACATTTATTCTTGCTGAAATTCATTTTGTTAGTTTTGGCCCAGTTCAGCAATTTGTTAAGATGATTCTGAATTCTGATCCTGTCTTCTGGGATATTAGCTACCCGCTACCCCTCTTAATTTGATGCCATCTGCAAATCTGTAAAACATGCTTTCTGATCCATCATCCAAATTATTTATAAAGAGACTGAACAACACAGGGCCCAGGTCAGAACCCTGAAGTGTATCCCACTAGTCATTTCTTTCCAGGATGATGACGAACTATTTCTTAGCACACTCTGGGTTTGGTTTATTAACCAATTGCAAATCTACCTAACAGTAGTGCTATCTAGCCTATGATTCACCAGGTTGTCTGCAAGACTATAATGGAATGATGGGTACTGTAAGCTGCTCTGAGAGGCTTTTTGGCTAAAGAGTGGGGTATAAATACTCCAAATAAATGAATAAATAAATAAATAAATACTGTGATATAACAACTTCTGGAGGTGAAGTTCGGCTAGAGTGGACCAAGGGGCGAAACAGACAGCCCCTTTGTGCCAGCTTGGGGGCGGTGTCAGAGTGCGGTGTTTAGACAACGCACGCTCTGACACCGCCCACTTGACCACATAGCTTTGTGGCATATGCCACAAGAACACTACAAACCTGTGGTGGAAAAGACAGGCTGGGGGCATGGCGTGTGGTTGACACGGCCCCGACCTGGTGTTCAAAGAGGGACTGTCAAGCTGCCCCTTCAGGACTGTGTGTTTCAGCCCCAAGTTCATCCTAGGCAAATTTGTATTGAAAGTCTTTTGCTGTTCAGGCTCCTCAGGAATCATAAATTAAAAGTCCACACAAATGAAGAAGTACCATATATTGCATATACTATACTGTGTGTGTGTGTGTGCGTATACACACACACACACACACACACATACATCTCTCTCTCTCTCTCTCTCTCTCTCTGCACACATGTGCGTGCATGGGTATATAAGCTCACACATACCCTGCTATTGTAATCAAGCTAGTATTGTAAGTGTATGTAAGAATGTTTATGGTCAAAGGTGAGTGAATGATAACAGAAGGGGATTCAGCCTGTGCTGGATTGGGTTATCCAAAACAAACAAACAAACAGCTTCATTTATATACCGCTTCATACTGAACTAACAGTGTCTAAGTGGGTTACAACTGTAAGCTAATTGCCTCCAACAGTCTGGGTACCTTGAGCCCTTTCGCTGGTATTGAACTCGCAATCCTTACGGTTTTGAGTGAGTGGCTTCAGTACAGGCATTTAATCACTGCACCACCAGGGCTCCATGTCCCAATGATGATGATGATGATGATGATGATGATGATGATGATTTATTTATTTATACCAATGATGTATAAATACCCAATGATGGCCCTCTTCCCAGGTAGCTATGTGAGTATTATATTTGTTAGTGAGTGGGAGAATTGATTGATTAATTAATTAATTAATTAATTATCCTGCCTTTCTCCTGACATGGGACCAAAGGTGGTTCACACCATAACTTAAAACAAAGTCATCTCTCTTTTTTTTAAAGAACTCAAATGATAAAAAAGTTAATAAACACTTAAATAAACTACCATATGGAAATATTAAAGCAATATACAATTATGTAGAAACATCACAATAACAACACAAGTACAGTTGGCCCTCCATATCCATGGATTCTATATTTACAGATTCAACCATCCACAACTTGAAAATATCTACACACAATTCTCCCCCCCCCCCCAAAGCAAACCTTGATTTTGTCATTTTATAAAAAGGATACCATTTTACTACACCATTGCATATAATACGACCTGACCATCCATCCACAGCGGGGTCTGGAGCCAAACCCCAGTGCATACTGAGGGTCTACTGTACAGCACAGACATGTGTTATGGAAAGATTTTGGGGAGGGTCCTTTGATGGTCATCACAAGCAATATAGGAGCACACTGCTATTTTTAATTCCTAAGAAATTTAACTGGTCACATGTAAACCCGCTCTCTCTCTCTCTTTACTTTTCTCAGATAATTTCTTCTGAATAGAAATCTCAAATTAATCTCCACATTTTAATTTGGGGGGAACATTTCACTACTAGATGTTTCAGTCTGCAGCTCCCATCAGTTCTGGCATGTCCAATGGTAAAAGACTGCAGAAATTTTCTTTTAAATTATCTGGATGAACAAATGGTATTCACCATTGATTTAGATAAAATTTAATGGGAACTAGTCTCTGAAGTCAGATGAGCTTTGTCCACTGCCTAGAGAGTTTCTCCAGTGAGTTCAAGACAGGTCTATTGTATGCTAGTTTCCTAATTTCCCAAAGGGTTGCAAACATGTGTCCAGAACATGCATCAAGAGCCTGTTATTCTGTAAAAAGCTGTCAAAGAAAGATTTACCTCTGGAGGCATTTCGTAGGCTTCATTTTCAGGGTCTCCTGGCATGTCTGTGTTATCCAGCATTCCTTCTTGAGGAAACCCTTCATTCTGCAGATGTAAGGAAGAAAATAAAACAACATGGAATTTTTTAAAGTTTAATTTTAAATATGAACACATCATTCCACATTTCAAATATGGAATATTTCAAATATACTAGCTCTCTCTGTGTCTCTAAAATAAATTGCCCCTGCGAAAGTATATAAAAATCTCCAAACAGTGGAGAGGAAACTGAGGAAAAGACAACTCTTTGTCTTCAGTTTTAATTTTCATTTGTTTGTTTGTAAAAAGCCCAACAACAAACCTACTTTTTGCACTAACCAGAAGTCTTTGGGGGGAAAATCCCATTTTTTTTTGCTTTGCAGAATAATTCCTCCAAAACAGTTTGGGCTGTTTGAATACCAGAATTAAATTGTCTCTGGTCAATTTTTCTTCCTAACAGTTTTCTAACTGTCAGGAAATCTGTTTTTGATGTGGTATTGAATCTTTACAAATAAGGGTGTTACATACAGATAGGCTATATTTGATCTTCTGACAGGCTCACAGACTTCCATATGAAAATTAAAAGAGTCCCAACCATTCCTAATGACAGATTTGTGCCATTTACATCCTGTAGTAACTGTGTATTTGATGACAGAGTCCTGGGTGCAATATATCATGAATAAGAAAAGGTGTGGTGCTGCAGTCTCCAGCACAGTCTATCTGTATGTCACACACTAACAGTTCCCCAGTGCCTTTTTATTTTTTATAAAGTGAAGCTGCTTCAAAAGACATTTCAGAGGCAGTGTGGGAGGAAAATGATACCCGCTTTTGACTCCTCTCATTTTTTCAGTTCAAAATGCTGATCATTGACATCTTTTGCTCTTGTGGGATTCAAAAGAATGGCAAACACACACTGGAATCTATGCTGGAGAAAGAAGCCATTGGGAATGAAATAGGGATGTAGCAGACAAAAGGGTTAAAAGCCTTCACCCTTTTCTGTTCCCAGAACTGTTTCCCTTTTCTAAATTAAAGAGCAGCAAGTCTTCATTTTGACACATGGCCCAGTTATTGTAATGGTCTCTAGATCCCTGACCTGCTTTTCATTGCCTATGTATGTATAATATTAATAATTTATTCAATTTGTACAAATTTGGTTTCCTTGTATCAGAATCAGAGATGTCCCCCCCCCCCCAGTTTACAATTCTAGATCTTTTGGTTTTATAACTGTGGCTTTTCAGGATGATTTTCTACATGTGCTTCTAAATAGTGACCAGATTCAATAGTGGGAAGGAATTTTGCCCACTTCATCCTGATCAGATTGGCTAATAATGTTCTTTGCTCCACCATGGAAAAGCCGTGTGTATAGCTTGAATGTATCTTCCAAGCATGTAGCATCACTTTCTCTGAAAGTAGTTCTTATATTATAAATCATTGCTGACATGTTGATGTTTGTGTCTGCATAGATAATTTGATGGTGCAGGGAGGAGGCATCGAAGTATTTTGGACTCTGTTCACACTACACAATGATAGTGCTATTCCTCTTTAAATGCCATGGTTCCATCCTATGGAATCCTAGGACTTGCAGTTTAGGGAGGGGCATTTAGAGTTTAGAGCCAATTAGCTTCTGTGTGCAGTACAAATTGTTGGTTATTACCTTTAAAGCCCTATATGGCTTGGGCCCGAGTTACTTGAAGGAACGCCTCTCCCTACACAATCCGCCCAGCACTCTCAGAATATCAGGGAAGAATTTATTAGAACACCATAAGTCCAGGCTAACAACAACTTCTCATACATCATTTACGGCTGCAGTTCCCAAATTATGGAATAGCTTACTGGGAGAGATCCGTCTTATTACCACCTTAGATGCCTTTAAGCAGGCTCTTGAGATGGATCTCTTCCAGCGGGCTTACCCCCCTGACCTTTTAGAGGAGATTTTAAGATAAAATGCTTTACTCTGGTTATAACAATAAGTTTTTGGATGTTTCTGGTTGTTCAGATGATGTTTTAATTTAAACATTATATTGTTAGTGTTTTATTATCTGTATTTTTATACTTGTATTTTACTATTTTATTGATGTAATCCCTCCTCGATCCGCAGGGAGAGGCGGGAAATATATATAAAATTATTATTATTATTATTGTTATTATTATTATTATTATTATTATTATTATTATTATATAACCGCATGGAAACCAGGTTTTGCATATGTTCATTGTAATGGCTTTACTGTATTCATTTTCAGAAATCACATTTCATGTATAAGTTATAACATGAGGTATATATGCGCTTTCAACTTCTGTACTTATACAACTCAAATTTGAAGTTACTAATATAGGTGTATTGTCTTTTTTTAACAGCTGTCGTGGGAGGTTTTCTCAGTAAAAAAAATGTTGTAAATTAATTTCTGGAACAAACTTTTTTTTACACCCCGAGACTCAATCTTATCTTTACATTACATTTAAACAACAACAACAACAACAACATTGCCCCTCCCCCCCAAAGGCAACAGTCAAATGAACATATAGGTGATAACTGCACTGACTGAAGATAAAGGGTCATGCAATTTATAATTGGAGGTTGGGGGGTTGGGAAGGGATCAATTAGTATTTTATTTCCAATGCATTTTTACTGTTGTAACCCACCTGGATTCCTAGTGATTGGGCAGGCTATAAATAAAACATTATTTATTTATTTATTTATTTATTATAATTCATTTTATTTTGGATACCATTAAGGACATACGTGAAAGGGAGACACCATTAAAATTGTACATGAGGCTTCACCTATAGAGCATTTAATCAAACTACAGGACCAGAATATTTCTGAATCTTATACATATTAAGTCCACATCACTTTTTTTGTGACACAAAATTTGTCAGTGAGTTCATTCCCTGTGGTGTACTGATATGTATTTCTTTTGACTCACTTTTGCTTCTGGTTCACTGGAGCGGAAAATGAGATGAATGAGTATGTGACCACTCTTTCAAACTTTCTATCTCTCCTGGCTACTTTGTGAGCTTTGATATATCAAAATTTCTTTAAAAGAACATTAATGAATTAGTTCTGCTTTATACATCTTTTACTTTAACATCTACTTTATTTCTCAGTGTGTTCTCTGAGTGCATTTTTCAGTCTTTTTACAAATGGTTTACATTCAGGTTAAGTAAGTTACATTTTAAGTCTCATTAATTTTAAAGGAATCAATGGAATTCAATTAGGAGACTAAATTCCAGTTTTCAATGGACAACTCTGACCAATCTGCCTCCTGGAACCCACTACTGCTGTGCCATTTAAAATTCCTTGGGAATTTAGGAAAAATCATTTAAATCAATCAGAAAATGTTTATTTTAAAAGTTTGTCATGGGATTTTGTTTTTGGTTTCGAACTGCAAAAATGTAGCAGTATCATTGGGTAGGCTAGGACTTACATAAACGGGACTTTGGAGTCTCCTTTAGCCAAACCTTTAGGAATTCCTGATTCACAACCTGATTCCGAATTTATTCAGAATTAAATCTCACATAATTTAGTGGGATAATATTCTCTGGGAAGTATGCAGCAAATTGCGACCTCAAGCATAACAATTTTCATCTCCCATCAGTTGATAGTGGATTTAGGAGTGGTTGTGTGCTGGTGTTTACCACAAGTGTAATATTTTGTGGCTGTCTTTTCCTATCAATAAAGAGCAGAGAGGTCTAATTTTTCATCAATGAAATATATCAAGGAAAACACATTTATGAAATTCCTTTTGAGTTTCCACATGAAAAACTGTGGGCTGTCCAACAATATAAAGTAGTAGGAAAACTGGAAGTAACTCATTTTGCCAGCAGTGCATCACCAGTAAAAGTGAAAAGAACACTGTTTTGTTGCTAGAGGAGTTGAAGAGGGATAGAAGAATCACAAACTGCTTGGCCCAATAGATTTCTTAAATATAAACCTCAGCTATTTGATAGGTGACTCAGGAATGGTCTATACATTTTTTTTATTACACCTATCATAATCTTTCACATACATGTTGCCTGGGGGAATTCTAGGACCTCGAGTCCAAATGAATAATTTCCTAAGCTCTGGTTTGT
The DNA here is from genome assembly GCF_019175285.1 of Sceloporus undulatus. Classification (NCBI taxonomy): domain Eukaryota; kingdom Metazoa; phylum Chordata; class Lepidosauria; order Squamata; family Phrynosomatidae; genus Sceloporus; species Sceloporus undulatus. Next base: position 176,801,336 of record NC_056526.1, on the reverse strand, counting down.
TACCTAAAAAAGTGTGTGTGTGTGTGGGGGGGGGAACTGGGGTCTCCACCAACTGTAGCAGCATCTCCTTCAATGTTGGGAAAACTGCTTATGTTCAAAGAGGCCTGCGAGAGGTGGGTAACTGGGGGATCATTTATACCACTACTAACTGCAGTGGAACTCCAACTTTGGTGAATAAATGTTTTATTTAGAAACATGCAAGAGTGCAACCAAGCAAACAGTAGTTCAGTCAGAAACACCATACAAAGCTAACTGAAAGAAAGGTGTGGGATATTGTATAGTGGAGGCTTAGGGTTGTAGAGAGGGTGATATTTACCAGTCCTGGAGACGAATCCCCAGAAAGCGGAGTATGGCTCAGACAGCATCTGAGGGTGATATAGGAAGAGGAAGCTCTGTATGGTTGGACAGAGCTCTGGTGTTAGCAAATTTGATATGACTAGGGTAGATATTAATATCCTGTTTCATATCCTCAAGGGGTACTTTGTTTCCTCGAGGAGTACACACATTTATTGTGTTCCTTCCATTCTTGACCATCATAATTGTTTATTCTTTAAACTGGCACTTATAAAATTAACCCAGGTCTTGGCTTTGGATCCTTGCCTAGAGATCCTCTTTGGCCTACCAACCAAGTTCCACTCATTCTTTTTGAAGAATGAATCTTGAGAGCTTTCTCATCATTAATTTGTCTCCTTCATTATACTTCATTGGTGAAAGAAACATAGATTTACCTTGCCCCCCCCCACTTTTAAAAGTTTTCTCTGTTTCCAGTTAAATTGTACAAAAAAAAGTGTAATTGTTTATGGTTAGTAACATAAGTAAATGAACATGTTTAGCTAGCTAACAATATAAATCGATTATATTTTCATGTTTCGTTTAAGCAGCGTTTCTGAAAGTAACTGTGACAGCAAAATTTAAAAACCAAATTGAGATTATTATTTAAATAAGAAGCTCTGCTGAACAGGCAGATATCTATTCTCATCATGATTACAATACAAAAATAATCAGTGTAATTATTCTTGATAACACTGCAGAAATCTACCTCTTTGAATCAACAGTGTTTAGAATAATTTCCTGTCTCCAGTTGTTGCTCTCTGGTATGCACTGAAATATTTAATACCTTTATTCAGTTACAAGTTCAGCCTTTCCTTAATGAGACCATCTTGCTTAACAAAACCTATTCCATTTTCAAATACAAATAAAAATCCTCAGCTTTGTTTCTCCACAATTTGTCCATCTCCAGGTGCTTCCTAATATGGCACTCTAATATGGAGGATGATGTCCACCAATTATTCTGATTTGGTAGGGACAATCCCAATTAATTCACTATTATCACACTTTTGAACGGCTTTTAAAATGTTCGTTTCTCTCTCCTCCTCCCACTTTTCTCCATTGTCCTCAGCTTATGTCAATTGCTGTAAACTGGGTCCAAAGTGGCTTCTGCTCAGTGTAGTCACCAAGGTGAAAAGGAGAAAGGAGGGAGCCAAATCTTGCCCTTTCCTGTAGACTCAGGCAAAAACTAACTGGTGCAGCATATTCTAATTTACATGTTCTCACTCATTCGTAACGTTTGCCATCTTGATCACATTGTGATGTTCCTCTGTCATGTGTGTCCTGGTTTTGATCTGTGAAATGTTGGCAGGTATGGAGAGGACTTTGAAACACATATTGTTTGGAGGGTATGGCTTCTGTGACCAGGCAGATGGTTTCTGGAATCCTTGTCAGCATCACAGCCAAACATTAACAGCTCTTCAGTGGCACAGTAAAGAGTAATTTGTATTTAATAGGCCCTGATAGATAGTTTCATTTTGGTTTGGCAGTTCAAGGCTGGGAAAGATTTATAGCTGGAAAAGAGGGGGGGGGGTTAACGTTCCTGTTATGAACTCCAGGCTTGGGGTGAATAAAGAGAGTTTTATTTAGAAAAAATGCAGAGTGGAGTCATACACACAACAGCCATCCACATAGACACAGCATTCAGAGCTAACAGAAATGGAACTATGGAAATGGAATAGCAGAGCTTGAGGGGTTTGCAGGGAGTGATAATTACCTGTCTGATGAGTACAGCATGGGAAGCTGGAGTGGTTCATACTGGAAGGTCTGACATTGGCATAGTTTCATACATGGAGTGCAGCCTGAGACAACTGTATACAAGCTGTGAGTGCACAGACACTAGGTTCCTGAGACCCATGCTTATACCTAAAATCTTGCCCCAAGCAATGGGCTATCTTGCAAGGTAACAAAGGCTTGATACTCTTTCCTGGGAATTGACAATGGGATTCTGGATTGGTTGGTGGCTTTAATTTTAGTGTGACAAAAAACAGCCATAGGATCAGGATATTCTTAGGATGGATAGACAGGGAAGTTTGGTTGGGAACACAATAGGGTAGGAAGGGAAGCTGGCTTACTGCCTTGAGTGCAAGGCAATCCTTTTTCTCAAGGTGCAAGAGGAAATGCACATGGAAGGAACACTTAGTACATCTATTTAGATTTGATTGTCTTATTACCTGGATGTGCACATGCTCTGGGTTTCACTCCTTTTCTCCTGGGAACCTGACCTGGTTTTCCTAAAGGTCATTATGACCTCTCAAGAACATACTGGCTCCAGATATGAAATATGGAGATCCCAAATACAGTATGGGATTAAGCAGGGTGTGCTAACAGTAGCAAAGGTAGAAATAACATGGAAAGAACAAGGATAGATTCTTGCAACACAAAAGAAGAGTAGTTCAACATGTTTCAGAAAACTTTTAACGCAAAACTAATATTATGGACATATGAAATGGAACAACCAGATCAGGTAATCTTTGCATAAATAAACAGAAACAGTTTGAGAGACCACTGAAAAGCCTCTTCCAGAATGCATCCTAGCATTTTTCTTTCTTTCTTTCAGCAGCTTCTACTTTTCTTATGATTTCCATTTTGGTGGCAAAACATATAGATCTATGCCTTTTCAACATGCCAGGCTAGCTGGTGAGGCATGTTAATCTAATTTACCCTTTCCCCCCATTCTGCTCTTCAGACATGCTTAATAAGTGATTCTGGAGGCAACTGTTTACCTTGCTGGTTGCACATATGCACACATAGTTACAGGAGGATCATCATAATCCCATTCCTTCCCAAGTCACCCTTTTCCCCATTCTTTACTGCATACACACTAAGTCTATGCTGAAAGAAACATCAACTTCTACCTAGACAGAAGACAAGAAAAGGGGTGGGGAACTGGGTTGGGTTGGGCTTCCATAAAAAGACATCATAAAAAGGAGCTTCTTTGTTAGAAATGAAATATACTTGTATAATGCATGAATAGGATATTGTTTCCGCATTGTATACTAACCTAGAAATACGTTCTGCATTTGCAAAACTCTTTTAAAAATGACTAGTTTATTATCATCTTCTCTAACAAGCTACCAGTAGATTCATACCATCTGCAATTCATTGCCTCTGGGGCAAAATAATTTCTAGTCAACATTTTAACAAATACAAATTAAGCAGTGGCTAGGACTGACTAAACACTAATACAGTCTCTCTCTCCGTATAATTTATCTCCTCAGAATGAGGTAAAAGAACCATAATTGTGCTTACCTATGATTAATGGAAGTAGCCTTTTTGTAGCAGAAAAGGCTGTAACTGCAGCTAAATTAGGCCACAACACTGAGGGCTGTATACCTGATTATATGTTTATTAACGTCACTAGAAACACCCACAATTTATGCTGCTTGGTAGAATTAGATCTTTGGCACATTAGGTGTTTATTATACAGAAACTTTTTTTGTATATTAAAAAAAACGTAATAGCATTGAAATACTATTTGCTGTCTTTTGAACTACTGTTAGGGTAGTTCCACAAAATTCCAGCTGTGTTTTTGCTCTTGGTTTTGTAGAATATCACAAAATAGTATCATTCTTAGAATTTAGCCACCACCCTGCAGATTACAGTCATTTGGAAAGCAGTGGTGTCAGGGCCCCTTAGGGTGTTACCTAGTGCAGTCCACATCCCAGCACCCCACTGGTGATGCCCCTGTGTCTCTGCCCAATAAGGACAGTTGAAGGGTTTGTGGATATGTCCTTAGATTCCTCTGTGATATTCTGGAGAGAATGAGTGGTTCATGCCCTTCACATTTAGCTGAATTCTACACACCAGCCACAAATAAAGGTGACAAAATATGGAAAAGGGAAAAGCGCAAGGAATTTATGTGTTAACAGTTTCCCTGAATACCCTCAAAAGGTATTAGGAGAAAATACCAAAGATAACCTGTGGAAGTGTTTGGAACCTTGTAGTGTATCTAAGAAAAGGCCCTTGCTGTTTTTAAAGTGGTTGCCCTGCTGTTCCTGACACGGTAAGTGCCTTGCTCAAGTGTTCCCTTAAGTGCAATGCAGATGCTACCCTTCATCTACCAAGATGGTTAAGATTTCAGCCAGTTGGAAAAAAAGGCATCTGCCAGGGAAAGGACCAGCTGTGATAATTACAACTCAGAATTCTTGATTCTGTCTATTTAACTGCTTGGGTGAAGGAGAAATATTCAAAGACAGGTGAGGATACACAAGCAAATAAAGCTTTAATTTATTTGTTTACCTTTTAGAAAGCAGGTAAACCATCATTATTGGTGTTAAGAGTGTGGGTTATGTCAGGCACTGAAGGTGCGGTTTGTCCGCTGTGGTTCTCAGTTTTACCAGTGGTGATAATTGTTTAAAATTACAGAGCAGAACCTTCCTCTCCTTGGCAACTCACCTGGAAGTTAATACAGATTTTTAACTATAATTTAGTATATCCAGTGCTTAAGGGGATAAGGGTTGGAAAGCCTCAGATGAGAAGAAAGTAGGGTCTGTTGTTCTTTGCCTCATCCTCTATGGCAGAGGTGGCCAAAGTGCAACCTGTGAGCCACATGTGGCCCTCTAGTGCATGTGAAAAAGTGGCACATTACAGACTGCCCAAAAGGGCGGTCTGCCGCCGCCGCCGCTTGCTGCACCAGGGAACCGCAGCGGACAAACTGCACAATTCCCTGGTGCAGCAAAAAGAACCTGCAAAAAAGCCGGTTCTTTTTGCGGCACGGTTATGACGCCGCAAGGCACCAATGGCGCACTTGCGGTGTCATTTCCGCACCATGACATGCGGATGCTAAGCGTCCACTACATCAAAATGGTGGCACCCATGTAGAATGGCACTGCCATTTTGGACGTGCTCGGCACGTACTAGGGTTACGAGGTGTCCAGAAAGGATGCCCCTTCCTAACCCAAGTACGTGCTGAGCATGTATTTTTTGCCGGTGTGTAACCCGCCAAGGTCACTGGGAGAAATGATCATAAATTCTCACACAGTTCCAGAACATCTACTGCATAGACTGTAATGGGACTGAATGGATCACACTGTTGTATAGTTAGAAATACCAGGCAAAGATGCTACAATGGACACATCAACCTAAGAGATGAACATTCCAATGGATAACAGGCTGGGAATTTGGTGTCTCACCAGGGAAGTCATTACATTGTTTGTCCAGATATGGGAGAAGACCTTCTCAACTGTCACCATCTCAACTGTAGAAGGCCCTCCCCTTAAAGGCCAGACTTCTGCCAACACTGACTTCATTTAGGTGACAAATAAAAGCATGGCTATTTATTGAAACCTTTAGGCCTCCCAGAATTGTCTCAGAATTCAAATGCACTTGATTATAAACTGTTTTAATCTTTTGTTTTAAACAGGTTTAATATGCATTTAGTCTATTTAAGTTAAAAGCATTTTATTTGTTGTCAAGTGTTTTAACTTGCGTTGATTTTACTTGTATGCTGTCCTAAGATCTCCTGGTAGAGGGTGAGATATATTTTAATGATTAAATAAATTTTATAAAATTATTCTGGATAACCAGTGGTTCCTCCCTCCCACAAGCCTAGCTGTGAGAAATGGAGTGGGACTCCTTCTACATGCTCAGACCTTTTAGTGGACGATAGAGTGCTGATGTCTAATTTTGGGAGGAGGTGGCAGGGGAATCTAAATATTTGGACATGTAATAACTATTTATGTAACTATAGGTTTTTTATGGATTTTTCGGGCTATGTGGCCATGTTCTAGCTGAGTTTATTCCTGACGTTTCACCAGCATCTGTAGCTGGCATCTTCAGAGAATGCTGACCTAGAAGAGAGTGGAGATCACACACACACACACACACACACACACACACACACACACTGTGTGTGAACCTGTGTGAGAACCTGTGTGAGGAGGAGCGATTCTCACATTAATCTGTGTATTGTTCTGTTGTTGATGATAGGGCTGCAGGGTGGGAGGATATGCAAAAGAGGATTAGTGTCTGCTAAGTGGTGACCATTGTCTGCTGGGAAAGCTCCTGACCTTGAGTAATTTCTCGTTTGCATTTCCTGCTGAAGTTGTCCAAGTGTTGGTGGATTTCAATGGCTTCCCTGTGCATTCTGACTTGATAGTTGTTGGCATGGTCCAGGATTTCAGTGTTTTCAAACAGCATTTTGTGCCCAGGATGGTTTATAATGTGTTCTGCTAATGCTGATTTTTCTGGCTGACACTGCATTTGGTGGTCCATATGTAGACTTGTCCACAGCTGCATGGTATGCGGTAAACTCCTGCAGCTGTGAGAGGGTCTCTCCTGTCCTTCGCTGAGCGTAGCATTTTCTGGATTTTCTTGGTTGGTTTGTAAACCATTTGTAGGTTGTGTTTCTTCATCACTTTCCCTATTCTGTCTGTGACTCCTTTGATGTATGGTAAAAATACTTTTCCTTTGGGTGGTTGCTTGTCTCCACTCCTCTGGGTTTTTCTGGGTCTGGCAGCCCTTCTGATGTTTGAGCTGGAATAACCTGTAGAGCCCAGTCTAGGTGCTTCAATTCATCTTCCAAGAAGTGCGATTCACAGATGTATTTTGCCAGGTCTACCAGTGTTTTGATTGTGCTTCTTTTTTGTCCTGGGTGATGGTTGGAGTTCTTGTGTAGATATCTGTCCGTATGTATAGGTTTTCTGTAGACTGTGTGACCCAAACATTGGTTAGGTTTGCGGATGACTAGGACATCCAAGAATGGCAGTGTTCTTTCCTTTTCTTTTTCCATAGTGAATTAGATGTGAGGATGTATGCCATTCAGATGGTTCAGGAACACAGCCAGATCTTCTTCTCCATGGCTCCAAATGGTGAACGTGTCATCCACATATCGGAACTAAGTTGTGGGCTTTTTTGGTGCTGTTTCTAGGGCTTGCTTTTCTAAGTATTCCATGTAAAAGTTTGCTGTCACAGGTCTTAGAGGACTTCCCATTGCTACCCCATCTCTCTTCTCGTAGAATCCATTGTCCCACTGGAAATAGCTTGTGGTGAGGCAATGTTCAAACAGGGTTGTGATATCTATATACCCACTCTCTTCTAGGTCAGCATTCTCTGAAGATGCCAGTCACAGATGCTGGCGAAACATCAGGAATCAACTCTGCTAGAACATGGCCACATACCCCGAAAAACCCACAAAAAACTATGGATGCTGGCAATGAAAGCCTTCGACTTCATATTTACAGTATATAACTATTTATTCCACTGTTTATCAGCCTGCCATTATCATTTTTCAGACCTCGGAGTGCAAGCATACCTACAGATGTGTATGATTTCAGGGCATACTCTCTGTGGAATGATTCCCTCCATGGCAGATAAGAATAAGCTTTCTTTGCTATGAAACATCCGCTATATCCATTATTTAACCAATACATCATCACCTATACAATTTGCTTTATCTCATTCTGATTATTCTCAGATCTGCTTTGATTAATAATTTTCTGTTTCCCCCAATATCTTTGCACCGTTGTTAATCAGTTCCTCCTCCCACTGGATACAGTCAGCTCCCCATCTCCAAGTATTTTGCATTCATAGATTCAATCATCCACAGCTTGAAAATGTGTATTTTTAAAAAATCCTAAAAGCAAACCTAGATATTGCCATCTTATATAAGGAAAACAATTTAACTACACTATTGTATATAATGGGACGTGAGCATCCATTGATTTTGGTATTCATGGTGTGTGTGTCCTGGAACCAAACCCCAGTGGATACCAAGGACCCATTATACTGCTCTCTATGGCCCAAAATGCATGGGCTAAAAGAAGCAGATTCTGGCTGCTTTGGGGGTGTGGCATTCACATGACGCACACCCCCAAAGCAACAGGAAGCTGCTCTGAGGCTGCATAACCGAGCCTGAAGCTGTTGCAAATGGGTGGTTTGGCTTGGCCCGCTTTGAGAGCAGGCCGTGTGGTCACTGCAGGCCTGGCCCGATGGTGGCTGAGGGCCACTCATTGCTGTCTGTTTGCTCCGCCTGTTCAATAACATTATAAAAAAGTGAAACAGAAAGCATGTTTCTGAAGCATGACAGGAGGTTGGACTGGATGGCCCTTGTGGTCTCTTCCAACTCTATGATTCTAAACATGAAATGTAAATGAGGCTGGTGGCTTCTATGTCAGTTGAGATGGTGAACCTGCTCTGGATTTCAAACTGAGCTTTAAGGGGGCTATCCAAAGTGCTGAACCCAATCAGCAAAACAGATTCAAAATGTGGGACAGTTTCCTTAAGATTCAGAATAAAACCTGGAGCAGCTTCTCCAGGCCACTGGCATGGGAGCAACCATCTGTGACTGGATCTTGGTAGATGTGCTAGAAAGTCCACTAAATCACCAGCAAGAAGAATATGGGCTTACGGGCTTTACCTTACTTAGAGGAGAAATTTCATTTTAATGGCACTGGGTATATATTACAGTATCTGTAAAATAATATATTCTCTCTCTCTCTCTCTGTGCTACAGGTTGAGACACCTTTATCCAAAACACTTGGGACCAGGAATATTTTGGAATTTTTCATATTTTGGAATATTTGCATATACATAATGAGATATCTTGGAGATTTGACCTAAGTCTAAACATGAAATTCATTTATGTTTCACACATACCTTATACACATAGACAGAATATTTTTATTACTTTTGTTCATGAAACAAGGTACAATGAATCATCAGAAAGCAAAGGTGTCACTATTTCAGCCATCCATGTGGACAATTTTGGATTCTAGAATATTTTGGATTTTTGATTGTTAGGTAAGGGATACTCAACCTTGGATAAGGAATACTCAGCGTGTGCACGCGCACGCACACACACTATATCCCACTATATATTCTCTGTAAAATACTACCACTCTTTTAGCATTGCTTTTTTTCTGAACATGCAAAACATTGCTCATATAAGCATGAATAGCCTACTTGATAGGAATTTAAAATATTTCAAACCTGCCTAGATTAAAGAGGTCTCTCAAGATTTTTGAAAATCACCTACATGATTTAGTGGTATGCAGTATCACAATATAAATAGGCAATTGTGCTCAGTGGCTCTCAACACATGCAAGAAACACATTCAAAGCCAAGTGGTGTTCTGCACTATGAAAAGTGATAACATCCCAGGTGTGCTGATTGCTTTCAGGTTTTATGAGATACATGTGGCTGCCTGCAATTATGGTTTCTTCAGATATTATAATACACACTTCTATTAGGTTATTCTTCAGTTCTTCTCCACAAAGTGAATTATGTCACAGAGCCACCTACAGCCATCAAATGATCTGGTCTCTAAAGCTGCCTCCAAAGTCCAAAACAGAATAGAATTCCAGTTTTTTAATTTGCTTAGTGGTTAAACTGCATTTAAAGTCTTTATATCTGAAAATCTGTGGAGAGCTGATATAAGCACAGTACGGCTTATATTTATGTGATTATTAGACTAATTCTAGGAATACACTGACTCAAGTAATCATCAGCAAGATACATTACTGAAGCCTTGAAACAAATGATATGGAAGATTCAGCTGAAGAAAGTAAATGTGATCTCTCTAATCCCAAGGAAGAACACACCTATCCTAAAACAATGTCTAGCTATTGGTGGGATACAGACCGCCCAAAAAGGGCGGTCTCCCGCTGCCCTGGTTTGCTGTGCGAGGGAACCGCAGCGGACAAACCACGCAGCTCCCTCGCGCAGCAAAAAGAACCCACAAAAAGTGGGTTCTTTCTGCAGCGCGGTTGTGATGCCGCAAGGCGCCAATGGCGCACTTGCGGCATCACAAGGGCGTTGAGACATGCGGATGCTAGGCGTCCATCACATCAAAATGGTGGAGCCCGTATGTACAGGGCACTGCCATTTTGACGCCCTCGTCATGTGCGAGGGGCGAGGGGCGTCTGAAAGCGCTGCCCCTCACACATCACGACGGCGCCCCATAGGGCCCGTCTAGCCATTTCCCCCCTAGTCTTGCCATTTCCCCCTTTTATATCAAGCACAAAAGGACAGATTACTCATTTCACTGGTCATTTCAACAAAACAATAATTATCACAGTTTCCAACTGTGCACATTTTAGAAAAAAATCATAAAAACGAATCCTAAAACGTGGGAAAATCTCTCAAATGGAGATTCTACCATGGAAAAAAAATTGAAGTAAATAAATGTCACCATCTTACTGTGTGGAGATTTTTGGGATGTTCTCTTAAATCCAAGCCAATATTTATTTACACTCCTAGCTTAAAATACAAAGAATAGATTTACAAAGAAATGAGATGATTCTATCATTCTACCCTGCAACAAATAAGCTTGTAAGTGCATTATATAGGTGAAAACCAGACACACAAGCTAGGAGAGGATGCAGCAGTTTGCTTCTGTCTAAGTCTACTGGGAAGGGCAGCACTCCACCCCTCTTCCCACCTCTCCCCTGCTGAGTTAATTGAGTGCAAACTACTTTTGCATGTTGAACTCAGTTTGCAGCAACTGAAGTAAGATGAGGACAAGGGGGGGAGCAGAAGTAAGAGAGAGAAAATGGGATATTTTAAGAGCTGCTGAAAATGTGGGATGACAGAGAATTAATTGGGATTGTTCCTGCCAAATTGGGAAAGTGGAGAATACTGTCAATCTGTATCTTAAAATACGAGTACCAAGAACATTCTTAGAAATGCAAATCTTTTCTTCTCACAGACAAAATTAAACAAGTACTGAACACTTGCTTAGTTCTACCACAGAAGTTTCTTGATCTGGAAAACACCTTCACTGTACTGACTGCTAACTCTCACATTGCATTTGGGAATTCTTTGCCTTCTGTTTCTCCCCTGGGACTAGACAACTGACCAAAATGTTTTCAGAACTATACCTTACTGGAAAAGATGGGGTGGAGGATAGACTAAGTTATCAGCAACTAGAAAATGCACAATTTCCCCAACAGGAAATGGCAACCGTCAGACTTAGGAGATGGCTTTTCTCTCTCCCCTCCTCAGCATTTTTTTAAATTAGCAAATAAATAAATAAATAAATATGTTTTAAAAATATAAAATCTTCCTGCAAATGCAAGAATGAGGTTTAGCACCACAAAGGGCTGTTTTTCATTAAATTGTTTTATCCCTGTAATTATTTTTAGCAGGAAAAAACAAAACAAAAAAATAAATAAAAAGATTGAGTTATTTCTTAGTAATTTAAGGACATTACATAACCTGAAAGATCATCACCAAGATCTGTCAACTGAGAATACCGGCCTGATTGAAAAGTAAATGGGAAGTTAGGCTACACTGATCACAAGTACAGTAGGAACAGCCGGAGGACAGTCATCACAGCTCTTCCTCCCACAAGTAACATTTGTGATTGAGCTAATGAATACTGACAATCTGTCTGGAATTATGTAGCAATACTAGCTTTTAAGCGAGCATTGGTGCTGCTACAGGATTCAAACTGTGTGTGTTATTTCACATTTGCATAGATGGACAAAGCCAGAAAAATAAGTGAAGTATGGAATCATACACTCTAATCATCCCAAAGCAATATCGGTTCACAAATCATGATCAGAAGAACACAGTATATATAAAATTTGGTTCTTTAAGGCTCCCATCTGTAAAACAAAGCAAAATGTTTACTCTCTTAAAAGAGTTTTCGGAGGATTAATGAAACTATGGGGTGAAACACACAGGCCAGATAAAGCAGTTTCAAACCACTTTGAAGGTAGGGTATTTAGATGATGTACTCCTCCAAAGTGGGTGGAAAGTGGATTGAAGCTATGCTCCAGGGCTTAAAACAAGAGCAAAAAGAATCTAGAATATTCTGATTTAGCTTAGAAAATGTGCACCTTTGACTCTGCATATAAACACACTGATGCCAGAGCAGTTCTAAAGGAGTGATCCATCCCATCCCTAAATCTAACCATAATCCTAAAGGTGCATATAAATGCACCAATGCAGGTGTACATTTAAAAAGGACAGACGAGGGCAGCAATGCAAAAAGGGGAAAGTGTGATACCTCCAATGGATATAAGTACAATACACACAAACCAGACAGTTCAAGAGGAGGCATGGGGTGAAGGGGGCATGTAGCGGGGGATCTCCATGATTGTGCTTTGCCAGTGTATTACTGGGCACACCGATGCTCTGTACTGGTGGAGGATTGTAGGTGCAACTGTGTTGTGAATCAAAGGGATAGCACCTAGGCATTAGGCAGTTGCTGGTGGTGTGTTTGTGCAACAGTGTGCATGCATGGTGGGGAGGTGACAAAAAAATTTACCCAGCGGTAATTTTAATTATGCACCTTCCACACACACCATTTGGTCGCTGCGCCTGGCATGCGACATCATGGTGCTTGCTGTGTGGACAGACGCATGCCATAATGGTGGCCGGGAGGTGTCGATGTTTTTTATTATTTTTTTATTTATTTAGGTATTTATATCCCGCCCTTCAGCCCTAATGGCTCTCAGGGCGGCTTACAATATTATTTTTAATTAGACAGTTCCCTGTCCTCAGGCTTACAATCTAAAAGACACGAAACAAAAGGAGAAGGGAATGATGGAGGGAAAGGGGACGAGGTCCAGTGGTTCTTCTCTCCCTCTAAGGCCTGGACCAAGGCAGATGGGGAGGGAGGGCTCTTCCTTCTTCCAGGCTTAGTCCTGATGGAACTGGACTTGCCTGGCGAACTCCCTCTCAGGCCGGCAGATAGCAGTTGTGGAGGGCGGAGTCTCCTTCCTTCAGGCTTAGTCCTGATGGAGCTGGACTTGCCTGGCGAACTCCATCTCAGGCTGACAGGTGGCAGTTGTGGATTATTATTCTAGTTTTAACGTTAATGCATCGATTTGTTAATACCAGTTTAACATTATAGTATTAGCACTATCACCAGAGTTTGAAGATTCTAGGAAGAAAGCTAGGCAAGTGCTTTAAAAGGACTGCCTGTGTGTTCTGACTTATGGCAAACGTATGACAAACTATCATTGGGTTGTTGGATTTTTTTGGCAAGATTCTATGGTAGCAGTGTTTTTTTAAAATGCATGTGAATGAGACCACTTTTAGGGGGTTGTTTTTGCACAATAAAAAGGCAATTATAAACAATAAAAAGGCCAATTATGGCATGGAACAGACTGCCCAAAAAGGGCGGCCTGCCAGCGCCTCCTCTTCCGCCGGTGGGAAGCTGCAGCGGATAAACCGCATAGTTTCCCGCTGGTAAAAAAGAACCCGCAAAAAGTGGGTTCTTTTTGTGGTGCACCTCCAATGGCGCACTCGTGACATCACAAGTGTGCCACTACGTGCGGACGCTAAGCATCCGTCACATCAAAATGGCGGTACCCGTGTGTACAGGGTGCCACCATTTTGATGTACAGAATACGTACTAGGTTTAGGGAGTGTCTGCATGGTGCACGTTCCCTAACCCTAGTACTGCTGCCACGCCACATTTTGCCCATCTGTAACGGGCCTATTTTGCACAATAAAAGGACAATTTTATGTGTGTGTGTGTGTGTGTGTATGTATATGTATATGTGTGTGTGTGTGTGTGTGTGTGTGTGTGTGTGTGTATATATATATATATATAATCTTTAACAGGTTTCTACCAATTTCATGTACAGCTTGCTTTTACAGCTCTCTTTTCTTCGTTTATCTTTTCTGCCTTCTACTGCATCTAAACTTTCCCACATTTCCAGTTAATTCTGAGCAAGAGGGCCAATATGAGGAACTGAGTTATTGAGTCTACTGGCTTTCAACCAAGTGGTTCCTTCAAGCACCTGGCAGGTATTATAAAGATACCCGACTGATTATCCAAAGGTCAGGAACAATCACAGAGCTTTCTCATGCTGTTTAAGTCTTGCCTCATATGCATATACTTATTTTCTGAATAAGGACCACACATTTTCAAAAGATGTCTGATCTTATTAAGTGATGAAATATGGATTCCAAGTTGCTGCAGTAATTGCTCATGCCTCAGACTGTCTAGTATATTTCTGACTAGAAGGCCATGTGAACAAATATATCTCAATGGCTTGGTGGGGAGATGAAAAACCCACCCAGATTCCTAGTGATTGAGTGGGCTATAAATAAATTTATTATTATTATTATTATTATTATTAATTAATTAAACTACTTCCCTAATGAAAATGTTCCCACATAAAGAAGAACTAATTTGGGGGTTCATTTCATGGTTTGATTAAATTTTATAGCTCAGGTTTCTCCAGCATATAAACCCCTTCAAATATTTTGGACTATAGATTCTATCAGCTCTAGTTGAATCAAAATATATGGTTGGTGAAAGCTAAGATAGCTTAACATAGATACAGTGCGCCGGGTGCATTATACTCTGGAAGAAGCAGTGCCGCAAGGAGGAATGGCGCATATGCCTGTGGCGCGCATACACCACCATGCCACCACGAGCATGAGCCCCATTACTTCTAATAGAGATCAAGCATAGGCGGAATTTCTTTTACTTAGGGGGGGGGGCTTCCGAAACGGATCCCCCACGTAAAAGAAGGGACCACTGCATTCTCTTATATCAGACTAAATATGATTATAAGTATAGCTGAATCCTGCATTTAGGATTCATCCCCTTTTTTTAAAAGTAGGAACCATTGTTGGGAATGGGTAGGTATGATCTGCAGTAGAACAATTGCTACTATTTCCCCTCCAAAGCTGCTATTTGCCACAAAATGTTTTCGGGAAGTGGGCTTTCCAGTAGAGCCCTGACAAAGCAGAGTTTTGAAATGGTGACCCTATCTCCTATCTGTTGTTTATTTTGTGTACACTGCTGGATATGTTCAGTCTGATGAAGAGAAGACTGAAGGGTGACATAATTGAACTCTTTAAATATCTAAAGGGCTGACAGAGGGGAGGATGCAGATTTGTTCTTTGCTGCCACAGAAAGAAGAACCGATCCAAAGATTTTATGTTACAGAAGGGTAGATTTGAACGCAACATTAGAAGGAACTTTTTGATGGCAAGAGCAGTTCAGCAATGGAACCAATCACCTAGAGAGGCTGTGGGTTCTCTGTCTCTGGATGTCTAAAGAAAGAGGCTGGACAACTATCTAATAGGGACAATCTAATTGGAGCTTCTGCATTGAGCAAGGAAGTGGACTCTATTGCATATGATAGTGATGGCGAACATTTTAGGTGCTGGGGTGGGATTTCCACCCTCCAGGGGCAGGGCTTCCAGGGGGGGACTTTCCCCCCTGCCCTCCCAGGCCTTCAGATGTCTCTCCAGAGACAGCTGAAGGCCTGAGGGGGCGAGGGGGAAAGAAAAGGAACTAGTGTGTGCCTCTTCCTCCTCCTCCCGTGCTGTCCCCGGCATTTACTTGTCTCCGGAGAGGCAACTGGAGGCAAGGGAAGGTCGTTAAAGAGGAGGAACAGGAACATGCCTCTTCCTCCTTCTCCCCCCTCCGTGTGACAGGGGTAATGGCATCATGTGCCAACTCTGGCACGCGAGCCATAGGTTCACCATCATGGGCCTATGAAGTACATTTCAACTCTATGGTACTTTGAGTCTTCACAAACAGTGGCATCAACCAGTATGGTAACTCATGGTGTCACCCCCCCCGCCACTGACCCCCTCCCATACCACACCATATAGGATCCTGGTAATGTTTTTTGTATTAATGTTACTCATAAATTATAATTACCATAGATCACTGAATGTAATGGGAAGAGCTGTGACATAAACAAATAGCAAAATTAAAAATAAAAATACCTCTAAATTACAATATCATATGCATAATCTAGATGTATTAACATGTACATAGTTTCATGTTGTTAAGGTGAAAATTTGGTAAGATGTGATGTTTTTAAAGACAATTTAAACTCTCTCTCTCTCTCTCTCTCTCTGTATAAAAATATATAAACCTGAGGCCTTTTCTCTCTCCTCTCACTGAGCCTCGTCTCATTCACACCACCTCTTCTGCTGAACTCCAGCATTTTAAAGGGATGCGGGTAAATGGCACAGCCCATTTCTGCCAAAAGGCAGATGTTTGTGGAGCAAGGTTTCATCTGGTTCAGTCTGTACCCCTTGCCTATCTCTAGTGGTGCCACTGCACCCACACACAGTGTATTCATTTATTTCTGTGTTACCACTCCTGTAATAGATCATGTATATGTTAAAATGGGGAGTGGGTCCTAATTCTGCAAAAGCTGCAGGACCCCAGCTACCTGCATCTGACAACACCACATATGTGTGTGAGAACAAAGACAGTAGAAGCATTTCAGGGACAGGGAGAGAGGTATGTCAAAGATGTCTCTGATATCTATTAATGTGCCTCACTCCACTGGAAAAACTGACCATATTCTCACAACAGAAGGAGACAAGTAGAGGGGTTACTTTGTTAGTTTACAAAGTAACACACTTTTCCTTGGTTCGTTCCACTGCTTTTAGCAACAAAACATAGAGGCACTTAAAAGCTGCATTTTCATTCCATTACATTTCACTGAAACCACATTTTCAACAAAAGCTTCTCCACAAGTAATGTCCATTGAAAGATAGCAAAGCAGACACAAGTAAGCATGAATTATATGTAGTCTGAACAGCACTAGCTTTCCTCAACTCTGTCTTCTCTCCTATATTTATTTTGCATTGTTTTCATTCAAATAACACTTGATGCCAGGCAATTTAACATTGGTTATGTTTTAATTTCACTCCTATAGATCCTGAAGATGAAATGTACCTGAAGCAACTGAGACCTCTGACTGAACATGGTGCTCTATGAGCATGTCTGCCAGCGTGCCTGCTAGTAGGCATTCTGATATCTTCACTGACAACATAAATGCATACCCTTCAACTATTCCAATTTAACATGGACAGTGCACATTAATTGTTGTCCCACTTTTTGAGCTGCTCTTAAAATGTCCCAATTTCTGTCACCTCTTCCCATTTTCTCCTTTGTGCCCTGCATATTTTATTGTTGCAAACTGATGATAAATTGTAAAAGTAGTCTAGACTCAATTAACTCAGCGGGGGAAGAGGGCAGGATGAGGCAGAATCTTGTCCTGCCCCATAGACTCATGCAAAAGCAAACTGCTGTAACCTCTCCTAGCATGTGTGTTTTTTCTCATTAATAACTTTCGCCATCTTGACCACGCTGAATTTTTGTCAGCACAATAAAGGAAAGGGAGCAAGAATAAAAGAAACAGCACCAACACTATTACAGAACAACTGTAAGGCTAGCAGCTGAGTGCCCCACAGGAGGGATGCCCTGAGGGACTCAGGGTGCAGGTTTTCCCCTTGTAATCTAATGTACTTGCTTTAGTGAATGTCTGGAGGATCCATCATTTGCCTGGTTAACAAATGGGAAGGCTACAAATAATAGGGCATAAAGTATTGATAGATTTAAGAACAAGTTCTTAGTCTGCATGACAATTGTATTTATGAATGTAAGGAGACAGGTCTTTCAGCAAGTACTGAAGTTGTGAAACACATAAGATTTGACTGAGAAAATCTGCTTGAGAGGTGTAAGTGTGACAATTAGTAATGGCAGAACCAGCATTGTTGCTAGCCATTGGCAAATGTGTCTGGTGGGGACCATAAATGCAGCAGAGCTGCATAATAGATAGCGAAAGAATATTTATAGGTATCAAGGAGGGGGCTTACAGCTTCAGGCCTCCTGCTGTGTAGAATCAAGAGGAAAAAGAACAAAGTTCCCCAAAACTATCATTACTAATCCAATTTATACCCAGCAATGAAAGCAAGTGTCAGAATAATAGCTGGTGTGAAGCACAAGAGCTGCTACTTTAGATTGCCTGTTCTTCCCTTTCTACAGCTGGGGAAGCAGTTATATAGCATGAGGAACTGAGGAAATACTTGTTATTTAAAAAGCAATTTTAAAAGAGAACAAAGGGTTGGGGGAAGCAAAAAGACAGGAAGGCTTTTGTGCTTGATCCATATACTTGTAAGCTCTCTTGTCTTTCCAATTACTTCCAATAAAGTTGTGGAATTTATTTTCTTTATTGTCAAAAACCAGCATGGTAGGCATTTTAGCACCAGGGTGAAGCAATATTGTTTTGTCATTGGGACAGTATGCATGGTTGGTTCCATGCATTACATGGATGCACAGAGTGTTGTGGAGATCAGTGTCTTGTCCTGCCCACTTTACCATGGAGAGTAGCCTCAGTTGGTACATATTTATAAAAGTGTTGGGAAAGGAGATAGAAATGCCAAAGGTACCTTGAAACTGTAGGAAAAAAGAGCTAAACTATTGAAATGTGATAGTTGTCTTCTATCTTCAAGGCATTTCTTCTTCCCCATAATTAATTAAAGAATCAGCCAGTTTATTGATTTTTACCTAAAGCTATTGTAAAACATATAATAAAGTTACAAAAACATAAGCAGATTTTGCACACACACATACAAAGTATTTATAAATGACTACCATCTGAAGCCCTAAACTCACCACTCATTCAGAAGACTTTTGAACAACCCAAAGGATTATTGCTAATACTAAACAACACAGAAATAAGAAATAGTTTAAAATGTACAGCCTAGATGATGAGTTTCCACCCAGCTATCTTGAATATTCCTTGCTCCAAGGGCAAAGCAGGCTACATTATAAGAAAACCTATTGCCAGCATCCCTCACTACAAATAGCATTTTTTCTTTCTGAGCTGTCCACAATAAGTGTGGGTTAGAGAAGCTAAATATTTTTTTCCTGAAAGGTTCTGTTTCAGAGGAATAATAAACTGTGACTACTCTAACCATACTTTCCCTCCTATTTCCATAGTAACCACACATGCACACTCCTATCCTAAACCCTTCTGGCCTTTCTCATATAACTGAGCACATAGGGTATCTATTACGTAGTCTAAATGGACTGAAAAACTGTATTACAGATAAAAGAACTATGAGTTCTAATCCTTGCAGGAGGTATATGCCTGACCTCTTTGATCTAACAAAACAAACCATTTCCCAAAAGGTGCTGTACAAACAGAGAAATCAGGCAGCAAAATCTAACTTCTGCAAAGTGCATTGAGCAAACCAACCAACCAGATGACATTTTTCAAACTGCCAGAGGTCATGTATCAAATTCTAAATTCCCGTAAATAAGCAATTTCTTCTTTTTTCCATCTCAAAATCAGCACAGACAAACCTCAAACTGCTCTGACTGATGCAGCCAAATTTCAGATCAATCTGTTGGGCTGCTATCAAAATACAAGCTGTAGAATATGCTTCCCATCTCCCCAATTTCTGACTGTAATAGTGGAATGAAATTCATATGATTTATCCTTACTATACAACTGGAACTATGCCGCTCTGTCATTCCACTTGAGTGAAGACAGAGTCTCATAGATTCAAACCAATATCTTCTCCTTGCTGACTTTTTTCTTTTTGCTACCTTCTCTAGTCCAAATCAAATTTAGCACTTGCCATTCTTGATTGTTAATAATAAGCAAAGCATCTCAACCTTTATCTACTGGTGCATGTCTTACAATGCTTTTTTTTTCACACACTGCTACCACCTTCCAATCATCTTCATTTTACTTTTTTAATCCTTATATAGAATATTTGGTGCATCTATTTGTTGTGATATTTTATTTTAACCTTTTGGTTCTTTTTAAAGGCTGTTATACAAGGGAAAGCCAAGCACTGACCTATGCAATCTTCTAAGTGTTGCTCTCTGTCTCAGTAGTGTGCATGGACTATACACACTGCCTGCAGTCCCTTTTAGAGCTAGATTGGGACCACAGCAAACCCATGCTGTGGCCCCGATCTCGTCTTTCTGCGGTACAAAAAGGAGCCCTCAAAAGTGGCTCCTTTCTGCACCATGGAAAAGGCACCACAGGGGTCTGGAACAGATCCCCCATGAAAACAGAGGGCCAACTGTACTTTTGCTGGCATTTATCCCCAAGCTAAGCCTTCTGTGCTGCACCACTCTAAGTGTACTGTCATACTTCTCCAGTATTGCTGTGTAAGAGGTGATAACATGGCCTATTGGGGTGGCTGTAGAAGCAACTGTAACAGTCAGCAGAACTGGCATCTGATCAAAACCAGTCTTATGGAAATGAGAAACTGTTTTATGAGTCTGTCTAGCTCTGTGATTTTTCCAAGTGGTGGTGGGTTGCCTGGGTCATTCTCCAGATTTGTACTTTTAACTGCAGCT
Organism: Sceloporus undulatus; assembly: GCF_019175285.1. Classification (NCBI taxonomy): domain Eukaryota; kingdom Metazoa; phylum Chordata; class Lepidosauria; order Squamata; family Phrynosomatidae; genus Sceloporus; species Sceloporus undulatus. Next base: position 176,780,968 of record NC_056526.1, on the reverse strand, counting down.
GGTAGGGATTAACCCCTACTTCAAGCAAGACATGTTTTATAGTACTGTGACATGTTGCTTGGCTGGAAGTATCCCAGTCCTTCCTCCATGAAGGTTGAGGGGATATACAGTCGGTCCTCCATTTTCATGGGAGATCTGTCCCAGACCCCTCCCCCCGAAAAACAGAGACTCGCAGATATTCAAGCCCCATAGGCTTGAATGGGATGTGTGCCCATGAGCACGTGTGGGGCATGTGCTGTGGGGGCATGTCCCATTGAGAATAACGGAGGTTGCCCCTTCGTGAATAACCAAGAGCACAGATCCCAAGTCCTCAAGAAAGGACAGGAGACTGTATATGGTTTCCCTTCATCCTTTCATCTTCCCAACATTCCTGTTACACATATTAGATTTACAAAATGAGTTTCAGGATTGGGTGGGGATTTAGAACCTGTGTCTAACTCTCTTGAACTTATTTGAGGAAGATGGATATAAAATAAATAAATATATATTTTTTAAAATTCTGATCTTATTTCCTACTTTTCAGTTCATCAGAACTGTCTGAAGGACAAGAAATTGAAATATATAATAAAATAACAATCCACATAATAGCACTTCTCCAAACACCTTTTATTTGACACCTTGAGATCTTCAGAATGGGGAACCTGTTGTTAATCACCAGTCATATAACTATTATTGACTTTGAATTTTGCTTCTCAGTGGCCATTATAGTTAAACTGAAGAGTCACACATTTCCAGCATCAACAAACTAAGTGTCTATTTTCTGTCTATTCCCTTTCCACAAATGCATTCATTCACTTGGGCACATGGATCAAATGAATGCATAATACTGTAATACATAGGCTTGAGCACCCACCCTGTACAGTTTAGGTCCTTGAATAAGAATCCAGCTATACATTTTTGAACAATTTAAAATGTAGCATGGGAGGATTTGCGGTTATAAACTAGTCCAGAGTCTTACTGAAGCTGTGAACGTAGATATTCATTTCTTCTGATATGCCTTAGACAATATTGTATTTGGTTGTTCAGGGCAGAATCAACAAACAGAGGGATACCCACAAAAGGGCTTTACATTTTGAGAGTTCTCTTCCCTAAAACTACCTGCTAATACTTCACAACTGGGTTGCAGTTAAAGCTCCAAAGTAATGTGTTAGAAGTAACAATGGCCCGTTACAGACGGGCCTTTAAGTACGGAGTCAGTCCGTACTAGGGTTAGGAAGGTGCGGTGCTTCCAATCACCCCTAACCCTAGTACAGACTGAGTCCGTACAAAATGGCGGCGCCCCATCTACATGGGGGCCGTCATGACGATGTCACGACCGCGCCGCCTCTATACAGGGCGGTGCGGACGTGACGTCATCGCTCCGCGTGAGGGCGTTTAATGCGCCTTTTGCGCGGAGCAGGAAGGAGCTCCATTTCGGAGCTCCTTCCTGGTTTGCGTCACTGCTTTGCGTTGCTGGGCGCAGCCTTCAGATGGCTGCGCCCAGCAACACAAGGGAGAAAAGGGCCAAGCGGCCCCTTTCTCCTCCTCCCTGCCGCCGCGGGGTGTCCTTGGGGCTCGAAGCCCCAAGGACACGCCTTTCCAGGCTGTGGGGAAGCGGTCTTTTGCCGTTTCCCGCAGCCTGGAAAGCGGCGGATCGGGGCCTCGAAGGCTGCCGGCCTGGCAGCTGAGGCCCCGATACCCTGGGAAAGGGGCGGGTACAGGCCGCTGCTTTTCGGTGGTCTGTAACGCACCTAAGTTATCTGCACCACATTTGAGAATAATGAAGGCATAATTATGTTCCCCTCATTTCCCAAGTAGCAAGCCCTCCACATGTTCTGACTCTGTATTTTTTTGGTCCAAAACACACTGCAGAAATAATCCATTTTGAGACTGCTCTAACTTCCCTGGATCAGTCCTAGGGAATCCTGGGAATTGTGGTTTATTGAGGCACAAGAGTTCTCTGATAGAAAAGGCTAAATATTTTTTGTTCGTTCCCTTCTCTTTGCTCAAGGTAGGAGCAGGATGTGAGTAACAGCTGGCCTTGGCATTTTTAGAAATGGACAGCAGGTATTGCTTTTTTTATCCTCAAATCCTAAACACAATCTGATACCTGCAGCAATGACTAATTATTTCAGTAGAGCCTGCAATCTGCATCTTTAGAATGAATCTTCTGGCTGTAAAGTTGGCCTAATTTTTGTAGAATCATATTACTTTGAAAGACCACGAGGCCTATGTAGTCCAACTCCCTGCCAAAATGTTATAGATAGCTAAAGCTCTCCTAAGAGATGGACCTGCCATCCTCCATCATAGTCTATTCCACTGCCACACAGTTCTTGTACCTTAGGGGCAAAACAGACTGGCAGCTTGGAGCAGCGTCTGGTCATTCTAGCCCCGATTGGCCCCTGACTGGCTGGGGACCATTGCATGATAGCAAGGAATGGCTTTTCATTGCTCCTTTTACCACCAGTCCTGGGCCCCCTTAGGCAGCCTCAGAATGGCTTCTAGCTGTTTCAGGTATGTGTGTCATCTGCATGGTGTGCCTCTAAAGCAGCTGGAAGCGGCACATTTTGACCTATCTGTTTTGGGTCTTAGAAGTTCTTCCTAATGTTCAGGCAGAATCTCTTTTCTTGCAATTTGAATCCATTGGTTGATGTTCTAATCTCTTGAAATAAACTAGCCCTATCTTCTGCTGTTGCTGTGTGCCTTCAAGTGGCTTCCAACTTATGGCAACCTTAGGGTGAACCTATAATGGGCTCTGGGCTGAGAATGTGAGATTCGCTTAAGATTACACATTGCTTTCCAGTGCCAAGTGGGGAATTGAACCCTGATCTCAAGAGTCATAGTCTAACACTCAAATCACTACACCACACTGCTCTCATCTATCTGACCCATCTTCCACTTGACATTTATCTGACCCCTACCTATTTCAATAAAGCATTTTGGGCAAGTCAAAAGGCTGCATGCTATTTTGTGGTGTTTCATTTGCTCCTAAGATATTGTCAAACTGTTTTAATTTCAATCCATGGCCAAAATTCTAGATGGCACAGCTCTGCGACTGCTTCCCCAAACCCTTCACATGAACAGCCAAGTTTGGTGGGGCTGCTCTCCTGTTAGACAGCTGGGCATGGGTATTAAATAGTTGGGGGGAGCAGGAAAGAGGGGGGTGACTGGGCATCTGCAACTGCCCCTTGTTCCCCTGCAATTCATGTATATGTGAGAGATGCAGAATAATGATGATGTTGTTTCTCTGCCCTTCTCTTCTGCAGTCTGCAGGGGGAGGAGAGACTACTCTCTACTGTCCAATTGTCTCCCCCTGCATGGGGCTAAGATGCTGCTGGGGCAAATGGTTTTTGCTGGGGTGAAAGAGGCTAGCGAATAGCCTCTTGAACTCCATTCAAAAATGGCACTAACAGGATACCAGCTTATTTCTGGTATACTTTTTTTTTTTAAATATGTGTACATTATCTTTCACTCATCAATATTTTTTGCTAGAGATGAATCAAGATATCCATTTCCCATGAAAAGGTCTTTCTTTCCCATACTGAAAAATTGTGGGCACAGGATTTCTAAGAAAGGAAAAATTTTCAACATCTAGACATGAATAATCATTATGTCATCGATGGTAATAAGGAGAAGACATATTTCTTCAGAAAATAACATCATAACCCTAGAAACCAATCATTGATTTTCTCAACAAAAGCTCCCAAAAGAGGAAGCAATGGTATTTCTCCCATTTTTCTCTCTTATTTCTTTGAAACAATCTGAAAGAGCTTGTGACTCAAAAAGGGCTGTTAAGGAAATACAAATAGCCACTTGCATGAGATTATGACTGATGCAATGGTCTACAATTCTCATAACTCGAACACAGAATGGCTATGAGGGTTAATCATGGTGGGAAATATAATGCAACATATTCGGCAGGTATTAGTTTGGGGAAAACTTGGTTACACCAACGATCAGAGAGCATACTTAGATCTTTAAAGGTAAGTGGGTCGTTTTATGATGGTAATTTAGATGGAAGAGTGTGTGGGACCTCTTCATGACAATCATTCTGAATTTACTTCAGAAGAATGGATTAGAAGTGTCATAGTGGGACTTGAAAAAAAATTACAGAATTGAATGTTTCAGGGTCCAAGCCGACAGGTGTGGTCCTTTTCTAGGTTACTCTCTTGCATTCTCCCTTCCCTTTCAATGTTTGTCCTCTCCATCTTATCAGTGAGTAAACATTATATTTATCACTAAGCATACTAGTTCTTACTGGGCCTGTTTCCCCTTCCCATTACTTATGGTTATTTTCTGTAAAAGCTTTTTTGTACAGCGTGCCCGCTCCATATGTGGGCGTGCCATACATGGCTTCCAGTTTACATGGAAGCCGTGCTGCAATACTCTCAATGGTGTGTGTGGCTGCTGCGTGTGCGCACCGCCATATGCACGAGCCCCATTCACTATAATGGGGCTCAAGGATAGGTGGAATTCACCTTATGCGGAAAGGTCCGGAATGGATCCCCTGTGTAAGGTGAGGTTCCACTGTATTTCTGAAAACTTTGCGGCTCTACTACCCCCCCCCCCCTTTGTGCTTGGATAGTGCCATCATGACTACAAAAGAATCCATACTTGAAGATGCATTTGCAGCATATGGATGAATTCCTCACCTTCTTTCATGTGTCACTGGATCATGATTAATCTCATTTCTAGCTTGTTCTTTCTCCAAGATGCTGAGATGACATAAGGCAATCCAGTTGCAACCCTGTAAAAGTCCCCCCCCCTTACATTCTGTCATTAGGGTTTAGTTCTGGTATTTGGTTTTTAAAAATCTTTACAACCACTTTCAGGGTGTGTGTGTGTGTGTTTGTTTGTTTGTTTGTTTTTTGCTATGTCTTTTCAATATCTCCTGCCCTCACCCCCTGCCCCTTTTAGTTTAATGTTCATCTCTCAGTTTCTTCTTCCAATGGATCACTCCTAGAAGAGAGAAATGTGAGCTCAAGCAAGTGCTACAGATCACTCTTGTGAATTCCAAAGACTGCATCTGTGATCTCATGTCTTCCAGCCTTGCTTTTAGATATGATACATATACAAAGTAAGTTTAGTTTTCCTTTTCTGTGTACAGTTGGCCCTCTCCATACACAGATTCAACAACCTATTCTATAGCTTGAAAAAATATTTTTTAAAAAATAAAAAGCATACTTTGATTTCGCCATTTTATATAAGGAATTACATTTTATTTGCCATTCTGTATAATGGGACTTGAGCATCCACAGTCTTTGGTATTCACAGGGGGTTCTGGAGCCAGCAGATAACAAGGGCCACTGTAATGAGTTCCATCTTTCGTAATACAGAGAAATGTGAGCTCTAGGAGATATCACTGGATCCACCTACTCTTAGCTGCCATTCACTCTATCAGATTCAATGGACACCAGCCAACACTGAGCGCGCACACACATAAACACACTTTGTATTCCTGAATAATCAAGCCAATATATCCATATATCTTTAAATCTCCTTAGCACAAGATGCACTTTTTAATATCATTTGAAGATGAGACAGAAAGACTTCCAAAATGGCACCTCAGAGTACCATAATATACAAAATAATGAGTTGACATCCTGGTTGTGAGATGTTTCAGTAATCCTATTCTCCTGAGCCTACTTCATGGGCTTTGGCTCATGAAGAATGAAACTTCTGTGATAGATCCATTCCAACCTTTTATCAAAACACCAGCCAAAGGGGGAATGGGGTGCAGAAGAATACAGAGGTGATAGGATTTTTTTAAAAAAAGCTTAAGAATCAATAAGTCTTAAAGTGACACCTGATGATAATTCAACCTGATGATAATTCAGATATCACTGTGTGAATGGTTTTCGGAGTCTGAAGAAGGCAAAACAAGGAGAGATGTCAAATGAAAAGCTGTAACACAGCAACCGCTAATAGCCTCTGTATGGAAAGTTGGAAGGCAGCCACAGCCATCAAAGTTACATCAACTATTCTTCCAGGCAATGAATGAGCAGGAAATAAAATGGTCTGTAAACTGACTGCAAAGTATATCATTGTATGCCTGCATTTACCATTTCTCAATCATTTTATTCATGTATCTGATTTACAGATCATCTTTCTCTCAAAACTGGGAGTGAGGGGAGCTCAAAAGAAGACCAGTTTAAAAACAGGAAAAAGTTATTAAAACACAATTAAAGAAATTATAGGATCAACATACAATAGAATTAAAATCAATTTAAAGACACATCTATTTAAAAAGGACAACACCTATCTATTTGAAGTTCCCTCCTTAGCAACCACACTGTTGCTCACAGTCCACCTAAAAAGAAGGTCTTTGCCAGTCACCCAGTAGTACCACAGCAGCAAAGGAGCCACATTCACCTCCCTTGGATGGAGGTTCTACAGCTTTGTTAGACATCCACAGTCTAACAAGAAAGCTCTTGAATCTTCACTGAGTGTGCTTGGGGAAGGTGGTAGTAGACTTATTTGAATGTTTCAAAACTAGGTCAGCTTGTATGACACTCTTTCAGATATCCTGAATCTAACCTGCATAGGTCTGTATAGGTCATAACCAGCACTTTGAACTGGGCCAAGAAGTAGCACAATTACCTAAAAGATGTATGTGTTTATAACCAGAAGTTCCCACAGGTGATATGGTGATCTGTTCCCTTCTAATGATGGAAGTTACAGATAAATAATTGTAATTAAACAGCCTGGGTTTCAGTCTTGTTCAGAGCAGGTACACCAAGCTAAAGCCACCCTATTTGCAATAACATTCAAAACATTCCAGTGCTTTTCTTATTATTAAGAAATCTGCAATTTCTTATTCTCGTTGAGATATAAAATGAAGCCAATATTGCATGCCCTTATACTCTCCAACATTTCACTGATGAAAAATGGGACACATGTGACCAAGCAACATCAGAATGGCAGCAAAAGTTATTAATGAAGAATGCACAAGCTAGGAGAGGCTGCAGCATCTTGCTTTTACCTGAATGGATTGCAAACTCCTTCTCTCTTCTTGCCCCACAAAGTTAATTGAGTGTAAACTATATTTGCCACAGCCCTGACTCGGCACAACCTGAGCATGGCTGTTTATGACAGGGTGACTTGGAGGTCTCTCATTCATATGGCTGCCATGGATAGAAGTTGACTTGCCAGCAGCTAACAACAACATGAGGAGGAAACATATGAAGACTTGCCTAGATGTTCTACTAAATGTAATGAGATTTGCTGCTGAGTGTTGAGCTGTAATTTTCTATCTTTATATATGAAATAAGAAATGGAAAGCACCTAAAAATGTGAACATCTTTAAACAGAGTACTCCCAGAATTTGCAAAAGCATATTTTGATCTATAGCTGCTATAATGGTCACTAGCTGGGTTGGGGGTTGGAGTTGGGTACTGCAGTCCAAATAGTAGCTTTTTCAAGCTATGGGGATATCCTTAGGTAGAGCACTATTCTCTGACAAGCCTTCAAATATAGAACTGTCTTTTCACAACCCTTAAGTGGGGCATATGGCTCATCACCAGTTTCAGTAGATCTCAGAACATGCCATGTGTCAGGGAGGGGGACGCCTCATAACAATCTTTTCAGAGAACTCCAACAACTTGAAAAACTTATCTCATAGGCTGTGTAGGAGGTGGAAAGAAAAAGTGCTAAATATGCATCCAATCCTGTAAATACTCTTCACACAACTTGCCCTACACACACACACACACACACACACACACACACACACACACTTACTGGATAAAGTGCTGTACAGTTCTTAAAGATATGTAAGCACAGGTTTCACTTTATGTACAGCCTAGCTCTGAGACGACTCTTAACCTGGAATGCAGAAAAATCCCATAGTCTCTTCATGGCTCAGTTCAGTTGCTGCTTCTCAATATCTGCTGCCTGAAGTGACAGCATCATTCTGCCTAAAGCAGGGCTAGCTCTGAAGCATTGCTTATTCTCTCTCTCTCTCTCTCTCTTTCTCATTTATATCCTGTCTTTTTCCCTGTATGGGACCCAATTTAACTCTCAAGTTTTTAAACAGTTAGTAGGTACAATTGCAAACATCACTTACCATGTAGAGGTAATTCAATGCTGTGAAGACAGCTGTGGAGGTAAGCTAGGGTCATAAAGGTGGGGAATGTTGCTTAGCAGTCAGGTAGAGATGAGGCAGTTTCCCCTGAACCAGGTGTTCTTGTATAGGAAACATCAGCTCTGCTCTGCATTCTCTGTCTTTTATAACCTAGTGAAGTCTGCCAAGACTTCCTTTTGCTGACTTAGGCCCTCTTCAGACGGGCCTTTGCGGCATTCCCGTCACGTGCTAGGGGTTGGCCGAGGGCACACCGCCCATACTGGCCTCACCCCTAGCACGTGACAGGGGCGTCAAAATGGTGGCACCCTGTACACATGGGTGCTGCCATTTTGATGTGACGGATGCTTAGCGTCTGCATGTCCCAGCATCATTGTGTTGCCACAAGTGAGCCATTGGCGAACTGCGACGTCACAAACGCCGCAAGAAGAACCCACTTTTTAAGGGTTCTTTTTGCTGCATGAGGGAGCCACACGGTTTGTTTAGTTATTCAGCCACTCAGCCTAACTGCTTCCTTTTCTTTGCCGAAGTGCTGAGGAAACAGTAAATTTATATTAAAAAGCCCAATTTATTCCAGCAACTAATCCTGTTGGAAGTCATGCCCATGGATGAAGCTAAATGTCAAGCAGGAGTTATGCAACTATTTTTCAATTCTGTGTCAAAATGCAGAAAACAATGCAAATGTAAACCTAGCACTTTTCAAGTATTGCTGTTACTAATACGCAGTGGGCTTAACGATATGGCAAAAGATGTCCTCCTGCTTCGGTGTATGGGACACATACCTACAACATTTCACAGATGAAAACTGGGACACATGTGGCCAAGCAACATCAGAGTATGGTCAAGATGGCAAAAAATTATCAGTGAGGAAGACTATACAGGCTAGGAGAAGCTGCAGCAGTTTCCTTTTATCTGAGCCTACTGGGAAGGGCAATACCCTGCCCTTCCTCTTCTCTTCCCTCTGCTAACTGATTTTAGTATATGTGCTGCTGAAGTGAGCACCTCTCTGCTAACTGAAGGTGAACTACAGTTGAACCTTTCTGATATGGAAATATATGCTCTACTGTATCTGAAGGCAGCAGGCTTACTTGGGTAGGATGCTTAACAAACAGTTGTTTCATTCAACACCATGCTGCAGCTTGAGATGACTTTTGACAGGCTTGGCCCAAACTGGGGTGGGGCTGGTTTATTCTCTGTGTTTCTATGGTTGGAATACAACCCTTCTCCTGTTTATTCAAGTCTGTTCCCTGTATCTTACTTACTTTAAAACAAATGCCTTGAGAGCTCGAGACAATAAAAAGATTTTCCATTGGGATGTAGTAAAGGCCCCCAAAATGAAACTGTTATGACATGTGAGTGCAAAGGCTGCTAGAAATGGAGGCATTTACGGTATTTGCATCATTGACTCACTTCATGAATTCATCCTGATGCAGGTTGAACAAGTATTAAATGGAAGATTAGTACATTCCTCAAACAGGCAGCACTTTAAATGCTAATGAATCAATGGTTTTGTTAAAAAAAAGTAAGTAGCAATTGCAACTGATGTTACACATGATAAGCTATGAAACTAAATCAGCATATCTAGATCAGTAAAGCCAGTATTATGGAAGAAGCACATGAAGTCCTCCAGATATCATTTGAACGTATTCTTTCTCAGAACTGGGTATGCTGGCTAAAGATTTGCATGGTTTCATTTTCTCCACTTCTGGTCTATACTTACTAGCATCAGTAGTCTCAGACAGGATGTAAGGAGAATTTCACAGAGCCTGGAAGCATGGTTATAACAAATTTGCAAAAATATTCCAAAAATGGTTTTAAAAATAATTTCTTAAGTATCAGGAAACCCTGGCAAGGAATGTCATGGACTGATGAGAATCTCTGCAGCTCAGGATGTATTCTGCACAAAATTTCCCAAGTGGGACTTTACACAGAAAACAGCATTTTCTTTACAGACATGCAAACAAAAATATTATTTTCTATACAGAAAATGCTGTTCCCTAAACAAAAAACAAGATGTGAATGTTGTGCAGAATAAGTCACTAATTACAAAAAAAGTTGTTTTCTGTGAAAGAAAACCTATGTGCAAAATTGTAACAATATTAGTCCCAAACTGCAAACATTCTTGAAAAAATGTGTGAGGACTTTATCACATAGGGGAAATAGTGGGTTTTCCTGGGACAGTTGTGTGATAACGGCAAATATTTTCACATGACGTCATGATTAGAGTGGGCTTATCCCGGGAAGAACCGAGAATGCTCCAGCAACAAATCATTCATGACAAAATCCCTTGAATGATTTGTTGCTGGAGTATATCTGGTTCTTCTTGGGATAAGTCCTCTCTAAGTATGATGTGTGTGAAAATATTTCGCCATGATCACGTCACTGTCCAAGAAAAATGCCTTTTTAAATCCAATTTCCCCCCATGTGATAAAGTCTTAAGTTTCCAAAGACTTTCTTGCAACAGAAATTACTTGTTGCTTCCTTCAAGAAAAAAAAGTTAGCAAAGAATTACATCTGTAGGGCATGGTTCTCTGTAATTAGTTACATTTTGGGTAAAGAGGATATAAAAAGCTACCCTTTAAAAGAAATGTAACTGGTAAGGACAAAGTAATTGTTTCTTGTTGTTGACAAAAGTTATTGTAAGGCACTTTGACAGGAATGTTGCATGTTTTGCAAGAATGGAAGTTTTATTCCATTTCCCCATCAATCTTAATATCTTTTCATTTGACCCACAGACTTTGTGTTGTTCAATCCTGCAATAGCTACTTAGACAAACAAACAAAACTCAAGCATGTTTCAAAGTGTAATTCTTTCCAAGTTTTCAATTATGTATTAAGGTGCTACTGGAACAGAATACAAGATGATATTTAAATACATAATACTGATCTTCTTTACTTCCATGGACATGATCAATCTGACAAAGTGGTGAAGAATTTCAAGCTTAGATAAGCTCATTACAAGTGCATCTTTGGAATTAAATGTTTAAAATCCAGTGACAAGAGATTAAGGTTCCCTGCTCCCACTAAGAACAAAGGAAGTTATTGTAAATGCAAACAGATGGGACATCAAAGTTTCCATTAGGAAAAAGTCAGGGATCATAAGTATTGGGAACAGAATTTTAGACAGTAGATAGACATGGTTGTAGCGGTGTTTCTGCATATGCCCAGGGCAATTGTTTGACTCTCGTTTCATCACAGCTGCAGCCTGTAACCAGGAACAAGCAGCTTGTAAGAAGCAGCTTGTTATTATTGTGTGTCTTCAAGTCATTTCTGATTTAGGACGACCCTAAAGCAAACCTATCATGAGGTTTTCTTGGCAAAATTTGTTCAGAAGGGGTTCGCTTTGCCTTCCTCTGAGGGTTGAAAGAACATGACTTGCCCAAGATCAGCTAAAAGGCTAAAAAAGGAAAGAAGCCAGGGATATTGAATGCAGGACTTATATGCAATGGGGCCTATTAAGCTGTGTAAATAAGAAGGGATTAAGCAAAGAAATAATACATCTAACCTCCTAAGATATATCCCTCAGAAATGATCCATGCTCAGCAAAAGCATGTACAGTGGGTCCCTGTTATCCACTGGGGTTTAGTTCCAGGACCCCTCATGGATAACAAAATCCATGGTTGCTTGAGTCCCATCAAATACAATGACATAACAAAATGGTGTTCCTTATATAAAATGGAAAATCAAGGTTTGCTATTTATCCTATCATCTGTCAGAATCATTAAAACATGCAACCCCTACTTGTAGTTTGGGTGGAACAGTCCAGCTGCATATACATTCTGCCCTCCACATTTGCACCTTTAACATTTATGATTTGTTTATTCATGGATTTAATTGATATTAAATATCAGTTTAATATCACTGGGTTCTCCAGTGTGACTCTGTTGAACACTGAGCATGAACACAGAATCATGCTGGCGGACCTAGAGATTCCTAGAGAAAATACTTCTGTAGGCATGTGCAGGTCCTTCAGCACAATTCTGTGGTCAAACTCTGGCTGATCTTGACCATTTGCAGTTTTCCCACTTTCACAGGGGTCTTGCGCCCCTAATGCCAACAAACATGGAGGGTCCACTGTATACTCATAAATTCTGCTGCACAACACCCATCAGTGATTATCTTTCCATTAATCATATTAATCACAGTTTTTGAAGATATTCCAAAGGAAAGGTTACAATGACTTTCTAATGGCAAAGCCAAGCTATGTAGTGGGGATAAACAGGGTAGTAATTAAATGTACTAAATGAGATTAAGCCCCCCCCCCCTCCCTTAGTGTCTGTACTGGACAATGCCTCACCGATAGCCCTCCAAATAGAAAACTGCCCTCTGTAAGTAAAACACAGGCCTAAATCCAACTGTGAGCCCCAAACACAGTGGGTCAGGAGTGGGAATCATGTGGCCCTCCAAATGCTGAATTACAATTTCCAGCATTCCTCACCATTGGTTATGCTGGCTAGGGTTGATGGGATTTGGAATCCAACAACTTCTGGAAAGCTGCATGAACCCTGCCCCTGGAATGGATGAACTGAATCAATGGAAGCTTGTTTAATGTTGATTTACTCCCACTAATATTTTGGATCCACTCTAGCTGGAACTAACAACTGCATTTAGGTGATGGTCACATTATTTGTATTTTCATATCTTTACTACACCAGTATGAACATGACTTTCAGAGGACTATGTACAAAGACAGAATAAGTAATAAATATATAACAACATAACAACTGCCTTTTACTCCCTCTAAATCTGATAGAGAGGGAAGCTCACTAGTGATAAAAATATATGTAGCAACTTTCCTTTTAACAGTTTTTTATCCAATTCTCTTATGATTTGTTATTTGTTAGTTGTAAGTGCTTAAAAATGGCATTTACACAAAGAAGCTAAGCCAAATGCACAGTAAAGCACCATTTCATTTAACATTTTAATCGCTGTGTGTTTTAAAATATTGTGAAAAATAGGTACAAAAGCTTCCTACAATATCTTAGAGAGAAGATACAATAGAGTTCTTTTAAACTAACAGGGTGTACAGATAAAGGCCAGCCTGGGGGCGGAGTGGGGGCATGACATCCACACGACACATGCCCTGACTCAGCCCCCATGCCAATGTGATGCCGAACACCGCACAATATGGTGGGCGGGATCATGGCGCTCCTCTGGCACTGCATCCAAATGATGCAGCACCAAAGGAGCACTGAAAAGCTGTGGGGCCAGTGGCTATGGTGCCCTTTCCACAGTGCAAAAAGGAGCCACTCTTTGTGTCTCCTTTCTGTGCCATGGAAGGCCAGATCAGGACGGTGGTGTGAAGTTGCCGCGGCCCCAATTCAATGTTAAAAGGGACAGCTGCAGGCCGCTCCTTAGAGGCAGTCTGTCAAGCCCCAAAGACAATAGTGAGACAGAATGAACAGTTTACTGAGTATTTCCCTGAAGTCACTTGGTGGATAATTAATTTAAAGTACCACAATAAAAGTACCGCATCTCCACAGCTGAAATAATCCAGTTTGACACCACTTTAACTTCCGTGGCTCAATGCTATGGAATTCGGGGAACTGAAGTTTGTTTGGGACACCAGAGCTCTCTGACTGAGAAGGCTAAATGTCTCACAAAACTACAAATCCCAGAATTCCATAGCACTGAGCCATGGCAGTTAAAGTGCTGTCAAACTGGATTATTTCTGCAGTGTGTATGCAGCCAATGTTATGCATTGTTGCAGGAGTGTTTTGAAAGCTCTTCAGAATAAACTTATCTCTTGGCATACTCCATATTCTTCTAACCTGTTCACAGAATCTAAAACATTACATGGTGTCAAGGGATGTGGAAAATGAGAAGTACATTTAATTAAGTGGTATCAGATTTCTGGCTGGGCAGCTAGAAATAAGATAAGCAGTTGTGGGATCCAAGAGAGGTGACATTTAAGAAATGTAATAAAGTGAACACCCACATGCTGGAATGCCACAGCACCAGGTTGATCTCAACAGGGCAAGGCAATGCAATATAATGATAATCCACCATGTACTGTGTTTACCTAGATCTGGCTGGGAGTCATGAATCCCTACTGATGCTGTTGGACTGCATTTCCCATGAACTCAATGATGGAACTATAGAGGAATAACATATAGAGGGCCACCCCACCCATCTCTAACCCAAATGTTATGGAGAAGGTAATGGGGGGGGGGGAGAGAGAGAGAGAGAGAGAGAGAGAGGAGCAGAAGTAGTGTGTTAAGCCTTTAAAGTGTTTTTAAATGCTAAATTGGCCTTTTCCAGATACAGAGCAGCTAAACAAACCTGCTTGGCCATCTGGTCCTTCTTGACAAAACCCGTGGCTGCAGCAATATTTCCAGCACCTTCCACCGTCTTTTGTGCTACAGCTGTTACTCCAGTCACTACGGCTCCCCCAACATTTGAGACTTGCTCTTTGGTCTTTTCAGCCACTGTGCAAAACATGAAAAGGGAGGGAAGAAGAAACTTGAAATTTCTCATGTTTAAATAACAGTGCGGGACATGGTGGCTCAGTGGTTAAGACTCTGATGATTGCAAGGTCAGCAGGTCAGCAGTTCCAGGCCCATGTGCTGTATGATGGAGGGAGCTCCCATCACTAGTCCCAGCCTCTGCCAATCTAACAGTGCAAAAGCATGTAAAAAAGTGCAAGTAGTAAATAGGAACCCTTTCGGTGGGAAGGTAACAGCATTCTATGCAGTCATTCTTGCCACATGATTGCAGAGTTGTCTTTGATAACGCTGCCTCTTCAGCTTAGTAACAGAGATGAGCACTGCACCTACAGTTGGACATGACCAGTCAATCTTGTCAAGGGAAAACTTTTACATTAACTTTTAAGTACTGTGCTCAGTTTAGCTGTCTCTCAGAATTACATGGGATATAAAGTAAGAGTAATTTGGCACTGAATTACTCTTTTGAACTAGTAAATGGAAAAGAGACTTCTCAAGTCCCCACAGTCAACATTAGAATACAGGCACAGAAACAGCAACAAGCAGGGCATGATTTTAATTTTTAAAAGGAACTAGCTACATCTGATAAACCAATACATCATTACTTTTTACTGTAGCCATGAAAGAAATTCACTAGATTACAT
>NC_056526.1:176677601-176765813 GCF_019175285.1 Sceloporus undulatus | reverse complement strand
ATTATAAATAGGTTACCATTACTGTTATAGTATGGCATTGAAAAATACAAGAAAATGTTCTTTGGTGTCCTCCTCATCTCTGATTATCATCATAATAAATTATTTTGAGTAGACCAGCATGCCATAGCTTGAGTGCTAGACTGACTCTGGATACCAGGGTTTGAGTCCCAGTTCAGTCATGAAACCCACTGGTTCACCTTAGGGTTACCATAAGTCAGAAATGGCTTGAACAACAACAACAAAAATGTCATGGGGGCTTCCTCTTCCCACTCCTCCACAGGTACCACGTAAGAGATCATTTGGCTGCCATGTGCACTGCACACAGATCCTTTGGGTGGGCATGCAGAAGTAGCCACTCAATTATAAATAGGTTACCATTACTGTTATAGTATGGCATTGAAAAATACAAGAAAATGTTCTTTGGTGTCCTCCTCATCTCTGATTATCATCATAATAAATTATTTTGAGTAGACCAGCATGCCATAGCTTGAGTGCTAGACTGACTCTGGATACCAGGGTTTGAGTCCCAGTTCAGTCATGAAACCCACTGGTTCACCTTAGGGTTACCATAAGTCAGAAATGGCTTGAACAACAACAACAAAAATGTCATGGGGGCTTCCTCTTCCCACTCCTCCACAGGTACCACGTAAGAGATCATTTGGCTGCCATGTGCACTGCACACAGATCCTTTGGGTGGGCATGCAGAAGTAGCCACTCAATTTATCAGACTTCTCTATCCTCTCTCTTCCACAAAATTAATTTCAGTCTCCCTCCTGAGCTGGCATCAGGTGTGCCATAGGAAAGCTCCCTTAGTCTCTCTCATGTGCATTTCCTGTCCTACCATTTGGAGCTGCCAGCCTGGCAGGGCTCTTGCATGCACTCACATTGACTCTTTCCTTCTCTTTTTGACAGTGTCAATAGATTTTCATTTCGGCAGAATGGAGAAAGGCAGAAAAAGTAGGCCAACTTTTTAAAAATTTATTTTTTTGAAAAATTTCCAACTAATCTGAACCTTCTGTGCAGGTAATGTGCCTTACACACCTGCCTTCCTTCCTCCCTCATTAGAAGCTTTTCTGATTCTTGTTAGCTACACAGCACTATACACAGAAGGATATAGTCTCCTGACCTCCTATGAAGACTATTGGTATGGAACGAGAGCATCTGATCCTGCAATTGATTGATGCTTCATGTTTTTAGCTGTGGTTTTAATTATGTGGTAACTAATGTTGTAATATTGTAATTGTTTTTAACTCTGTTGTGATCCCGCCTCGATCCATTGGGAGAGGCAGGAAGATATAAATAAAAACTATTATTATTATTATTATTATTATTATTATTATTATATCTGCCCATGTGACTCTTCCTTCTTTCACTCTCATTGTTTGGGTGGAGCCAGAACACACTCAGTGATAGGTAAAAGGCAGAAACCCTATTATATTACTCTCAAAGATAATTTTGAGAGTCAAAACTAGGTATCAAAATCTGGCCTCCAAAACAGCTCCAAATAATCTCTTGGTAAGATATAGTAGGCATTTCCACAATTCCAAAGATCAAAATGAATTTTTGCAATAATAATAATAATAATAATAATAATAATAATAATAATAATTTTTTTGCTTCAAAATATCCATTAGAGACCCCAAAAGAGTCACATTCTCCCTGTCTTCTAGAACGTTCCTGGGGGTATTCAAAGGCAATTTTTTATTTTTGTGGGAGCAGGTGTGATGTGGTATATGGCCCTCAAAGGTCTTACAGTTGCCCATCCTGGCAAAGAAGAATAGGGACTAACACTTCTGTTTGCTCGCTCACAATTTCTCACGGGGTAGTGTGGAAGACTGACCTCATTTGGTCCAAACCTGCCACCATAACACTCAAGAGGGGGAATAAAGTTGTGTGAGGGAGTATGTGATCTAATCACTCCTACTAGCACTGCCCAGAGGAAGATGATGGGGGGGGGGGGGTTCTGAAAGTCCCAGGTACTCTTTAACTGTTAAAAGTTATACAGAATTAATTTGTCCAGTGATAACTGCACACCCACCCACCCACCCACAGACAGCTCAATTGTTGTTCTTGTTGGTTTAGAACAAAACAAAAGAACCAAAGTGCTGAGGAGCAGGGGGAAAGAAAAATTAACTCCTTAGTCAATGCAATGAACATAAGATGATGAAGCAGTCTGAGGTAGCCTTGGTATTTTCAAAAAAGCCAGGGCTCCAAGAACCAGTATGAGCAAACACCTTGTTGGCTGTCCTCTTTTAGCTTTTCCTAGATGACAAAAAGATTCTGTGGCTTCACATGGTTCAGCAGCAGGAATCCAACCCACACAAAATGAGCCACCAGTTGTCTAAATGTCTCCCCATGCAGAAAATTGGGCACCAGGGAGAAGAGAATGCAAGGGAAGTGCATTTGTTATTCTATATCGTCTTATGCTTCACTTGTCAATCCACTTTACCCTGTAAATATGCATGTGGTATACTTAACAAAAAGCAGAACATTGGGTTATGTCAAAGCCAATAGTGCCCTTTCCCAACATGTCCCTCCTAGAATCATGCTGAGAAGGAAACTATCCCCTCCTCCTTCCATTTGCATAATTTTTCTCTCCCTCACAGTAGAGTTTGGAAAGGTTCAATCTATAGACTGTATGCAGATCACCAAACTTCCACAGCAGGCCCCCAGAGCCAACACCCTCAAGGTAAAAAAAAAAAAAAAAATACAGTCAGCCCTGCATAGCCATGGATTCTTCATCCATGGATTCAACCATCCACAGCTTGAAAATATTTTTAAACAATATTTTAAAAATAATTCCAAAAAACAAACCTTCATTTTGCCCATTTTGTATATGGGTCACATTTTATTATGCCATTGTATTTTAGTGGGGCTTGAGTATCCACAGACTAGTATTATTTTATTATTAACTTTATTTATAAAGCACCGTAAATCTACACAGCACTGTACAAAACCAAGTATCTACAGAGGATCCTGGAACCAAATCCCAGCATATACCAAGGACCTCATTGTATTTCTGCCTAAAAATGGACATTTGCATCTTGACCCCATTCACATTACAGGATTATAGAATTATTATTCCACTTTGTCATGATTCTGTCCTATGGAATTCTGGGATTGGCATCAAGAATTCTCAGCCAGAGCACTCCAGTGTATAACAAAACTACAAATCCCAGGATTCCATGGAAAAGGTTTAAATGGATTTATAGTGGTATAATTCTATAGTGTGAGTGGATCCCTTCTGTTGGCAGCATTTACAACCCAGCAGACCCCATTTCCCAGCTACAGTGTGAGTGAAGAAATGGATGGTGTACTGAAGTTACTATGTACATCCAACATTTTAGCCTCACTCGTACTAGCTGGGACAAAGACAAGGGAACTGCCAACTGCCTCATACCTGAAAAGGAAGGTCTCTGGACACACAGGGAGTGCTCCTTTGGGCCCATAGCCTGATCTGTCAAAACACAAAGCCAGTTGTTCTGAAGGCTCACATCTGTACACAAAGGAAGCTCTGGTTTTGGAACTGCTCTAGGGCTCCAGCCACCTTAATCTGGCCTAGTCTGTACATATATTGTTGCCTGAACAAACATCGCTGTAAATTTCTCCAAAAATGAAAGCAAACCCTTTTGGCCATGTCTTCACAGTCGTGTTAGAGAAGGAAAAGGAATGCATGTTCCCAAGGCTTGTGCACATAATACTAAATGATGGTTTAACATTACATCTGAACTGGACAAGTGCTCACTAGGAGGGACAGTACCATTTAGGGTTTTCAGAAGAGGACATTTTCACTATGATTCTTTTCACTTGAGATTCCAGAGTTTTAGCATGGAATCTTCTGCAAAGCATGTACTCTGTAAACCTCACAACAAACCACAAACCTTATAAAAGGATGCTCAAAAAACAAGATCTGTAAAAGAGATCACAGTCCTTCCTACACAGTGAATATCAACTTTTCATGAGAGAAGTGGCTCTGAGGATACTGTTGAATGAGTTTCTTATGCTAGGATAAAGCATGTGCTGGAAAAGGCACAGGATAAGGAGGTCATAATACTGCTTGTTTCATTACACAGGAGCATGTTACAACACTGAACTTTGTGCAGCTCTTAAATAATTTAAAAGGGTCAGTGGTCTGGACTTCCATGAGATTGTTTCCTCTGCAGAGCACTTCTGAGCCCTTAATTACTATCTGAGCATGTATCTGTGCATACTTCCCAACATCTCACAAATGAAACCTGGTAAATGTATGGTCAAGCAACATCACAGCTTGGTAAGGTGCCAAAAGTTATTAGTGAGGAGGAACAAACAAGCCAGGAGATTCTGTAGCAGTTTGCTTTTGCCTGAGCCTACTTTCCTTTCCTCTCTCTCATTAGTTAATTGATTACTTCTGTACTTTGAACTCAGTTTTCAGCAACTGCAGTAAACTGAGGATAAACAAGGAGCCATTCTGTCTCCCATGCTATTTAACATTTACATGAAACCGCTGGGAGAGATCATCCGGAGACATGGGGCGCGGGGTTATCAGTACGCTGATGACACCCAAATCATTTTCTCTATGTCTCTGACTGATGCAGTGACTGGGGATGGCGTCTCTCCTCTCGTGGCCTGTCTAGAGTCAGTAATGGGCTGGATGAGGGAAAACCGACTCAAATTGAATCCAGAGAAAATGGAGGTACTAGTGATAGGTTCTCCTGGTCCAGGAATGGCGGTGGTTCCACCTGTCCTGAACGGGGTCACGCTCCCTGTAAAGGACTCCGTGCGCAGTCTGGGGGTGCTTCTTGACTCGTCGCTTCATCTGACTGCTCAGGTGAATGCGACGGTCAAGAGCACCTGTTATCAGCTTCGGCTGATTCGCCAGCTGCGCCCATACCTGGCCCAGAGGGACCTAGAAACTGTTGTACATGCTCTGGTAACTTCGAGACTGGATTTCTGCAATGTACTCTACATGGGGCAACCCTTATACCAAACTCGGAAGCTGCAAATGGTGCAGAATATGGCAGCCCGGCTGGTCACTGGTGTGCCCAGGAACAGCCATATAACCCCGGTGCTGAAAGATCTCCATTGGCTGCCCATCCGCTTCCGAGCTCAATATAAGGCATTGGTAATTACCTATAAAGTCCTAAATGGCTTGGGCCCAGGATACCTAAAGGACCGCCTCTCCCCGTACATTCCGCCTCGCACCCTCAGAACGTCTGGGCAGCAGCTACTGAAGGTGCCTGGGGCTAGGTTAGCCTTCACGACACGGAGGGCATTTTCCACGGCTGCCCCAGCCCTTTGGAACGCGCTGCCCACCGAGCTCCGCTCGTCTACCACCCTGGCCCAATTCAGGAAGGATTTAAAAACCTTCCTGTTCCAACAGGCATTCCCCGAATAAAAATCCTGTGGGCCTCCCTCCTCTTCCGTGGCCAAGAGGTTGGGCTATGGGGCTTTTTTGCTTGTTTGTTATGGCTTTTTACTGTTATGTATTTTAATTGCTGTATCTGGTGTGTTGTGTTTTTAACTTGTTGTAAGCCGCCCTGATCGTGGGAAGGGCGGGATATAAATAAAATTTTTATTATTATTATTATTTATATTTTAAAAACAATTGAAAATGGGAAAATAGAGGGTTAATTTACCAATCAGGACAGATAGAGAATATGTGTATACAGTATGCAGTGTGTTACTTTTTTGCAGTGATTGAATTGGGCACTCCTATGAGGCTAGAGGATATACTGATAGCAGCAATGCTGCTGGTAAGGTTTTGTATGTCAGACAGACTTTTGCTCAGGAGCAGACTAAAAGTGCCGAACAGCTACTGAGCAGCAATGGTAGTGGGGGTGACACTGGGGGAGGATTTCTCAGAGACAGCAGCAGTGGCACCATAGCTAACACTTGTTAGTACTGTGCAGAATGAGGCACAAACTCCTTTTGAATGACTTTTACAATAAAAATCCCATGGTAAGTGAATCCGAAATGAAACAGGAGATAGTGCCAGAAGAAGAGGCTTCTAAGTCAGATGGCACTCAGTGAGCTACTGGGGTAGAGCAGAAGACACTTTAGCTAATGATGCAACTGGACTAAAGGCAAAAGGATGTTCAGCTATTGATGTGCTCTGAGGTGAAAGGAAAGTCCAAGGTTGCACAATGCATATTATAGGAATATGGAATGTGAGAAGTATGAAGCTAGACATAGAATTGTAAGAAATGGAACATATAAAGATGCAATTCTTGGGGTGGGCAGGAAAGAGGCATTTTGAGTCAGGTAATTACACACTGCTTTACTAAAGAAATGAAAATCTAAGTAGAATTGGAATGGTGTTAATAGTGAAGAGAGCTGCAGCAAAAGCAGTAAAAGAGTATTATACAAAGTTTGGTCAAGTAATACCAATAAAACTTCAGGGAAAACTCAGCAATATAAACATGATCCAGGTTTATGTTCCAACTACAAAATAAGGAACTGGAGTCCAAGAAGAAATTGATCATTCACCAAAACAGGGCTTCAAAAAATAAGCAGGTAAACAAACAAACTGACCTGTGTAGTTGCTTACATTTTCAGAGAAATGGACTGTGTTGTCTGAAGGATGCTGGAATGGAATCATCCCCTCACAGCCTTCAGTTATCCTTCCTTACTTTAAAAAAAGGGGTGGAGAAGGTGTAGCTTGTGGGCTTCATGTGGCCCTAAATTTCACCTATGTGACCAGTGAAGTCCCCCGAAGCCCTGCAAACATACTATATTGATTTTTGGGACATTAATTTCAGGCAATTTTTACCTGAAATCATTTCAACATATCCCAAACCAAATGCAAAGGTATAAGTTTGTTTTCTCTACCCCTCAAAAACTGCTGATTAGACCAAAAATCACGCCAAAATGGCACCAGGGAGTGACACATTACCCCATCTGATACATCGGAAAGTATAGGTGCTAACCATGGAAGGTGGGGTACCAAAGCAGAAACTCCCCTCACCCTTGTTTAGTTGCTCACTCTACTTTAAAAGGATGGGAGTCAGTAATGGAGAATATGATGCAGAATTTCTACAACAACTTTCCCCAGAAGAACTGAATCTATAAATGATTGCCAGTGTGTCAAGGGAGGGTCACTTGTCATACATCTTCCATCTTAAATTGAGATAGGCAACTGTGGCATTTCAGATATGTTTGCCTCTGTCTCCTAGCATCCTTAGCCAAAATAGCCACGGGTGAAGGGTTCTGAGAGCTGGGGGTCTAAAAAAATCTAGAAGGCCACAGCTGCCATCCCTGATGGAAGGGGGATTCAGATGCAGAGTACAGCCTCATCTGTGCCATGATTTCCATTTGAGGCTCACTAGACTGAGCTTCAAATTGACACCAGCTGTTATCCAAGACTACATAAAAATGTAAGCCAATATGCTGATAGCTGAGCATCCCTTGCTCTTCTAGAGGGTTTTCAGTTGTTAAAGGAACTAGAATCATAATGCAAATTAAGACCCTTTAAAGTTTTACCTACAGGCACATTCATTCCCCAGTGAGACTAACTACGTGCTCTCCTGCACACTTGATTTCATTATCCACCTACACACTTCCATGAATCAGAACCCAGTCAGAGATAAAAGGCTTCTTTAGGGGGTTGGTGGAGATTTATGATGGACTTAGAGACAGAAATGATGTTGTGTATTTACCTGTTGTGACTCCATGAACAACTCCATCCCTTGTCCTTGAACCTGTTTGTTTAAAAAAGGAGGAAAATCAGTCATCAGCAAAGTTGAATGAAAAAGGAGGTGGTAAGCAAAAACATAAAGTTAGAGAACTAGAGTGATTCAAGAGTACTTTCCTGCTCCTACTGGTAGCAAGATCCAAAATCAATCTTTTTATAGGCTTTGTTTTCTTGTAGAAAGAAAATTGGGGCATTTTGGTATGTAATGGGGGAGAAATCCCTTTCCATTCAAGGACCAAATTTGTTTCTGGATGCCTGCCACAGGTCTCATACACACAGACCTATCTACACATAGACACTTACACTCAACACTTTCATATACATCCATACATAATACAGACACCTGAACATAGCACATCTTCACAGACATAGACATTCACATATAACATAGGGCCTGTACAGACAGGCCAAAATAAAGCTGCTTCGGGTCACTTTGGAGGTATGCTGTTTAAATGACACACCCATCTTAAGAGGTCAGAAGCTGCACCAAAGTTGCGCTACAATCTTTGGCACTGGAGCATGGCTTTGGTGTGCCTTCTGGCCTCTTAAGACACATGCATAATTTAAACAGCATACCTCCAAAGTGACTCAAAATAGCTTTTTTTTTTTTTGGTCTGTCTGTATAGGCTCATACATTCTGATATATACTCTGAGAAATAGCACACATTCATAAAGACACATATCCTTCCTCTCTCTCTCTCTCTATCTTCTCTGTGTGTGTGTGTCTGTCTGTAGGTTGACTCTCTTACCCAAAATGCTTGGGACCAGCAGTGTTTTGCATTTCATTTTTTTTTTTTAGATTTTAGAATAGTTGTATTTGCAAATACATACATAATGAGATATCTTGGAGATAGGACCCAAGTCTTAACACAAAATTCATTTATGTTTCATATATACCTCATGCACATAACCTGAAGGTAAGTTATACAGTATTTTAAGTAATTTGCTGCATGAAAAAATGTACATTGATCCATCAGAAAGCAAAGCTGTTACTGCCTCAGCTAACCATGAACAAAGTTTTGGTTTTTGGAGTATTTCAGATTTTGGAATTCCACATAAGGGAGATGCAATGGAGACTGTACACGCACACACACACTAGTGGCAGCTGGTGGCTTCCATGTTTGTGAGCTGCAATCCAACCTTCCCTCAGTGCAAATATTCTCAGGTGCACTATGCACTGAGCAAAACATGTGGAAATGCTCATTCCTATGGTCCTCCACACACTGACTCGATAGGCCTAGATTCTGAGTTGACTCACATAATTACACTGACAGCTCTCAACAGCCCCAGCAGTCTTTTACACACTGCTTCTTGACAGACAAGTTTAAATAAAAGAAATAAAAAGAGGAAGATTTATTCCTCCTTCTAGACCAGGGATGGGCAACTGTGAAAGACTAGGAAGCTACATAAGACATCTGAGAGCTGAACCAATGGATGTAATGTGAAGATAACGGGGGAATGTGGTAGAAGGAGAGGAAATGGGGGAATTTGAAAATCACCTGAAAAAGTAGGATAAGAGAGGATTAATCAGGACTGCCAAATTGGGACAGTTGGGTGGCATGCCCTCATGACTCATGTCCTTCAACATGCACCATGGTACCCTGCACCTCAAGATGCTTCATTCATCAAATAACTCTCACCTCCCTCTGCTTCTCCTTCTGTTTCTCTCTTTTCTCTGTGCTCCTTCACTCACATTACAATCAGGTGCTCTCTTTGCTGAGGGTCTATGTGTAGAGCATCATCTTTCCAAAGCTCTAAACACTAATGCTCCAAAGATGATCACTGTCATTTCCCTAATTTGAAGGCAGAGAGCCACTATTCTCCTGAACACACACAGAAGGTCTGGCATCTTTTCTAAGCAGGCTACCGTATGGCTCTATAACAGGCATGAAGTCATTACTCATGACAAAGGCAGAACAGCCTTGCCTTGAGTAATAATCAGTTCTGGCTCTCATATTCCCTCTGCTCTGAATACTAGGTATTTTCAATGGTTCAGGAGAATCAAATATAATATAGAGGTTAATTCTATGGATTAAGGCTGAGAGAAATAACAGATAAAGCTGTGAGAAAACAAGTGATAAGCCAGTGAGAGGAGTTGCCTTTAATTTGATTTACAGTCTTACTGGTGTTGAATAAATTCTCCCAAGCTTGCTTGTGTGTGTCTTCAAGTCACCTGTTGATTTATGGTGACCCCATGAATCTTATACGGTTTTCTAAGGTAAGGAGTACTCATCTGCATTTCCATTGCCTTCATCTGAAATATTGCTTACAGCACTAGTATTCCTTGAAAGTAACCAATCCAATTGCTAGTTAGCCCTGACCCTAATTACTTAAGATCAGACAGTGTCTGGTGCCTCAGGGGTATTTAGGCTTCTGACCTTGCTTTTACTACTAGGTAAAATGAGTAAGATGTAGCTGCAGACTACTCCTTTATGCAAGATGTCTGAGTTGTACATGCCAAAGGATCCAGAACCTTTAAACTGTTTTGCTGCCTTTAGGTGTAGTAGATACACAGACACCAAGAAATAAATCTAAACCCTCTGGCAACCCTGCAGTGAACATGCCATATTGACAGATATTTCACTTGTTAATGTAAGAACCCAAGCAAAAATATATAGCTGTTGGATCCCTAGACATGGTGAGTTATTCACTGTTACCTGTGCTTGTATCTTGGATGGGACTAGAAGTCAAACTGGAGAATCTAGATAGACATATTAAATATAGATTTTTGTGGGTTTTCAGGCTATGTAGCCATGTTCTGCAAGAGTTTATTCCTGATGTTTCGCCAGTACCTGTGGCTGGCATCTCTGAAGATGTCAGCCATAAACTCTTCCAGAACATGGCCACACAGGCTGAAAAACTCACAAAAATATGCATGTCAGCTGTGAAAGCCTTCTACTTCACAGTACACATCAGAAAATCAGTATTCTTGCTGCAGAAAATGTGAGAATAGCTATGAAATTCTGTTGATGCTCCAGTCAAAGAGCATGCTTTTTGATCTAATTTCTTTTCTTGCTTGTAAAGGCGAACTAATTGTTCTTGGGAATTTTAACAAACAACAACACAAAAACAACAACAACATGCTGGCTCTTCAAAGCCTGAACTTTTCCCCTTTTAAATCCTATTTTAAATTCCTTTTTACCCATCAGAATAACATGTCTTGCCATCCCAAGACACACTGCAGAATGTGTGGTTTTATATTGATCTGCATGTCTGAAAGATGAGTCTGCCACACATCTCAGTTGATTTTGGGGCAGAAAGAAAAAAATATCATAAAATTCAACAGGTTGCTAAATTTCCAGCATAAAACAGCTGCATAGAGTGCTAATAAGCTGGCCTATGGTTTGAGTTTAACAAATAAATCAAGCAAATAATACAATGCCCATGGTTCCCTTGGAAATGACCCAATGGTCAACTGCTAGAGCCTCACAGACATGCTGACATGCAACTCCACCTCTTGCAACAGCTTTTGCCATCCATGTTTGCTAGTGGCTCCTGGAAGTCAAAGTACAAAGAAGTCACTTTCCTGAGCTCTGAAGAGTAGTGAGCATTCAGCTGATTCCAGCCAAGAGGCAGGTAATGGATAAAATAATACAACACATTGTGCATAGTTAGAACAGGGTTGGAGGACATAAGGCTGCAACAGAGGCTGCTGGACTTCAAGTCCCATGACACCACAATTGGTCATGCTGGCTAAGGCATGTGAGAGCTGCATTCTAACATTCTAACTAACAAGTAGAGGTTTCATTGGAGAGTACAAAAATGCTCCCCAGTGGCCACACTGATTGGAAATTTAGGGTACTACAGTGTGTAAAAGGAAGGTTTCTGAGTTTTATAGAGGAAGCAACCTCAGAGGAAGCATCCCCACCCAATGATGGGCCTCCAGTGATTACCATTGGTGACTTGCATGTTCATATAGCAGCCATCCATTCTTGTGGTGCCCCATTGATAGATCTTATAGTGTGGCCTCTGTACTTCATTTGTGGCCCATGAAGTCTCCACCAGTTCCTCAAAAGACTTCCAAACTCATTTTTAAAAAAAAAAAAAAAAAAAAAAAACACTACTCTTACCAGGCAATTTTTGCCTAAAAACCATAGTGAAAGTCCTGTCCACAAGAAGTCCAAGGGTACAAGGAGATGGGAAATGGGTTTGGTGTGGTCCTAAATCTGTGTTCTTATCTTACTGGGTGCTCTTATACTAATGTTGTATGTTGGCAAAAGTAGTTCCACAACAAGGCTCTGTTACTAGGAAGTCTATGAAAATGAGGGCAATGACAGTGTTTCAGAAATTGCCCATTTGACCTTTTGTGTCTGGCGGTTTTTATGTCAGTGGGTTAGTGATTCCCTCTGGGTTTGAGTCCATGCTTTAAAGACACTATCCTGGGTCTTAACACTACCCCCTAAAAACACCTCTAAAATTTGGAATAAATTCCATAGTGGATTCACTGCTCCACTAATATTGGTTCTCCCCCTTTCAAACTCCCTAAAAAACCCTTAAAAATCAACATATTACTTTTGGTCTGAGGCAGGTTTCTCAGATACATACCATAAAGTACAGTGAACAGCTATTTGTCTTCCTCTCAGACTTTTCCACTTTTGACATGTTACAAAGTGGAATTGAAACTGATTTAAGTGGCATTCTTACCACTTGATAGTAGGTGGCATTCTTTCCACTTACCACACAAGGCACCAAATGCAGTGGAAGTACAGAATATTTTCTTTGTGACACAAAAGTTAAGGAAACAACACCAAAACAACAACAACTGGCATTTGTTGTATAAGTATTTACACATGCATTCTCAGTAAATTTCTTCATAGAAGCAGTTTTGAAGCAGTTATGGCTGTGAATCTTATTGGGTAAGTATCTAACAGGTTTGCCCATAAGAGTCTTGCAATGTTGTTCATTCTTCTTGTCAAAATTGTTCCAGCTCTGTCTGATTGGCCTGGGATCATTGATGAACTGCAATTTTCAAGTCTTGCCATGGACTTTCAATTAGATTTAGACCTGGGCTTTGACTAGACCATTGCAAGATATTCAGGTTCTTGTTTTTAAACAATTCTAATGTTACTTTGGCTGTGTGTTTATAATCTTTGGCCTTCTGAAAGTAAATCCCAGGAGTTTATTGCATGTAATTTTCATGCCGAGCTGCGTATGGGACAGGATTGGGCTGGAATGGGTTAAAACTGATTTTACCACACTCAAAATTGCTGCTGTGCTGCTGTCTGATCATCACCCATCTTCCAGCAGTGCTCTGGTGGCTGATTTTGGTACTGCAGAAAGTATTTGTAGTATCAAAGTTGGCTGCCACAGCACTGCTGGGGGATGGGGGATGGTCGGGTGGCAGCATGGCAGCAATTTTACATGCGTAAAATCAGTTTTAAACCATTCCAGCCTGATCCCATCTCGTGCCCTGGTCAGTGTGAAAATTACATGCGATAAACTCTCCAGTTCCTTTGCAGACTATTTGGCTTGTATTTGGCTCTATCCACCTTGCCCTCATATCTGACCTATTTTCCTAGTTCCTGCCAAGGAAAAGCATTCCTACAGCACCATGCTTCATTGTGGGGATGGTATTCTAAGTGAATTGAGAATTGTTGGCTTTGCATCACACACAGCATTTTGTTGTAATGCCAAAATATTAAGTTTTAGTTTCATTAGACCAGAGTATTATTTCTCACAGGTTTGCTGTGTCTCCTACAAGCCTTTTTGCAAACTCCAAACAGGATTTGAGATAGATGTCTTTCAACAATGTTAAACAACTTCCACCTTCACAGTGTTAAACAACTTCTGTACATCAAGTGTTAACAATGCCAATTGAATCCATTTCAATTCTGGGAGCAAAAGTCAAAGGGGATGAATACTTCTGTATTATCTAGGAATTATGGCAAAAATATGGGCGGGTTACAGACTGCCTGTTTGGGGCGGGCTGCACCCGCCCCTTTCCCCTGGGTATCGGGGCCTCAGCATCCAGAGCTGCAGCCGCTGAGGCCCTGATCCGCTGCTTTCCAGGCTGCGGGGAAGTGGCAAAAGGCCCCTTCCCCGCAGCCTGGAAAGGGGTGTCCTTGGGGCCTCAAGCCCCCAGGCCACCCCGCGGCAGCGGGGAGGAGGAGAAAGGGGCCGCTTGGCCCCTTTCTCCTTTGGTCCTCTGGGTGCAGCCATGTGAAGGCTCCGCCCAGCAGACCAAACCAGGAAGGAGCTCTGAAACAGCGCTCCTTCCTGCTCCGCGCTAAGGGCTCACTAAGCGCCCTGGCGCAGAGCGAGGACGTCACGTCCGCGCTGCCCCATATAGAGGCGGCGCGGTCGTGATGTCCTCATGGTGGCAGCCATGTGGAATGGCCACTGCCATTTTGTGCACGTGGAGCGCGCACTAGAATTAGGAGGGTGCAGAAGCACTGCCCCTTTCTAACCCTAGTACGCGCTCTGTGCGTACTTTCCTGCCTGTTTGTAACGGGCCATAGTGTACATTTAGGTGTGGGAATAATGACAAACCAGTGAGAAACTTTCCAGTGATTCAAGATCCATGTTGTAATCATTAGCAACAGATCTTATGTTCCTGAATATGAAGGAAGGAGAGAGTCTATTCCAATCACCATCAACACATCAGAAGATGAGAAGACTAGTCATGTATATTAGCATTTATTTAATACCAAAACTTTAATATTACTGTCACAAGCATGTGAGCATGTTTCTACTACATTACACTGCATTTAATGGATGGAAAAGTCACTGATAATCCTGCCATTTTTAAAATCAAAGGACATGCAACCCATCAGAATATGCACAATTAATGATATAACAACAATGGGGAAAATGAAATATGAAATATGAATGAACTTTAGCTAATGAATTCAATGAAAGAAAAGAGCCTGCTATGCACTTTGAAGTTAGTGGCATGATTAATGTGTCTTAAAAATCATGCCATGTAATTAAATGCCGTATGCAACACTCTGCTGGACTGACTTAGATATTTAACTTCCTAGATTATTTACAGTATATGGAATAAATAATATTGGGAGGAATATAACAGAAAGTCTCTTTCTTACTAATTTTTAAAATTTAAATTATTTCGCATACATGCTCTTCTTTCATAGGTTCTCCATATCCTCCATTCCAAAACATGGACAACATCTCCTTACTTTTGGACGTGGGCCCAATGCTTGTTCCTGCCCATGCAGACAATTTAGCATGACACACACATATCACTATGTTACTGTGGGTTCTCAGCATTGTCTTTCCCCAGGGTTCAGCTGCACCTCTAGAAGTTTGATCTCCAAGTGATAAATGAATTGTTTTTTGTGGGTTTTTTGGGCTATGTGGCCATGTTCTATAAGAGTTTATTTTTGATGTTGCACCAGTATCTGTGTGCTGGCGAAACATCAGGAATAAACTCTTATAGAACATGGCCACATAACCTGAAAAACCCATACAAACTATGGATGCCAGCCATGAAAGCCTCCAACTTCACATTGATAACTGAATGTTTCCATGGTATATTGTAGAGCATCATCCCATTTCCCCAGTTGAAATAAATAACAGCTGCCATTCATTCAGTTTCTATATACATGATGAAAGTGGAGAATACAATCTTGTCTTTTGCCTTGGGCAAAAAAAAATGTCTTGGGTTACCCTCGCTATCAGATGTTGTGATAAAGAAGAACATATAGCTCATGATTGGGAATCTTTTAGCCTTCTGAATGTTGTTGGACTGCAATTCCCAGCAGTTCCAGACAGCATAGCTAATGATAGATAATGCTGAGGACTCCACAATTGCCACCCTTAATAGAAATGTCTATAAATTCTAAGCCTCCAGCTATTCTGTTTTGGAAAGGGCAATCCTAATTCTTGATCATCTTGCTTTTTCAGCTCCTTTTAAAATGTCTCTCTCCTCTTCCCCCTTTCATCCTGGGGGGATTCTGCAAACTGAGTTCAAAATCCAAAAGTAAGTTGTGAGCAGTGCAATTGACTTAGCAGTGGGGAGGAGAGAATCTTGCCCTTCCCAGCAGACTCAGTTAAAAACAAACTGCTTCAGCCTCTCCTCGCTTTTGTGTTCTTCCTCAATAACTTCTGTTCTGCCATCATAACCACATTCTGATGTAGCTTGGCCACATGTGTCCTGATTTTTAACTGCAAAATGATGAAAGGTACCTCTAAGCTACTATTTTATATGCTACTTGTGCTGAGCTACATTTTAAATTGTTCATAAACTTTTCAAAGATCAACTATGATTTTTATGTATGTTGTTTTGGTTCATAACCCTTTTGTCTTTCATGTCAACAGGGAAGAGGGTAAACCAAGGTGCCATCCAATAAAGTAGTGGTGACAGTGGAGTCAGCTTGTGGAACAAAGCTTTGGGGTGAGATTTGAGCTCTCATTATGACTTTGTCCTGTTCTTTTCCATCTATAACAAGCTAGGGATATAAGCCAAAGCTTTTAAGCTTTTTGCTAGGCGAAAGAAAACAAATTTCCTTTTAGAAAATTGAGATAGCTCTGAAATAAATTAACTCATTAAAAGAAAATCCCATTCTCAAATGCTTTCCGTTTAGCTCGTCACCAAAAATCCAAACCCATATTCCCCTGATCTAAATGTTCCAATTCAATTTATTGAAAGAAAGAATGCAAAGATTACTACAGTGGGAAGAAGGGAAAGAGAACCATTCTTATAATCACCAGCCACAGGAGGAACTCACATATAGTCTTTTCCCAGTGCAAAGCAAAGGCATGCATTGCTCATTATGTGGAAACTGGAGGAGGCATGCTCTGTGGCCATGTACCCCTTTGCTAATGGCAGGGGAAACCAAACATTTTACCTCAAGGCAAATCAATTATGTAGCTCTCTATTTCTGCTCAGCTGCTTACATGCTTGCCAGATGGTAGAAGGGGGGAGGGATAGGAAATTCTAAGCAAATACATGTTCTAAAGCAGATCAGCTCTGGAAAAGCCACCCTTACATCAGCTATGAATCATGCAGTCATTCCATCAAAGGGGGGGGGGGGGTGAATCAAGTAGCCCAGTTCTTCATGCTACCAGAATCCCAATGGAATTATCTCAGAGATGTCCATCAATAGTGAATTCTCATAAAAATTCTTTGGACATGTTCTAACGTATGTGCAGGCTAAGCAAGGCCCTGGCACCACAGGCAGTTCCTCAGGCTGATTTTGCAGCTTTTGATTCTTACAGATTCTGGACTTTCAGCCAAAAAAAAAAAAAAAGGTGAAAAAAAAGAAAAGAAAAAGAAAACAGAAGGAAAAGTGAAATACTTCCTTTAGATGTATTTAAAAAACTAATCCACTTCTTAAACAGGCTGGGTCCTTTTGCACTATTTAACTTTTAAAAAAAAAAAAAAATGTCAGTTTCTCAAAAACAAAAGCAGACTTCTCACCAATGCAGTTTTTTTGGGTTATGCTTTGTATTTTTGGCAGTCCACGCAGACCTTGGGGGGGGCTCTAGGGATAGAAAATTAGCTCCCAGACCTGTCACAATTCCCATCCTTGTCTAACACCATACTTCCAAACAATCAGAAAAAGGAAGTAACCCAGGTTGTGATGATGCTTCTCAGTCAAGGAGCTCCAATCTGACACACAGGGTACATCAATGCTATATAGTTACAATACTCTGATATCATTTTAACTCCATCCTTCCAGATCCCGGAGTTTGTAATTTCATGAGGCAACCAGGATTCTTTGCAAGAGAGCTCTAAAGCTACACTTCAGGGGAATGCATTAGCACATTCTAACCACCTCACCAAACTACAAAATGCAGACATCTTTGGACAGAGCCATGGCAATTCAAGTAGTATCAAACAACTATATTTCTATAGTTTGGATACACTAGTATACACTATTCAAGCCTAATGTGGCCGAACAATTTCATATTTAGTAGTTAAATGCCCACAAATATTTCTCCGTGTTTCTGAATTGAGTTGGCAGATCTCTTCATTACAAACCGAGATGTGATGCTACATTTATAAATAAATCAGACTATAATAAAACAATGTTGTGAACCTGCCTGTGTGAATCATTGCTAAACCCACTATAAATTAAAGTTTTGATCAGATTGATTTCAAATACCTGCTGAGGGTCAGTGCCAGCACTGGTATGGAACATAAAAATAACTGCAGCATATTCTGTCAATTATGCACTGACTCACATTCCTCTTCTGTTTCAACCAATCATTAATACAGGGAATTCTGCAGCAAATATTGATAATTGTGTAACTTGTATTGTGTACAGACTGCTCACTCAGCCACTCCAATTGACACAAAATAAATGTGGCTCCATTTAGTATACAGTTTGTGATTGATTCATTGGAGACCAACCTTGTAATTTGACTTACCCTTTTTAGGGTGTATTCTGATTTAATAATCCTTGCGCATATGCACACACACACACACACACACACACACACACACACATACACTGTTTTACATTTCAGTCCACTTTATAAAGCTAATACAATAGGCTCTCACTAGAAAATAAGGTGCTACAATGAAATAAGGTTTCTGGCATTCAACAGTAATGTGAATAATTCTCTGGACTGTACTCTTTTAAATTTCAGTTAGAGAAAGAGTAGTTACATGTTAAGAAGTTCTCTTAGACGAGCAGCCAAAATAATGTAGAAAACCCATGTGTCAGGCAGATGAGTATCCCATATTATTTCTTCTGTTGGTGCATGGTCAGAAGGGTTGGTGTGGCCTTCCAAAGTCCTGTGAGATAGAATGCAGCTTTTGGACCTCTAGAAATTGCTCAGTACTGTACTATAGGATGGTTCTATTATATGGAGGACAATTCTTTATTTGGTCAGTACTCTGTTTGAAAGACAGTTATGTCCAAGTCTGGTTGAAAGACAAAAAAGAATAAGAGACCTGGGAGCAGAGATCTTGAAGTCGCCTGTCTACAGTTAGCCCCTTGATAATAGGGCAACTGACCATAGCTGTCTCCATTATTGTGTAATAGTGTATACTACTGTATTTAAATTTAATATTATTAATAATAAAATTTATTTATATTCTGCCTTTTCCTGGAGGAATCAAGGCAGATTACAGCAAAAACAATAATAAAATACAAATAACAATAAATTATACCAATTAGTTCTACATTTATAGAAATTACTGATAATATACACAAGTGTTCTACAAAACTGCATCCTTTTCCTCTTTGCTTTCTTGGGGGCTATCCAGACTGACCTGAATGGCCAGCCTGTGGGAGGAGTCAGGGTGCAGGATCCTGACAACGCAGGCCCTAACTTTGCCCCCAGGGCACAATGATGATGCGCCCTGCTCCAAATGGCATGTGTCATCATGATGCACCTCTGGCGCTGCATCCAGACGATGCAGCTCCAAAGGGGTGCCATAAAGCTGCACCACCACAACTATGGCACCATTTGGAGGGCACAATAAGGAGCTGCTTTTTGCGGCTCCTTTTTGCATCCTCCAGAGGATGGATCAGGGCCATGGCGTAAGGCTGCTGCAGCCCTGATGCGGTCAGGAAAGGGGTGGCTGCAGGCCACCTTTTTGGGGCGGTCTGTATAGCCCCTTAGTTTCCTGGAGTGGTGGTGGTGGTAGCCATCCTGTGGGTTTAAAATGCTTAATACAGACTAACTCTAAAAAAAAAAGAAAAAGGAAGCATTAGTGAAGGCAGGTGCATGCCCCAGACTGTACACAATGGCTCAGAAAACAGAAAGAGAAAATACTGATAAATAGAACTAGGGAGTTACTAATTTTTCTAATGACTTGGGCCCGGTACAGACTGGCACCTTGCACCAGCCTGAAGCCGATTTTAGGGCTTGGGAGAGTGGAGCATCTGAGCCCTACCACGCTGTCCAGG
This sequence comes from Sceloporus undulatus, assembly GCF_019175285.1. NCBI lineage: Eukaryota > Metazoa > Chordata > Lepidosauria > Squamata > Phrynosomatidae > Sceloporus > Sceloporus undulatus. The sequence goes on along the minus strand of NC_056526.1, from coordinate 176,746,322 downwards.
CACCATCATGGCTCACATGGGGGCCGCCATGATGATGTACGTGTGACGCAGCATCCAAACAGCACAGCACCACAAGTACATCATTGATGTGCATGACGGGTACAATGGTGCTCCGGGCACATCCCAGAAAGAACCCGCTGGAAGCAGGTTCTTTTTATGCCTTGCTGAGGCCGCGCCATTTGGTTGCTGCAGCCTCTGTCCGGAGCAGAAAGGGGTGGCGAGACTTTCTCCCCATCTGTCGAGCCCCTTAGTTTGGTAGCTATGTGTTGTTGTCTGCAGCAATGATTTGGAACTGAGATACTTTTTCTCCTGTAATGCTTATGGCTCTAATTCATTACTTTTCAGTGTCATCAAATCTTTCCCCATACTGTACTTCCAAGGTGCAATATCAGAATTGACCATATGGGGGACCAAAGAGCATTTCTGGTATTTAGTTCCAATGGCAGAATAATAACTGGAACAGTAATAAATTAGTAACAAATAATGCACTGAATTACCTTTCTGGATTACAGTGACAACTAATAACTTGTCAGGGGATCTAAGTAATAAGCAAAGTAACTAGCTTTTCTTTAAAGTAGCATTTCAAGCTTTGCTGATAAGCATAGTAATGATATCATTTATCCAATAAGTGCCTATAGCAACAATTACAGTCACTTTCTCCAGCAAAATACATGCATCATACAGTCAAAAATAAAATTATCAAAATTAATTAAAAAATATTTCCCAGGGAGAGAAGTGATCTTTAAGTTGCTCTTGTTGTCTTGCTGCCACAGCCAGCTCAAGATATTTTGCTACAAGATATTTGAGGCAGCATTTCCTTTTTCTCCACATACAAGCCATCAGAACAGGTAGATTAATTGTCCTTTAATCCTGACACTGAGATAGAATCTTCCAAACAAAAACCATAGGGAAGCAGGTTAGTTAAAAAGATATAACTCTACCCTTCAAAGTAGAAAAGCCCGATGGAACTGAGGGTTAATAGTAGCCTCGCAAAGTTGCTTCGCTCTGCTTCATGGTAGGGATCCCCCTGTTTACTGCTTCGGTTACTTATAACTTTGCCCTATAGAGAACTAAATATTAAAAGATAATGGCAGATACAGTCCAAAAAACTTGGGGGGGGGGGGCACAGTTGCTAACCCCAGCCAAAAATGTGCCTCATTTATACCAGTATAACTCCCCCACTACAATCTCTCTTCATTCTCATCATTCTTTCATCCCATATAATAACCCAGTGATCTCAACATGAATTCTCACTTTCTGGGGAAACTTGGCTAACAAGTGATCAGGTGGATTTTTACCAGATAAAACATTCAGATGTGAGGTATATTGGTGACTTGAATCTATGCTTTAAAACATGGGGAACCTGCAGCCCTCAAATGTGGGTGAACTACTCCCACCATCCTTCATTATTGGGAAGGCTGGAGTGGGGATGATGAAAATGGAGGCCCAATATCTGGAGGGCCACATGGCCCCCATATAAACTTCACCATTCAAAGCAGGAAAAGAAGACGAATGACAGGCTCTGTCAAGAGCCTCTTGTCCACTTACCCATATAAAGGACACCTTCTTTTGTTTTCCCTGCTGCTTCTGCCACACCCTGCTTGGTTTTCTCTGCTGCGGCCACAACTCCATCCTTGGCTTTATTAAATCCTTTCATGAACACATCCATGGCCAAAGAATGATTTATGTCAGGCACTGGAAATAAAAATGTTTGCATGAATAACAGCTTGTCTATGCATTCTTCTCCAGAGTGATCTACAAACTGGTACAGTCAAATTATTACAGAGATAATCCATCTAGGGAGGGAGCAGGGAACAAGACCAAGACCAATGGACACTCCATATTATATCTTCTGTATTGATACTGTATATGTCCCAAACTGACACATATCAGATCTGTATATACCATGCAAAAATTCAGAGTATTCAGAATTCATTGGAGACAGTCAGTCCATTTATCGACACTACACAATTATAGCAGTTTGATTCCACTTTAACTGTCATGGCTACATCCTATAAAATCTCGGGATTTGTAGTTTGGTACTTAGAATTTCTGCTAGAGCAGTCTAGTGCACTTCTCTACAGCACTGAATTCTCTAGTAGGCTGTTAAGTATCTAATCAGTGCATAAATCCCATGATATTTTAGGGTGAAGCTATGGTAGCAAAAGTGGTGTCAAACTGCCATAACCATGTAATGTGGATATATTGTAAATGAAGAAGTGCTATACAGAACAACCAACCATTGGTCTTACCTTTCTGAACCAATCACCCTCACATTTCATTAGCTGCACAGAGCAAATAGTCATGTGGACAGAGACACACCCTCACACAGCTCTCTATCAATTGCTTATTTAGTACTTATATTCACATTCTAAACATCAGAACTAACAAGAACCATCTGAAACAAATTAAAATATGAAAATATCATTGAAATTATAAACTATAAATTATATGTGTTAATATTACAAGTAGAGATTATTATCATACTCTCTGAGGTTACATATATGCAGAATTAAATTCTGATGTCTCATATTTCCTACAGAAAATGTGATGCTCAAGTAACATGGTGCTTATGTTCTTTTCTAAGATTTCCCCATCTTTTAAATCTTCCTTCCACATGGTAACTAATATACCCAAGTGACATAGTAAAATATGGCTATCAAGAGCTGTCTTAATGGGGAGCATTTTTATTTATTTAGTATGGTATTTATACCCCACCCTTCAGCCCTAAAGGCTATCAGAGCAGCTTACAATTATTATTTTTAACTAGACAGTTCCCTGCCCTCAGACTTACAATCCAAAAAGACATGACACAAAAGGAGAAGGGAATGGTGATGGGGAAGGGGATCAGGTCCAGCAGTTCTTCTCTCCCTCTGAGGCCTGGACCAAGGCAGATGGACAGGAGGGAGGTCTCTGCTTCTTAATAATTATTAATAATAATAATTTGTTTTATTTATATACCGCTATTCCAAAGATCATAGCGGTGAACAGCAAGTAAGCTAATTAGCAAGTAAGCTAATTTGCCCCCAACAGTCTGGGTACTCATTTTAGCGACCTCGGAAGGATGCAAGCCTGAGTCGAGCTTGGGCCCTTTTGCTGGTCTTGAACTCGCAACCTTGTGGTTTCGAGTGAATGGCTGCAGTACAGGCATTTAACCACTGCGCCACCAGGGCTCCTGGTGGTGCAGTGGTTAAGGATAGGCCTGATGGCGTTGGGCCTGTCTTTTCACTCCCTCCCAGGCCAGATGGAGTCAGATGCCATGGAGGGAGGGCTCTGCTTCTTAAGGATAGACCCGATGACATTGGGCCTGTCTCTTCATTCCCTCCCAGGCCGGATGGAGTCAGATGCCATGGCTCTGCTTCTTCTCTGCTCTTCACTGGTCCCATCTAGCTGTATGTTCTCCAGTTGTTCTAGCTATCCAAAGTCTCAGGCGAGGGTTTTCCCTGGAGACATCAGAAGTTGTATCTGGAGCCTTAAATATAGAGGACAGGTGCTCTCTCTCTCTCTTTCTCTCTCACACACATGCACACAATAAGAAAAGAAGGTTGTACTGTGCTTTAAGAAAGGTAAAGTAAACGTAAAGTGAATGTCTAGTCATAACCAACTGTAGGGGTCGGTGCTCATCTGTTATTAAGCCGAAGAGTCAGCACTGCCTGAGGACTGCTCTTGTGGTTATGTGGCCAGCATGACTGCACTGAATGCTGTTACCTTCCCACTGAAGTGATACCTGCTTATCTACTTGCATTTGCATGCTTTTGAACTGATAGGTAGGCAGGAGCTGGGACTAGTGACAGGAGCTCACCCCATCATGCAACACTTGGGCCTCAAACTGCCAACCTTCCAATCTTCCAATTGTCAGAATTGGCATCTTAACCACTAAGCCACTGCATCCCCCACACACAGCGAAAAGAAGTTGTACTGTGCTTCAAAATAGCTTGCTTATTTCCAGCAAGTGAGAAAAATGCATGGATTGAAAGGATATTGTCCACCAGTTTCTATAAGAGTGACACACACTTCCTTTTTTGTCCTTCAACAAGAAGGGGTATTGAAACGCCAGTTCATGTAATTCAAACATAGCCATGTGCCTGATCGCACACAATGTCATAGTGGAAATTGGACTTGCAGAGTTGAAGCACCAGGATGTTCTGACCAGCAAGGATGGCAGGTTCATCTGCTATAGGTTTACCTATTTTCTCAGAGCTTATCTTAGCCTGGAAATAGAATAGATTTCTCCAGCAACAATTACTGGTATCATTAGGGGGGTGTGGGGAGCACTGGGTGACACACACAAGAGGAGGGATGAAACCAGGTTGGGCTCTTCTCCTGCAACATTGTGTGTGTGTGTGTGTGTGTGTGTGTGTATGTACTCTGATGCTGTCTGGCACCCACCCCTTTCTCTCTGCTGCCCTGTCTCTCTCCATGAGGAGAAAGGGCAGTGCATACTCCTTCCATCCCCTCTCACTGCCTCACTTGCTTGGCTGCCAGGCAAGTGAATGAGTTAGGCAACTGTGTGTGGGGGGGGGGGGGGGGGGAGGGAAGTCAGGGTAAGTTGCTGCTGTTGCTGCCACATGGCAGACCTTCTGGGTCTGGCCGGACAATGTGTGGCCAGGGTGGGGGGCAGGCGAGAAAGGGGGAGGGAGAGTAGGCATGAGTGCACATTCCTCATGCCTGCTCCACTGACAGAGCTCCCTCCCTGAGGAGGAAGTTGAGGCAATGGGAGGGGTAAATGTGCCCCTTCCATTCCCTCCCACTGTCTCACTTGCCCAGCCACCCTGGCAGCAGAGTTCTCTGCTTCCACAACCCAGCAGCACTTGCAGGGTCTGGCCAGGGGCAGCCAGCCAGGTAGCCAGGGACAAAGGGTAGGCAAGCTACGCAGTGAGAGGAGGCAGAAGAGGCCACTGCCCTCCCACCAGCCCTCTGCACTGGATGACAGTAAGGCTAGTGATGCCACTCTGGCAACAATATTTACTTGTAAACTCTGAATTGTGTGTACACAACACACATACATGTAAGAACACACAAACAAATCAAAACAGCTGCCTGAATGTACAGTGGATCTTGTTGTATGCTGAGGTTTGGTTCCAAGATCCCCTGTGGATAACAAAATCCGTGGATGCTCAAGTCCCATTAAATATAATAAAATAGCAAAATGGTGTCCCTTATAAAAATGGAAAATCAAGGTTTGATATTTGAAATTTATACTTTTTTTGAACATTTTCAAACCGTGGATGCTTGAATCTGTGTATTAAAAAAATCTGTGTATAAGAAGGGCTGACTGTACTCTCCTTCTAGTGCAGTGGTTCCAACCTGTGGGTCGGGACCCCTTTGGGGGTCGAATGACCCTTTCATGGGGGTCGCCTAAGACCATTGGAAAACACCTATTTAATTACAGTTCTGAAGTAGCAATGAAAATAATTTCATGGTTTTGGGTCACCACAACATGAGGAACTGTATTAAAGGGTCGCGACATTAGAAAGGTTGGGAACCACTGTTCTAGTGCATGGCTACATGATTGTTCAGGCAAATTATTTACTTCCTTTTAGCTTGGAGATTGTACAGTCCGCTGTCTTCGAGGAGCTCAAGGTATTCCCCACTTCCTTTTAAGCAACAACCCCAGGAAGTGAATTAAACTGGGAGATAATAAATAAAGTTAGCCTAAGTAAGGACTTGAACTACCAAATTAGATACAGTTTATTACTTCACCTGAAAAACACAGTAGCATTTTCTTCAGTTACAATATTTTTCAGAGTCAATAATCTTTCTTATCCATCAACAATTTATCCATTGACAAGACACAGAATGATGTGCTTCTGAGTGATGCACATCTTTCTGCGTTGCCTCATTAAGACATCCTATTCCTTTAGTTGTTTCCTTTTCAAGTGAATAGGAATGAGCAAAAGCTTATATCCTTACATTCTTGATCTTATTCACTGCTCAGTAAAATGAGACCCATAAACAGTTGACAATTTAACTACCATTTATAAACTGGCATTCCAATTGGTTTATTCATTTCCTTTTAAAGTGCATTTTCATACTTCCATTTTGAGTCCTGCACTATGATTTCTTTTTGGAGGTGGGTGGGTGTCAACTATAATGGAAAAATGAAAGAAAACCTGCCTTGAATACAAAGGAAAGAACTACAATTCAACAGGTTTGTGTGGCATTCAGATGGTGCATTAGAAGTCTGATGCAACCAGTGATCACTGAGAAGCCAATTCTATTGATTTCCTCAAGGCACCTTGCTTTAAGTAATTGTCAGGGCTGGCCCGACCATTAGGCAAAGGCAGATGCTTCAGCTGGAGAACAGTTATTGGAGAACAGAACCGAATGCACCAAGCCTGTTACTCTAAGGGTAGAGCTGTTTCATCACTGCAGTCAAAAGAAGATCCAATGACCTGTCCAAACAGCTTCAGAATGAGGGACATCTTTCAGCAAAAGATGGTCTGATTCTGGTAAATGTGTTTGCAGTTACAACCATCCAGTTTACTCCAAGCAAGTGCCATGACTCCCAAGGAGATTTCACCCCCTAAACCCCAGCAGGATTGTAGAATGAATTCTCTTGCTCCAAAATGAATTATACAGTCACCCCTCCTAACGTGCGGATCTGAGATCTGCGACCTTGAATACTCAGAGGGTCGACCTCAAACGCGCCCTGCACACGCTCATGGGCATGTACTCCATTCAAGCCTATGGGACTTGAATATGCACAAGCCTCCATTTGTGTGTGTGTGTGGGGGGGGGTCTGGAACAGAACCCCCACGATAATGGACGGCCAACTGTATTTTAATATCTAAGAACATAAGGGATATCTTACTGGACGCGATCCATCCAGTACATCCAGTAGTGGCTAGTGGCTCCCATGTCAGTAGAATAGTTCATCTACAGTTCTCTGGGTTTAAATTTGGCCTTTAAAAGATCTTTTCAGGGTGCTGAATCCTACACTCAAAACTATAGGTTTAACACTATGGATAGCTTCTTTACTATTCAGATTTAACATTTTTTAACACTTTAACACTTTTAGATAGCAGTTCATTACAGTTCAGATCAAAACCAGGAATGGGATCACTGGCCCACTGACATGGAAGTTGCCACTCCAACAGCATCTTTCCACCTCTATTTTAAGCAGATAGCACTATGTTGTCTACTTGTGTTCTAGTCAAATTAAATATTTAACAATTCTGAGGTTTAATTCTGCCATGTTCAAATGCCAGAAAGAGCAAAAGCTCATATTTCTGCTTTGGTTGCTGTACAGCTAGCCCTTCTGAACCATGATTAAGTGAGTAATTGTTTTAAAAATAGGAGTGTGAATTGTCATTTAACACACCCAGAGGTGATGAAAAGAGGCATCCAGCAGCTTTAAGGGAATGATATGACTGGGAAGAAGCATTCAACAGTCTTTATAAGGAATTATAAAGTGAGACAGCATCTCTCCATGTTGTTTTTAAAATTTTTCCCCATATTGAAAGTGTTCAAATACCAATTACAGAGTTACACAGGGATATATTTGCAGTCACAGAAGGATGGCCTGTCTCTATGCCTTTGATTTCCTTTTATTTGCAGTGGTACAATTCAAAACAGAAGCTTTTCACTTTAATTTCATTTCAGAGAGATACAGAGTGAATGAGTGAATAAGAGATTATTGCATAGCCGAAAAAGTGTCTTACCACTTCTGTATTCAAGCTTTATTTGGGCTGTACCCTAGTATTATCGCATGGATTTTGCCAAAACTGCTGTCCAGGTCCAGTCCGGCTCCAGTGTGGGTCCTTGAACTCGCTTTGGCAGCTATTTTTCAAAGTTGGAAAGCTCCCGACATTGAAAAATGGCCACCAACGTGAGTTCAGGGACCAGCATTGGAACTGGGCTGTGCCTGGATGGCAGTTTTGGGGAGAAAAGCCGTGTGATAACACCAGATTACATCCCAAATGAAGCTTGAATTCAGCAGTGGCAAGATGCTTTTTTCAGTGGTGTGATAATCTCATGAGTGAGAGAAGTTGCTTTAACTGTTTTCAGTTATTAGGGTAGTATTTCAAGACCATGTCTAGCCTAGCTAGTCAGATAAACAAGTCCTAACATCTGCCTGGATTTTCTTTACTCCTGGAAAAAGTGCAAAGACTTCTTCAGGCTTCTTAAGAAAGATAGCCAATTCCCCTGCCAGAAGATCCCTGGCTGAGTCTGTTCTTACACACTTTATCAGAGGCAATGTGTAAGTAAATGGGGTGTATCTATAAAAGCTTAGGCTAGAAATTTCTTCTTCCTAGTTTGCCTCAAAATAGTGCTGGATTCTTTCATATCTTCATGTCATGGAAACCCACTGGGTGACCTTGAGCAAGTCATACTCTCTCAGCCTCAGTAAACCCAGTGACAGGTTTGTCTTAGAGTTGCCATAAGTCAGAGGTGATCTGAAGGCACACAACAACAACAAGAACAGCAACAACACAGGGCAATGCAGAGCATTAATATGTGGAAGGGGAGTGTTAATGGAGTCCCTGTTCTTGGGAAAAGGTGGAAGTAAAGAAATAAATTTTGTTTGTCATGCCTTCGAGTTGTTTTAAATCTATAATGGGGCTTTCTTGGAAAGATTTGTCCAGAGGAGGTTTGCAATTGCCTTCCCCTGAGGCTGAGAGCATGCATCTTGCCTGAGAAAACCCAGAGAGTTTCATGGCCAAGCTGGGCATCAAACCCCAGTCTCCAGAGTTGTAGTCCAACATTGAAATCACTTCAAACCAACAACCTGAAATTAAGCAGACAGGCTGCATTTGTACCATGTATGAATGACAGCCTTATGAGCCTGTTGCAACACAAACAATCAAGAAACCTGTTATCTTAAAGCAAAGCTGGGCAAGCTGCTGCTTTCTGAGTGCCACACCACAAACTCTCATCTGTCCCCATCCCTGGCATTGCTGCCAGGGCCCACTGGGAATCACAGTCCAACAACTGGGGCCCCCCAAAGTGTGCCCAGCTTTGCCTCAGAGTCCTGTTAGTCTTTTTAATGCTGTAATTCTTGTTGTTTCCATCTGCCCATGGGAGGTTTAGCACCGAAACCTGCTAGAAGGGATGCAGTTGAATTCCTGAGCAGTCATTCAGGGTGAGGCTCTGGAGGTGTTTGCTGCTACTCCTTCCATCATTTTAGAAGCAGTCAGTGTTTCACTGGGGAAAGAGAGAGAAGATAGAGGATGCTGTCCTCCATGATCCTGGTTGGGAGACAGGCACATGTGTTGCCTGTTAGCCAAAGTGGCTGCCGTTCAAGCCTCTCTCTTGGAGGTTTTTCAACATTCCTGGCAGATTCCCAGGATCCCAGAGATGTGATGCCAATTGACCCCAGTGCCACAGGAGGGAAGAAGGAGAACTGAACCACACATCTCTCCATTGGAAATAAAAGGAAGCAAAAGATGTCTACAGGTGGATTCGGAGTTCTTGAAAAACAAGTGAGACACCTGTTCACATGGACCTGCTTTCAAGCTATGGAAGATGCTCTCTGGGGCATCCACAGACCCACAGCCATCCTCTTAAACCAATTCTAGAGATTTGTTGTAGCAATTGTCATGATCTCTACCCCCCCCCCCCCCCCCCCCCCCCAAAATCCCAGTTTTCATCTAATTCAGGCATTTTTTGTTGTGTGCCTTTGAGTTGTTTTCAACTTGTGGTGACCCTAAGGCGAACCTGTCATGGGGGTTTTCTTGGCAAGACGTGGTCAGAGTCATCCCCTGAGGCTGAGAGAGTGGTCTCTGTGGCCGAGGGAGGATTCGAACCCGGCTCTCCAGAGTCCTAGCCCAACCCTGCTTTGGAAAAGGGCCGGCCACAAGGCTGCCTAGGCAGGGGTCCAAAACACACCTCAGAAGCAATCCAGTTTGAGACCACTTTAACAGTCTTGACTAGGAAATCCTGGGAGCTGCAGTTTACTGTGGCCCCTGAGCTCTGGACCCCACAACAAACTCCAACTCCCAGAATTCCATAGCCTTGAGCCAGAAAAGACTTAAAGTGGGGCCAAACCGGGTTATGGATAAAACTCAGACGTCAAAAGCCCACCAGTCTCCCTCCATCCCTTCTTGCTTACCTTCCTTCGCCAGGTGACTTCGCTCCCTGGAGCCTCGGGACTCTGGGGACCCAGTCCAAGAGTGGAGGGCTTGGAAGAAAAGGGGGAGAGAGAGAGAACAGAGAGAGCCTTCCCCCTTCTCCTCAGTACATCCCGGCAGAGGAAGGATGGAGGGAGGCAAGAGGAGGAGGAGAAGGAGGAGGAGGAGGAGGAGGAGGGAGGCAGTGGTCCCCGGGAGGCAAAGGATGGGAGGAAGGCAAGAAGGGAGACGAGGCTGGAAGAGAAGGAGGAGAAGGAGGGCTGCCGTGGCGCCTCGGGGCTGTGGACGGGAAAGAGGGAGGAAAGCAGTCTCTCCTTTTTTTCTCTCCCTCGCCCCTTCTTCTTCTTTCCCTCCGTCGTCAGGCCGCGCCCAAAAGGACCCCACCCTCCGCACTGCAGAAATAATCCGGTTTGACACCGCTTGAACTGCCAAGGCTCAAGGCTGTGGAATTCTGGGACCTGAGCTTCGCTGTGCAGCAGAGCTCCGCTCCAAAAGAATCATCATCATCATCAACAACATCATCCTCCCAAAGAAACTTAATATATGAAATGCTAGGATCCCTAGACCTCATTTTATTGCCCAGAAAGAAAGCCCTGGGCATAATAATAATAATAATAATAATAATAATAATAATGTGCAGGTGTTGCATTTCTATTCCCATAGGCTGCACCTGCACCGCAGAAACAATCCGGTTTGACACTGCGTTAACTGCCACAGCTCAAGACTATGGAATTCTGGGCATTGTGGTGGCTTGTAGCATCAGAGCTCTGCTCCAAGGGAATAATAATAATAATAATAATAATAATAATAATAATAATACCTCTTGCTGGTCAATGACCGAATATATATATATATATATATATATAATACCTTAATAAGACCTTATTTCATTGCCCAGAAAGATAACCCTGGACATACAAAATAATAATAATAATAAAACAAAAAAGATGTTATGTTTCTCTTCTCATGGGCTGCATCTGCACTGCAGAAATAATGCGGTTTGACACCGCTCTAGTCGCCATGGCTGAAGGCTATGGAATTATGGGATTTGTTACAGCACCAGAACTCTGCTCAAAGAGCAAGTCCTATTGCCTCCAACTCTTATTTGTGGGCTTCCCAGAATTCCTCAGTTAGTCACTCTGGGAAACAGGCGGATGAAGAGATCTGTTCATTAACTCCTACCCTAAGGAATGTCTGCTATAAGGAAACAGCGCTAGGAATGGATGGCTGTGCAAAAAGGTGAACAGCTAAGAAAGCAGACTGGAAGGAAATCAACTCACTTGAAATGTGATGCTGGAGGAGAGTTCAATGGACTGCTTAAACATGAATATGATCTTATGGCAAATCTAACCTGAACTCGCATTAGAAGCAAAGATGATGTACAGTCATCCCTCCATATTTGCGGCTTTGATATTTGCGGATTTGATTATTCACAGATTTCATTAATATGTTCTCTCTAGGACTGTCTAGGTCCTCCAGTGCAACTCTGTGGTCAACTTTAACTAAAAGTTGCACTGAAAGACCATTTGTATCTACTCCAGTGCCATTCTATGGTCAGTGTATGTTGGACATTGACCACAGAGTTGCACTGGAGGACCTAGAGATTCCTAGAGAGGTGTCCTCTCAGGTAAAAACAGTGCTTTTGTTATTAGCGGTTTTTCCATACTTACGGGGGTCTTGTTCCCTAACCCTAGCGAATATGGAGGGACAACTGTAATAACGTAATATAGATGATGATGTAAAAGATGTAAGTATTTGATTGGCCAAAGCCAAAGGGTGCTCAACAATAGCTTCTTTTCATCTTGGAGAGAAGTGACCAGTGGAGTCCCACAGGGTTCTGTCCTGGGCCCAGTGCTATTGAACATCTTTATCAATGACTTGGATGGCAGAATTAGGGGTATACATATCAAATTTGCAGATGACACCAAATTAGGAGGAGTAGCTAATACCCCAGAGGACTGGATCAAAATTCACGATGACCTGAATAGACTAGAAAGCTGGGCCAAAGCTAACAAAATGAAATTCAACACAGAGAAATGTAAGGTACTGCACTTAGGGCGGAAAAAATGAAATGCACAGATATAGGATGGGGGACACCTGGCTGAAAGAAACTACATATGAAAGGGATCTAGGAGTCCAAGTAGAATCATAGAATCATAGAGTTGGAAGAGATCTCAAGGGCCATCCAGTCCAACCCCATTCTGCCATGCAGGAACTCTCAATCAAGGCATCCCCAACAGATGGCCATCCAGCCTCTGTTTGAAGACCTCCAGGGAAGGAGACTCCATTACACTCCGAGGAAGGAGTGTGTTCCACTGTCGAACAGCCCTTACTGTCAGGAAGTTCTTCCTAATGTTGAGGTGGAATCTCTTTTCCTGTAGCTTGCATCCATTGTTCTGGGTCCTGTTCTCTGGAGCAGAAGAAAACAAGCTTGTTCCCTCCACAATATGACATCCCTTCAAATATTTAAACAGGGCTATCATATCGCCTCTTAGACCACAAGTTGAACATGAGTCAACAGTGTGATGTGGTAGCTAAAAAGGCCAATGCAATTTTAAATTGCATCAATACCAGTACAGTGTCTAGATCAAGGGATATAATAGTGCCACTCTTTTTTGCTTTGGTCAGGCCCCACCTGGAATATTGTGTCTAGTTTTGGGCACGACAATTAAGAAAGGATGTTGAGAAACTGGAGCGTATCCAAAGGAGGGTGACTAAAATGGTGAAGGGTCTGGAAACCATGTCCTATGAGGAGCGACTGAGGGAGTTGGGGATGTTTAGCCTGGAGAAGAGAAGGTTAAGAGGTGATATGATAGCCCTGTTTAAATATTTTGAAGGGATGTCATATTGAGGAGGGAGCAACCTTGTTTTCTGCTCTTCCAGAGACTAGTACCCAGAGCAATGGGAAGGAAAAGAGATTCCACCTCAACATTAGCCCTTATGGTTTCTTCCAACTCTACAATTCTATGATTCTATGACTAAACTGAGGACTTTATCGCACTGCCTCTGGTGCCCCACTTACCTGTTCTGAATTTGGCTCAAATTAAGTAGGGTTGCTGTGTCCCTGTCTCTCATATCCAGGCATCTAATTTGCATTTTATGCAAATTGCTAAAATTTCTCATTGCTTCCTTTAAGAAGAAATTTGGTGGAGAATTATGTCCCTATTGAAGAATAGATCAGTTTGTACAATTAGAAGGACTGCTAGGTCTGAATTGAGACTCTAGAAGGCACAGTTAGAGTAGTTAAAACTCTTTGCCTCCACTGCAGTCCAGCTCCACTCACCTCCCTTACCTGACCCTGGTTAACAACTTCAAGTTGCTTTGGAAAAAGAACCTGTGAAGTTCCCAATGGAAACATTCCTCCTTATATAAATGTGGTCATATGGAGGTCATCTAGATTGGAGCCATGGGGAAGAGAGGAGGGAGTTAAAGCCCTCCCTTCCTTCCACATCATCCTTGCTTGCTATTTACACTTTACAAAAACATTCACACATAAGAAAATCACTATGCCAATTTGCTGTTTTACAGGTCAGTTCAGTGTTACATCAGCCTTGATCTACGGTAAACAAAGGGTATAGATAATGCTCTCATCTTCACCCTTGAAATAAAGAAGTGTTTTTTAAAAAATAAATCTAATCTCAAGCTTGGGGCTCTAGTTCTTAGTGCACTCAATAAAATTGGATTGTGTTTCTCCTTCACAATACTTTTGTTAGCCATTACTTCACCAAACAGGGGGTGGGAACCATGCAGCCCTCCATGTGTTTTTGGACTGCAACTCCTAGCATCCCACACCCTTGGCCAGATCTACATGAAGAAAAAACTGAATTTTGCCTGAATCTGTGCTGTTCAGGACACATGGTGCCTGGTAATTTTCCTGAAACTGGCACATGACGCATGGTCCAATCAGCACCTAACTCAGAATAAAACTTCAGTGTAGACTACTGCTGTGAACAAAACAGGTGCAGGGTGGCTCTGGGGCAAATGGATGGCAGAAAAGTTGACAAGTCCATTGAGACCTTTCCCCATTGGCTCTATGATCTTGGGATGCTGATAATTTCAGCACATCCATAGCTGAAAGATTATGTAGTTTCTGTTCCTGGTCACCACAGAATCTGATAGCAGGAGTAGCCCTATACATTTTGGTGCCTGAGAGAAAAAGGCAAAATGATGTCTTCCCCTTTCATTTCATGTACAGAGGCAGCAGAATCTTTCATTCTGGCTATAGGATAGGGTCCTTTATTCCACCTAAAAGCAGCAATCTATTTTATGGGGTGAAGATCAGCTAGGGTGTAACACACAGCTTTGTCTTTCAAGAGAGCAGAATGACCTGGGAACTATGGAGAAACAGCTTGGGGACTGTCACTGCTCCTCCCTCCCAGAATTGACCACTTGAGGCAGTTGCCTCAACCTATGTAATGATAGGGCCAGCAGCGTCTGAAAGAGGTGAGCAGCAAATCTTTATGCAACTATCCTATGTGAAATTCCACTTTTTATGTGTTTTCAAACTCATGGTCTGACAAATTCATTTTATCTAGCTTGCAAGTTGCTTAGCATGCTTACTATCTCTAATGTAAGAGAAGGAGTTTTGTGGAGGACTTATTTCCCTCCTACATGCTGGGAAGGGAAGGACTGAGAACAATAATGTTTGTTGCTGTTAGACAAAAGCAAAAGGAATACTTTTTACATTTTATCTTCTCTCACTATCCCTCTGTTTCTTGCTGGTCTAACCCAATGTAGAGGTGCAGACAGAATGCAAGATGGGCCCAGTATTCCTCCCTTGAAGTAACCCTGTGGAGATTATCACACATAGATGGAATAGGGATGGGATCACTCTCCCGTCCTTATCTTGTCCATGACAGTGATCACGTGAAAGAGGGGAGTATATCACATGGAGCTTTTGGGTGGTTTTCTGGGTCAGTTCAGGGTCACTTCCGATGTGAGTGCACTTCCAACGATGTGGTTTGAGGTCGTAAAATGACTGCGTTATCAGACACCATTGATTTCTATGGGAGCCCCTTGTGAATTGCTTCAGCAGTTTTTCTGAAGTCACCCCTGATTTTGGTAAAAATGGGAAAAAGGCGACTTCAGAAAATTCACTTCCAGGTTGCCTTCAATTGCACTGCGACTTGGTCTGGTCTGGAATGTAGCTTTGCTACTGCTCTGGTACTCCACCGCAAGCGCCCCAGGAGGAGGAGGAGGAGGAGGAGGCAGCTCCCCATTCCCTTCCTTCCTGGGGATGATGCCCATCATCCCCAGGAAGGGAGGGAGACGGAGGAGGCAGCCCCCCAATCCCTTCCTTCCTGGGGATGATGCCCATCATCCCCAGGAATGGAGGGAGATGGAGGAGGCAGCCCCCCATCCCTTCCTTCCAGAAGATGATGCCCATCATCCCCGTCAAGGGAGGGAGCTGGAAGAGGCAGCCCTCCCCGTCCTTTCCTTCCAGGGGTCCCTGTCACCCGCGGGAAAGGAGGGAGGAGGAGGGAGCCCCGCCCTCGTCTCCTTTTCCCCACAGGGTGACAATTCGAATCATTGAGCCCTCTGGTGTGGTAATACAATGTGCTCTCACTCCCCTTTGCTTGAGTCTGCATCACGTGACTTGCTTGGAATCGAACTGACCACTTGTCCCTCACTTTGGAAGGACAACAGAAAGGCAGTCAGGTATGGTAAAACATCCTGTTTTTACCTCAGTTCGCATTGCTAGACAGGAGTGACTGCGGATCTCACGTGTGATAAGGTCCGCTTTCAGATCCTGTCACTGAATCAGCATTGCATTAATGTGAATTGCCTGGCAATGCCACTTCAATTCAACAGGACAATGATGAGACAATGATGAGACAATGATAGGATCTGCACAATGTCATCTGAAAGTCTTTCGTGTGATTGCTGTCAATCATGCTTTCTGGACGGGATAATGTCTGGATAAGCACGATGTCATCTGAATGTCCTTCCCATGTGGGAAGGATGGGACAGGGACGAGACAAGGATGGGACAATAACATCCCCTCCCCCATGTGATAATCTCATGTACAGCATATCTATATCTATCTATCTATATCTATCTATCTATCTATCTAAAGAGGGTGGGGGGAATGAACTGGGTTGCGGTAGTATGAACTCTATGTGGGAGTTTATTTCAGTACAGCAGTCATTTTTTCTTGAGAAATTTGAAATGGTGCTATCAGCCACAGGGTGTTAAATAAGCTATTTTTGAGAAAGTGAGTGAAATAGAATTAAATTCTATTTAATTTACATTTATTTAAAGTCTGGGCTTTGCAAATATAGTGACTTCAGAAGTGTTAAATGTCACGCTGTAATTATAATAAGAATTTGTGTCTGTTACTCTCTAATAACTTTCCTTACTTGCTGGGATCCCAGTGGAAGGTCATGGGTCCAATGTCTGTGAGGTGGTGAATCTATTTTGGATTTTATTCCAGATTTCAAATGAGCTATCCAAAGTGCTGAACCCATTTCAAGAATAGGGTACAAAATGAATCTAAATTTCAAATTAAAACTCAGACCAGATTCACTACCTCTGTGATACTGGAGCCATCAGCCACCTCTGTGGGATACATTTTCCTGTTTGGAGGATTTTGCTGCCTGAGGCAAAACACTAAGTAAAACCCAATAACCAAGACATTTTGCCAAAGGCATTTTGCTGCCTGAGGCAGAACACCAAGTGGCATCCATCTCCCACCTCCCATCTCTCCATCTTATAGTGGATAAATTATTTCAGCACATGCAAATTAAAGTCCCATGAGCATTGCTGACCACATGTGGCAGGAAAATTTTTATGCATTCATTTAGCATATTTACACTCTGCCCTTCAGCCAAAAAAGGCTCCCAAGGGAGTTTACAAATCATTAACCTGACAGTTCCCTGCCTTCAAGCTTACAATCTAAATAGTACATGACACATTAAGGAAAATGGAACGGCAGCGCAGGAAGGAATTAAGTCCAGCAGATGTTGGGCCCTTGGTAGTGGTGGTGTGGACCCGTGACTGGGTGCTGTCTTCTCTCTCAGAGGCCAGAGCAATGACAGTTGCAACATGTATCGAGTGGCTATCGCCAGCTACTGGTGCAACGCATGATGGAATATGTTTGGCTGCTCTTCTCCCCTTCTGAGCTCAGATCAATCAGGAATTTATTTAATTAAATAAGGAACACGTTGCTGCCCTTTCCAAGTCTAGTGGGAAAGCTAGTACATGCAGAGAGAGCTGAGATACATACATGTGCAATGTGGTTGGAGAATAAAGGGCCACAATGCTATTATTTACAGTTTATAGTATAGGCCTGGCCTAGGACTCATATCCAGGGATCAAACAACCCGACTGTTATTTAATGAACCCCATCTTTTGCCTCACCTAGGTGGAGAGGGGGATGAAGTATGAAGGGCAGCTATAATATTTACATCAACACAAAGCCATTGCATGATGTCTTTTTGCAACCTGGGTGTGGAATAAGTCAACTAGCCCTGCAAGATGGGCTTGACTGTTACCCCCAGAGGAACCCTTAAAAACAGCAGGGATAATACTCTCCCAGGCCTATCATCCTCTGAAACCTGGTCTACCACAGAACCAAGTTATGACGGAAAATTATCCAGATTAACATTACATTTTAAGTAGGCAGAAATAGTGGGTGGCAAGGCACACTCTGCCTACTTTTGGGCTAATCTTTCTAGCAGCTCTCATCTCAGTTTGGACTCTGCTTAGGACTGCTTTCTCCCTTTCAACCCAGGACTGCCTAGACTACACTTCTGTTTGTCATCCTGTGTAAGGCTTGGGATCGACCTGGCCTTTCCAGTTCTTGTGGACTATCAGTGTGATCACTTAGGCACTTACACTTTAAACAGGACAGAAGCAACTTTCCCAAGCTCTGGTTCTGTTAGAAAGCTGCCATATTTTGGATTGGATCCTTGTTCCATTTGGTTTAATATGGTCTACACTGACTGGTGACTGCTCCCCTGGGTTACGAATAGGAGTCTTTCCCATGCCTATCAGGAGATACCTAGGATTAATCTTAGGACCTTTTGCATGTAAAGCAGTGATAGGCAAACAGGACAAGTCTTCATTAGCCTCATTCAGCATGGGGGTGGACAGTTGCCATGAAGGTGAAGCATGTTTCAGAAGGCAACTCATTAAAAATATTTATTAAATATTATTAAATTCATTAAAACTATCTCTACTCATTATTAAACAGTAAAAGCCCTCTATTCATAAATTATATATTATTATTAAATATATATAAATGAATTTTAAATATACTTAAATTGACTTTAATTAATATGGTACTGACAATGGATATTGAGACAAAAGGAATTAAACTGATTAAAACTTTGCCCAGCTTGCCCTGTTACAGGATGTCAATGAATGTGATGTATTCATTATTTGGAGTGTGAAGAAGAGCCTTCTTTTGTCTTGTCCTTAGTTTCCTGCCAGTCAATTTAATTGGATGACCCGAAGTCTTAATGTTATGAGAAAATGAAAACTATAATCTCTCTCTTCACTAATTTCACACAGTTAATGAATTTATAACCTGTAATATGCTCTATTCCTCTTCCAGCTTGATTCC
Source organism: Sceloporus undulatus (assembly GCF_019175285.1). Classification (NCBI taxonomy): domain Eukaryota; kingdom Metazoa; phylum Chordata; class Lepidosauria; order Squamata; family Phrynosomatidae; genus Sceloporus; species Sceloporus undulatus. Next base: position 176,727,683 of record NC_056526.1, on the reverse strand, counting down.
CCCACATGTAAGATTTTGTGAGTGCAAAGGCAATAACATATAGAACAAAGACACAGATCTTGGGAAACTGTTTGGAAGGAGGATTGTAGTTCCCAGAATCCCCAGTCACCTATCCTCCAGTTGTTCCAATTTGGCAGGGACAGTCCTGATTAATCCTCTGCCATCCCACATTTCCAGCTATTTTTAACATCTCTCATTTTCTCCCCCATTTCCGCCTTTGTCCCCAGATTACCTTGGTTGCTGTAAAGTGAGTTCAAGATGCAAAAGTACTTTGCACTCAGTTAACTCAGCAAGAGGGAGAGGTGAGTAGAGGCGACAGGAGGCTTAGGTAAAATCACACTGCTATAGCCTCACCTAGTTTGTATGTTTCTCCTCATTAATAACTTTTCCATCTCGATCATGCTCTGATGATGCTTGGCCACACATTTCCTGGTTTTCATTTGTGAAATGCTGGAAGGTATGCAGTAGGCATGGTGAGTGTGCATGCTATGTGGAAGATTAGAGGATTTATAGTCCAAAAAGTAACTCCCAACCTCAGCCAAGGATATAGCTAGTAGCGAAAGTGCCTTGCATGGTGTCATACTATGGATTCGTCTTGTTCAGTATTGTTTCCTCTGATCTTTCTTATCACATCAGACACAAAACTTTTGTATTGATTGCTTTAAATGGAAGTACCATGGAAACCAGTGATACAGTCTGGCAATTTTAGGCTCTACATTGAAAAATGTGATGTGGGCCCCACTCCGGATTGTGTATGTTCAAAATATTTCAAACTATACTGCTCCAGTCTTACTGATTTGCGGACATTCTGTTCATTTACCTGAGTAAAGACCTAGGCATCTGCCAAAATGTTCTGGCTTACTGCCTCAGGCAGTAAAATGTCTCAGGCCAGTTCTGGTAAGATATTGAAGGTAGTCCCCCTTGTTGAAGTCAGTGACTTTTTATTCTACATACTGTGTTTATGACTTGAGTTACTGTTAGATGTGGGATTTAATTCTGCTAACAAGAAGTAAATCCAATTTACTTTCTTTTCAAAATTGTTACTGTTTTTTTTTCAAAATCAAGTGAAAATCATAAATGCTTTTTTTTGTTCTATTCTATACTAACAAAATCTCTAAGGAGTTGAGAGATTAATTAAGGCCACTGGTTTTCTACACTGTTCTCTGTGGGGAGAAGAATATATTCCTTAGTGCATTACAATATGGAAACTTTTCCAAGATATTTAGATAGTAAAATCTAAAAGATAATAGCTAACATGTTGCAATATTCTTAGCCCAATTGTAAGCATTGGCACATGTTCAGTATAATCATTGACAGGGGTTGGAAAAGTTACTTTTTGACCTACATATCCTAGATTCCACCAGCCATCATGACCAAGTAACTTTCCTAAAAAGTAGCATTGCTAAGCTCTGAGAGGGATGTTTGTATCACATAACTAATACTGTCTATACATTAAGAATCTGCATATGTGCATTTATAAATCCACATCCATGATAGTTTGCCCAGCGTGTCTAGTCTGTCACACTGAGGTTGAGGCATGAGTGTGATTTTCAGTAAGTCTGCCAGAGCTTGAGATACTCTTAGAAATCAGAAAGCAAAACCTGACAGTTCCAGGTGAAGGATTTATTTACAGAGGATAAGGAGTTGCTATTTACAGATGCAGGACAGAGTTCCAGGATGGAAGCAAACACTCTTCCTTAGCAGCTCACATCAACACAGAGGCATACTAGAACTCTCACTAATACTCACTAACAAACACCAACTGCACTGACTCTCCATGACTCCACAACTATAACCCACACTTGTTTACATTAGGTTCAGCCTTATATACACTTGGCTGATGCAACCTTCCAGTACATGGTATTATACATTACATCATACAGAGTCACAGGTGCAGTGTGCAATACACAAGCAAGTGTCTGGCCACTTCAAGGACATTTATTACCAGGTGTCCCAGCCTTGTCACACAAAGCACACATACATTATCACTGTGCAGTTCTGCAGATCTAATTTCACATCATATTATAGTGACATGGAGCTTATTGCTCATAATTTTAAACCAGCTTCAGCCTCCTGGATTGAGCCGGGATGTGGGATGGAGATGGGGATTATTGCTCACTAAATTGCTGCTGAGCTACTGGCCGCCATCAGCCCGAGTCCCAGCCGTGCTTCACCAGCACTTTTTAGAAGTCGGAAAGCTTTCCAACTTCTAAAACGAGCTGGAGGAACATAGCTTTGACCCAGCTGGGACCCAGGCTGATGGTGGCTGGCAGTTTGGCAGTGATTTAGGCCTGTTACAGACTGCCAAAATAAAGCGGCTTCGGGTCTCTTTGGAGGTATGCTATTTAAATGATGCATGGTTCCTAAGAGTCCGGAGGTTGCGCCAAAGCCACACTCCATTCCTAAGCACTGGAGTGCAGCTTTGGTGCAGCTTCCGGATTCTTAGGACCCATGCATCATTTAAACAGCATACCTCCAAAGAGACCCGAAGCAGCTTTATGTTGGCAGTCTGTAACAGGCCTTAGTGAGCGATAATCCCCACCTCCACCCCCAGTTCCGGCTGCAGCGTGAGAGGGTGGAGCCAATTAAATACCCTGAGAGATACGCTCCATAGTCAGTGTCTGGTTCCAGTTAGTTTTAGGTTAACTCAGTCTGAGTTTCTTTGTTTTCCATTTTGTTTATTATGTGAATGGTAGTGGTGCAATATTAGTTGGTGTTCATCTTCTGCTTTTGAATACAGTGGGCCCTTAGTAACTGCTAGGGTTTGGTTCCAGTACTTCCCTCCCATCCATGAATACCAAAATCGGTGGATGCTCAAATCCGTTATATACAATGGCATAGTAAAATGGTGTCCCTTATATAAAATAGTGAAATCAAGGTATGTTTGGGGAATTATATAAATCAAGAAGTGAATGGTTGAATCTGTGGATGTAGAATCTGTAGATATGGAGGACTGACTGTGGTCCAGTTTTGCTAGATTATTTCAGAGGGGCGCAGCCCCATGCCCACAGTTTATGTGGAGAAGACTCAAGCCCTTCACTCCCCCACTCTGGGGTTTATGACTTGTTACAAGACAGGAATATGATTAACTTTGTCCCCTGGATTCTAGGTTTGCTGCAAAGTTTAAGGGAGCCTTCCAGACATCTTGAACTATGTTTCACAACATCCTAGTTGGCAAGCCTGGAAGGGAATGCTGAAGTTTATAGCCCAACACAATTTGGGCATTCCTAGTTGAGAAAAGCTAATATGAGATATTAGCTTCCCCATCTAATTTACTGATTATTTTAAAACACTAATCTCCTTCTAGTTCTCCTGCCTGTACAGATTCATGTCTGTCTTGCTTTCCTCACATTTTGTCACTCATCATCAGGTCTCCCTGCCACACATCCAGTATGACAAGAGGAGAGATTGCACTGAGAGCAGCTTCCTGTGATCCCAGAGAGAACCTTTACAATTTCCAGATAACCTGCTCTGTTCCAGATCAGTAGACTATGGACAGTTAAGACAGAAAACTGGCTCTCTTTTTTGAATCATTTTGCTATCCAGGGAAATGGAGAGCTCTGAAGAAATGCCATACAAGGAAAGTGGTGCAAAACTGAGAAAGTGGTGCTCAAATATTATTTGCATATGAGGAATTGTGGAAGGCTCTACTCTCTATACTTGGTTTTCTAAATTGGTTTTCTGAAACCTGGTTTGAATTTCAAATCCCTATTGTGAAAGGTTTCAGCATACTTGGTGTCAGGGTGAATGTAATGAGGACTGTGGTGCAAAGGCAGTGTAACTCATTAAGAGCAGAAGTGTGTGTTCTGCCATTCTTTACAGGCACGGAAAAAGAAATTGCTTGGTATTGGGCAGTGAATCCAGCATTCCCAGGAGCTCAGCTTTCATGTTTTAAAACCTATATTTCTACTATTTATGATATTTATATCAAAGTAAATATAAAACACGTGTGAAAATTTCAGATGCCATTGAGCAGGACATCCAAAGGTGGTACTGTCTGATGTTTGCTATGCATCGTTTGTCCTTCTGTATGAACAATACATATACAGTATAAGGAAACATAGTCAGGGGTAGCCATGTTGGCCATTCAGCCAGAATAGCCAAACTCAAAATCCACAAAAGAGGGATACCATTATTAGCCAACCAATATACAAAAAAACAAACAAACAAACAAAAAACCATCATGCAAGCTTTCAAAGCTCCAATGGCTTCTTCACCTGATAAAGGACATTTGAAAATCATGCAGGAGAAGAAAAGCGACAATGATAGAGTCACATTTTTTAAAATCAGATGTTTCTGTTGTAGCTCAGCTGTTCTGGAGGGATCTTGATGTAAGCAAAGGTCATTCTCTTTCTTGGCCATGTGGGGACCAGGGACAAAAGGCAATAAAAGACTGGTATTAAAACTCTATTAGTAACAGAAAAGTAACTTCCCTTGAGATCCAAGTTGTCCCTGTCCTGATGGAAACTAAATGCTTCTTTATTTCTCTACCTAAACAAGGTTCATCAGATAGCTCCTTCAACATTTGGGCTAAGATTCATTGTCCAGCTGGTGTGGGAACCATCAGCTACCATAGCTGTGGTATCGACTTTGGCACTCTTTTTTCAAAATGTACATCTTCTGTGACTTAAATATAACCAGTTTTATTTTGTTGTCATAATAATAGTCAAAAGACATAAATAATGTCCAGCAGCATCTAGGGGATAGAACCTATTAGTCATTCACTTTCCAAGACAAGGGAACAGCAAAATTACAAATAGTGACAGCACTATGATAGAATCTATATTGACCATCCTAAAAAGGAAAAGAGAGAGAACAGAGAAAAGACAAGGTGCTCCTTCCAAACTGCAGGAGTAATCCTCTCCAGTTCCCAAAGGAACAAGAGAAGAAAGACAAAGCATGCAGCACAACCTTCACAGCAAAAGGAGAGGTCTTTAACCAGGGGTAAGAGAAAAACTGGCCCATGAAAATTAATAAAAAGTCCATAAATTCAAAATTTACTGTGAAATCACTTCTACACACTAATTAATTCATTAATCATAATGGATTAAATGCAAATTAGAATATCGGTTTGCCACAATAACAGTGAACAAGTTAGTGACATGCTAGTTTATATTTTTGTATCTTCTAAAAATATATTTCAATCATACCCAATCTAACCTTATTCCCAAAATGAGAACTTTAGAATTTTTAGCAGATTAAAAATGAAACATTGATCTAGCATCTGTTAACATCTATCAAACCTCTCACTCTATAGACATTTGACCTTTTAAACACCTTTAATTTTTATTGATCAAAATGGTTATTTACATGGGTTTTAATAGGTTGTTTTTAATGACATTTGTCAGCCCCCTGGAGTGCTATTTTTACTGGAACAGTGAGATAAAATTTAATACAAATCAATGCTGCTGCCATTTAACAATCTAAAGAATTACATTTAAAATCATTGTTTTTAAAAACAAATTAGGGGTAACAAATTTATTTTTAAACATTTTTCCAACCTTTGCAACAGCCAGACCCTGGGGGGGTTCACACAGAAAATTAATATTGCAAGTTCCCTTTAAGAGCATTAGTTGGCTCAAACTGAATCTACAGGTAGATTGACTTGGAGGGTTTTTCTCCAACTTGGAATCCTTGAAATGTGTGTCTGGATTAAGAAATGCCACTGCATTGTGTGATATCAAACAACTTCCTCCAGGTAACAGATAAAATTAGATCATTGATGTCTGCGAGCTCACCCTGTTCACCCCAGCTGAGAAGCTGCTCTGAGCTTTATTTTAATCATTTTCAATCACAATGGGATCCAAAATTTTGGGTAGAATAACAATCCTGCAAATAGGATTAAGATTAGGTTAGAAGATTTTGCTAAGAGTAGTGTGCTAAGAATCAAACACCAAACCAACCTCATCCCGTCTCTATTGTTTGTTTTTCCCTCCTATTAAAGTAATCAGAAGCACCAGGATACTATAGCCAGAATTCTCTTGATTACCTAAATTGGTGCATCCAGGGGTTACACCCCTGTCACACCCTCTCAGCCTCAGAGGATGGCAAGGGCAAATACCCTCTGAAGAAACATGCTAAGAAAACCCCATGATAGATTCACTTTGGGGTAACCGTAGGTTGGAGACAACTTGAAGGCATAGAACAACAACAACAGGGTTACACTAACATACCATATTTACTCAATTATAAATCAACCTCATGTATAAATCAAGGGCAGGTTTTGGTGCCAAAATTATAAATTTTGATATGTCCCATGGATAAATCAAGGGTAAAACTTAGGGGCATGTAACAAAGGATCTAAAGGATGAAGCAAAGGCAAATGTTGCCAAAGAACTTTCAAAATTTCAGTAGTTTGTGCTTATTCTAAAGAGCTGGATGGATGTGGAATCATGCTGGGCAATGTGTGTTGGAAGCAACCTGGCACAGGTGGGGCTAAGGAAATATGCATCTGTCAAAAAGGATGAAAAGGCAATGCAAAGCAAATGGTGACTACATTAGCAGTTATTATAGTCTTTAATTTTAATGTGGTAACTTTGCCTGATTTTAACCCAGAAAAGCTGACAATCATATGCAAATATCTTATTCAGATCTTTCAAAGCCTAATTCCTGTTAGTGCTCCTTTGAGCAGAAGTATCAAAGAACTTCCCCCACCACCATTTTTCCACAGTGGCATTCATATAGGTCAGAAGTGGTGTTGCAGTGCAAAGAGTAGAGGGGTTGGTGCTTCATTTAGATGCTCCAGGGGAGGACCTGATTTTTGACTAGAATTTCTAGACCTATTGATGGTTATATATAATAAATACTTTTTTGGGTACTGACCAAGGAGGTAACCAGTATTTCCTTTTATAACATTTTCCCCTTGCTACCTGATGACAGTTGAAGGCACCTGGCAGAAATATAACTACAGGGCGTACAAAAAGAAGGTATTCCCCCCCCCCCCCATATTAAGGCTAGAGGTATCCCATGAAATGCCTCAAGCATGTCCTTATCAACTATGGTAGTGGGACCCAAAGAAAACCTTCATCCCAAGGTCTTAAAATGCAAGCTGGCCATATAGGGAGATACAAGGTGCATCTACATTGTAGAAAGAATGCATTTTGACTCTGCTTTAAGTGTTGTAGCACCATAATATGGAATCCTGGGATTTGTAGTTTTACAAGGACTTTAGCCTCCTCTGTCAAAGAGTGCTAGTGCCTTGCAATACTACAAATCCCAGGTTTCTGTAAAATGCAGCCACAGAAGTTAAATTGTTGTCAAACAGCATTATTTCTGCCGTGGAAATACACCACATTTTTTAAATACTAGATCCAAGCATTTTCTTCAGTACTTCAATGACACAAAAAGAGTTGCATGATCCCCACCCTTGTCATGCAGTAAGAAAGACCAAACCGAGGAGTGAATGTGAAATGATTTAATTTTTGTAACCTTTTTTCTCAAAGGAAATTCATCTTTGGGCCTGAAGAGACAGGCCAAAATATAACTGCTTTGGGTCACTTTGGAGGTATACTGTTTAAATACTGCAGGCATCCTAAGAGGCTGGAAGCCATGCCAAAACCATGCTCTAGTCCTAAGGACTGTAATGTAACTTTGGCACAGTTTCTGACCTCTTAAGATGTGTGTTTCATTTAAAAAGCATACCTCCAAAGTGACCTGAAGCAGCTTTAATTTGGCCTATCTGTTCGGGCCCTTGGTTCCTTACAGTCCTTGATGAAGTGAAAACTGAAACGAAACTGAAGCTGGTCATATTATGAAACCCTCTGTGATATGAAAATACTGACAGGGAAGTTTCCTCTATAGATCTTCTCATTTCAGCAACCCAAGTGACATGCACTTGGGCCATGGTGGTGAACCTATGGCATGCGTGCCCTCACTGGCCTATGAAGCAATTTCTGAGGGCACATGGAAAGATGGGAGAGTGGGGGAAGAGTAGGAAAAGGTGCACATCTCTTTGTCTTCTTCCTCCTCTCCTCCTGGGCCTTCAGCTGTCTCTGGGGAAGTCCCACCCCTTCTGTGGGAACACCTTTGAGTTTGGGCACTCGGTCTCTAAAAGATTTGCCATCACTACCCTATGGATTCACCATGGAGGCCCTTCAAAGGAATTACCAAACCCTCAGAGATCCTTTGGGGACATTTTAAAATCAACTCATTTAAGACTAGTATTGATTCTGTAGCATGTTACCTGATTTTAAGAAATCTCAAAATTACCACAGGGATAAAAATAAAAATGCTTTTGATTTCACCCCCTCTTTTCCTCACAGACCTTTCACTTTTAAGCTTCTCCATTAGAATTATGTGGTTAAAGGCCCAAACAAATGTGAAACAGGAGATCAGTGTTTGGCTCTTGTATCAGTGTACTTCCCCCACTGGAAGTAGTAGTTGGTGGGATTCTAGGGGCAAGGGTGAGAGAAGATTCCCCCCAAATCCTACAATTCTATCATTTTCTGCTAGTTCTGCTCCAGTGTATTTTGAATACACAGCTGCAAAAGTGACAACCATGATGTGTAGGAGAGCTTAATACTGTACAGTTACAGCCTCTGCAACTGAGTAAAATGACCTGCACACCTCTAGGAAAATGAATGTCATCTCCAACCGCCTCCAGTTACCATGTTGTCATCTTCATGCTGGAATGCAAACTGACAGGTCAGAATAAACATTACAGATCTGGAAATGAGCCAGTGTGGCAGAAGAGGAAAACTGGTAAGAAGGCAGATGAGTTAATTCCCTGTTTGATGCTAATAATGGTGGTCAGATAGTTACTTCTACACAGCACTCACAATCCAACAGTATACTAACCATGCTTGGACCTATTTATTCCAATGGGGTTTCAATGCACTTAATGTAGCAATCCTATGCATGTATATTTGGCAATAAATCCAACTGAACAGAACAGGATATATAATCAAATAAGTGTATATAGGGCTACAGCCTTACCTGGAAATAAATTTCATTGAACTCTGTTAATTCTTGTTGAGTAGACAACTAGCTGGATTATTGGAACAATGTTTGCACCCAGAAGCTGTACTTTTCTGAATATTGCAATGCATTTCTCACTTCAAATTTTTAAAACTAGATTGCTTACTTCACATAACATTTACAATAATGCACATATTTGGGGAAAGGGGAAGGAGGCTGATAGGAACATGCATACACATGTCCGAAGGGGCAACTAAGATGACAAAGACCCTAGGGACCAAGCCTTAAGAGGAATGGTTAAGAGAGCTTGGTGTGCTTATTCCTGAGAAGAGAAGATAGGTGGTATGATAGCTATCTTCAAATATATTTGAATATCTGTCATGTAAAGGACTGAGTGATTTCCCCCTTCTGCCTCTAGAATCATAGAGTCAGAAGAGATGTCAATGGCCATCCTGTGCAACACTCTGCCATGCAGGAATACAATCAAAGCACTTTTGATAGATGGCCATCCAACCTCTGTTTAAAAGCCTCCAAAGAAAGAGACTCCACCACACTCAGTGGCAACTTACCCAGCTCCCTAAGCTCTACATAATTGGTTTCCAGACCTTTCACTATTTTGGTTGCTCTCTTGTGGACACACTCCAGCTTGTCAATATCCCTCTTGAATTGTGGTGCCCAGAAATACATGCCCACTAAGGGATCTAGGAGTCTTAGTAGAGTGCAGGTTGAACATGAGTCAGCAATGTGACACAGCAGCTAAAAAAGTCAATGTGATTCTTCATTGCATCAATAGGAATATAGCGTCTAGATCAAGGAAAGTAATGGTGTCACTCTATTCTGTTTGAGTCAGACATCACCTGGAATACTGTATCCAGTTCTGGACACCACAGTTTAAGAAGGATATTGACAACCTGGAATGTGTCTAGAGGAGGGCAACTAAAATAAATATCCAATTTGCATTGTCTTCTTTTTAAAAACCAAAAAAAGGCAAAAACAAAACAGTTTTCTGGGTATCATAAACAGAAGAGTTGATGGGGGACAGAATCACATAAACTGTGTGTAGCATCCCATCTTCTGCATAGCAGTGATCCTTTCTACCTGCCAGCCACTTTCTCCTTTCCATACAAATGTATGGGTTGTGGTACAAATTTTTAGCATGTTACTGAAAAGGGTGTGCATGTGCACCTCTTTCTAATCTATTTATTTTGCCTACTTTAAATTACTATTATTTCTTACATTTTGTGGGTGGGATTGGAGAGTCATCCTTGAAAAAAACATACAACATCTTTCTTTGGACACAGTTTGTACTCTTGCAGAGAAAGAATTGTGATTTATTAGTTTACACAAGTTGTTGGTTCTGCTGTACAATAATAAATTAGCTGACAGAATAAGTTAAAAATAAAGCTATACATTATCCAAGCAATCAGCTCAAGCTATTTAATGTATGACCTAAAATTCAGTTTCCATGTCCTTAAAAACAACAATAAATTTTAAGGCTTGGTACACTAGAACAGTATTTCCAAAATTTCGTGTTTCTCCAGTTGAGAAATTTGCCACTGTTTGTGAGCATTTTGCAAATGAAGAATGCTGAGGAGTTAACAATTCATGTAAAAATCTATTTGCACAAAACTATAGTATTTCCAAGAACCAATGCATGTATCATAAGGTTCTACAGGGAGCACACAATTGGCTGATTGATACAAACAACCAACTAAATGCAAACAACCCAACCACACCCCATTTTAATCCCCTCCATTTGCTCTTTGCGAGTAAGCGATGGTCATGGATATGAAATCAGTGCAAATGGAGGGGCAACTGTATTTGCTTCTAAAAATGGTGCTTACTTTATAATACAACTTTTACAGTAAATGCTCATTATAAGTCATCTTTTACTAACATGGGGTTTATTGGCAGGATTGTTCAAAGGGGGGTTGAGAGAGTGTGACTTGCTCAAGATCACCCAGTGGGTTTTAATGTCTGAATGGGATTCAAACCCTTGTTTAGCAGAGTCATAGTCCAACATTCAAACCACTACACCAGTCTGACTACTTCCCCATTTGTCTTCCAGCCTCAGCGGGGGGGGGGGGGGAGGAGAGAAGGGATGGAATCTTGCCCTTCCCTTCAAACAAAAGCAAATTGCTTCAGTATTTGCTAGCCTGTATGTTCATCTCCATTAATAACTTTTGCCATCTTGACTACACTCTGATGTCACTTGGCCACACAAGCCATGGTTTCCATCTAGCTACAATGGATCCAAAATAAAAGGAATAATAATTTGTTAATATGTGCTTCAGGTCACCTTCAATTTATGTCAACTGTATCCTAAGGTTTTCTTGACAAGATTTATACAGAGGAGGTTTGTCACTGTTTTCTTCTAAGGTTGAGAGAATATTACTTGCCTAAGGCCACCCAAAGGGTTTCCATGGCTGAATGGACTTCGAACCCTGGTCTCCTAGGGTGCCTCTGCATTGTAGAAATAATGCAGTTTTGCACCACTTTAAGTGCTGTAGCTCAATACTATGTAATCCTGGGATTAGTAATTTTACAAAGCCTTTAACCTTCTCTGCCAAAGAGTTACAGCCTAATTCCCACTTACAGAAAAATCACTTTCCGATCCAAATCGATGGATCAATTTGACATTGGATTGTGGTTCCCACTACATTTGCCCTGATCACATTTTCTGGCATGGAATCAAATAAAAACAACCCACTTGTGGTTCCCATTCACAAATCAATCGGTTCCATTTAAAAAGATGCAGGTTAAATGGGTCTAGAGCATAGTCCCCCTTTCGGAATCACTTCAGTGATTCGGATTAAGTGGGAACCATGCTCGCTTAAACTAGTTTGAACCAAATCACAATCTGGTTTAAAAGGTAGTGGGAATGAGGCTATAGATCCCTGGATTCTGTAGGATGGAGCCATGTCAGTCAAAGTGGTGTCAAATTGCATTACAGTGGTGCCTCGGGTTACGAAATTAATTCGTTCCGCCGCCGCTTTCGTAACCCGAAAAGCATTCGCAAGCCGAAATGCCATAGGCGCTAATGGGGAAAAGCCGCGATTTCGTGCGAAAAAGCCGAAAAAAGCACCAAAATTTTTTTCGTAACCCGAAAAAACATTCGTAACCCGGAACAATTATTTCCTATGGGATTTTTTCGTATCCCGGAAATTTCGTAACCTGGGTATTTCGTATCCCGGGGTACCACTGTATTTCTGTAGTGTACATGCATCCCCAGAGACCTATCCCAAGACTTAAACCATTCAACCACACTGGTTCTTCGAATAATCGTAGGAGTGGAAAAACCAAAGTGGCAGAGCACCACCGCTGTTCTGAAAGGGATCATGCCAATTCTCAGCTTAATCCTGCTTTCCCCTTGGATGACTTCCACAAACTGCGAAGACTTCCTGATTTTCTTCTCTCCTTAAAACTCAGGACAGCACATTGTGTAAACTGTTCAGCATGTATTCTGCACACCACCACTCCAGTTTCCATAACAACCTAATATGCCACATTTCCACTCCTTGATCTCACTTATAGTGTCTTTTCAAATCTGATTACCCAGTTTAACTAATAAATGACTAGATCTGAGCTGCCGGCTGCTTTTATGTCTACAACTTTATTCAGCTAGATTGTAAAACATCATCTTTTCATGTTCTCCTAATTAAATTGAAGGCAATACTCAAAGGAGCCAATCCAAATTGGATTTCTAGGGGGCAGAAGGATATATTTGCAGCCAAAACCATGAATTAGGTTACTGAAGCACTGAACAGAAAACAAGCCAGGTATACAGTACAAGCCCCTTTCACAGACATGTTCCTATGTTACCTGTTGAACCCTGACTTATGAATTCAATTGTAAATATATTATATGAGTATATTAAGTGGTTTAGAAAAATAGTACTGTATAACTCCTTTCAGCTTATCCTGTTTGCTACACATACACAGTAACTTTCAAGACCAGAGAGGATTCGGAGCCTTTTAGGGTATTCATAGACCCAATGAGAATTCGGTTAGTGTATTCTGCCTGAAGTTAACAATATCATTCAGGTGGAGGTCATTCGACACTTATATAAATTCCATTGATTGGATAGATCTACATAATACTGTTAAAGAAATCGTCCCAACTATCAAATTGATGGAATTTATTAACTTACTATTATATCAATGAGCCTATTATGGTTCAAACTAATAATAAGATTATGGCCTAGCTATTTAAATAGGTTAAAATCTCAACAAGTCATTTTTGCCTTGGTTGATTCTAAGTTCTACTTAGCCAGTATTCTGGGATAACACAGAGACAATCAGTCCTCCAGATCTTTTGGTGTTCAGTTCCCAGAATTTCATTGGCCACAGGAGATGAAGTCTGCAACGTCTGGACAATGAAGGGTTGAGAACCACTGCTCTAGTTTCAAATGCAGAAGTATGAAGAGTTTGGAAATTTGCTTTTAAAAAAGGAGTTAAGGGCAAAACAGACCGGCATAATATACCAGCTTGAGGGTGGTGGGGGGGGCATGATGTTTAGATGAGACACACCCCAATGCCACCCCCAAGCCAGGATCATGCCTCCCACCTGCCCAGATGGCGGGCAGCATTGTGGTGCTCTGCCGGCACAGTATTTATATGCCACACGCCACAGGCGTTCCAAAAACGTTCCATGGTGACAGAAAGGGAAGCTTTTTCCCATTCCCAAAAGGAGCAGCATTTTGCCGCTTCTTTTTGGGCCAGAAAAATGTCAGATTGGGGCTGTGGCAACCACACACTGCGACTCTGATCCAGCGATCAAAGCTACCCCTTTACGGGCTATACAGATGGGAAGCTAAAAGCAGCCCGTCTTTGCCCCTGGTCGGTGCCGCAGCAGCTGCACTGACCCGCTCCCTAAAAAGAAGCTACTCCAGGCCATGATGACGCCCCTTCCAGCCAGTGCTGTTTGGGGGCTCAGACACCCATGCGTCATCATTAGGGTGCCCCATATAGACAGGCGTGCCCCAAGATTGTGCACAGGCGGCGAAAGTCAGGCTGGGCATGTGTAACTGCTCAGCCCTATCTAGCCCTGTTTTCGGGCCCAGGCTGGCACAAAGTGCCGGTCTGCTTAGTGCATGAGTTAATATCTAAGTCCCCTTCCCAAGTATTTAGTTATTGCTATAGGTAGAATTTTTAAAAAGCAAATCTTTGCTTTTCCATTTCTCAAAAGTAACAAAAACAGTTACTTTGGGTTTCATTTTTTAAAAAATTCATTCAGTAGCACAAAATGCAGCATAAGCTAGCTCTTGAACCATGTAATCTTCCTTTCTACCATTTAGCAAGGCCATTGTCATGCAGCTATAACTATAACTAAAAGTTTAGTTTCTAAAGTAACTCAAAGGGAGTAAAGTTATTGTACATTAAATCACAATCATAAGCAATATCAGTTATAGGAGAAATAATTAGTTATGTTTGTAAGTAGTTACTTCCAGGCTCTGGGTATGTGATGTCTCAAAAATAACAACAAGGTACAACACCTTGACTATATCATGGTTAATGATTTCTTATGAAATTTCTTCTAGTAAAAATCTGTTTCATTCCAATTTCTACTTATTTGCTTTTAGCCTTGTCCTCTGATCAGAAAACAAACAGACAAACAAACTCAAGCATGCTCCTTCTTCTTCATGATAGCCCTTCTATCCTTAATACCCTTGCCATGGGTACCTTCCACATGCAGAAATGGATTTAAGGAGAGGGATAAAAATTGTAGAAATCCAGAAACAAGGAATTGGTTCTTTAAACAAACTGCATAGTTCTGATCATTTTCTGGGAAAACAGGTGTTACCATTGACATATGGCAAGCATACCATGTGCTGGTGCCTTTGTCTCCAGATTTACTGCAAGAGGTTTAAAAATATCCAGCACGAAGATCATTAAGTTGCTGTTGTCATTAGTTCATCACAACTCTGAGCTCAAGGTTGGTTTGGAGTTTCACAATAAAATCTATGAAGAGCTTTCTTGGAAATGGAGAAGAATTTATTGGGCAGAGGAGGCTGTTTTGCTTGCATCTCACATTTGGCATTTTATTGTTAAGTTATTTTATTGCAGCAGCTCACTTGGTTAGGAATAAAGTTTTATTGGATGTTGTCTATTAATCTCAAGCATTAGAACTGCAGACAGATAGATGATACTTCTAGCTCATTCAACAGGATTCATACTTAGCTCCTTGTTTTTCAAAAATGAGATCCTCTTGAACATAACTATGGGCCGCTTCTTGTGATATGGTTGCCAAGGAGAGACCAGTTGAAATCAACCAAAGTCTTATTTGCATGCTGTTCATTGCATAATGCAGCCTCCACCAACTCTTGATCCTTGGAGGGCTTTTTCTTGGTCTCACCAAAATCACAGACATGGTTGGTGAGGAAGTGTGAAAGGACCTTCTTGGTGGCTGCTCCCAGATTGTTGTTGCGGTTACAGTTAATTAATCCTCTGTCAATTAAACCACTGTCAATTAATCAATTAATTCTTCATCCTCCTTTTTCAGTTGCTTTTAAAATGTTCCAGTTTCTCTCTCCTTCTCCCAATTTGTCCTCAGGTTACTTCAATTGCTTCAAATTGAGTTCAGCGTGAAAAAGCAGTTTGCTTTTAATTAATTCAGCAGGGGAGAAGAAGGGTGGCATCTTGCTCTTCCCATTAAGCTCAGGCAAAAGCAAACTGCTGCAGTTTCTCCTAGCTTCTGTGTTACTCCTTCTTAATAACTTTTACCATCGTGAACAAATTCTGATGTTGCTTGGCTACATATGTCTCCATTTTCCATTGTGAAATGCTGGAAGACATGTGTGCTGCATTTGCAAAGCTTTTGATGTGAGACAAAGATTTTTTTTTAAAAAAAATAGGCTTTTAGCCATTAATTCCTTGTTGGAGAAGTGTCTGTTAATAGGCTGCTATATTTTGTTCTGAATGTTATGTTTTCAGTACCTTTGGACTATCCTGAATTAACATTGTTCTTTAATAGGAGAGTTTATTTAGCTGCTTTTAAACTCTTTTAGTTATCATGATTTTTAAAGCTGCATTTTGTTTGAATTTAATGTACGGGCCCCATACTCTGAGAAATTCCCAGAATCCCCTAGGCAGCATACCCTGTCATTAAGATTCCAAGAACTTCCATGGCCATTCTGGCAGGAATTATAGTCTAACACAGTGGTTCTCAAATCTTGGTCTTCTAGAGTTTTTGACTTCACCTTCCAGAAGTCTCAGCCAGCTATGCCAGTGGGAGTTGAAGTCCAAAACATCTGGACAGCAAAAGTCTGAGAATCATTGATCTAATACACCAAGAAGGTTTTAGATTGGGGAAGTCCAATTTAAACAATTTATCAGCTGACTGAACAGAAAATGGAAACCTGTCAGAACAGAAGCAGAACAGTCTTTTTGATAGGATCAAGCTTTGAATGCAATCAAATTTATTCTAATGCCCATTGAGCTGTATGCTCTTTTGCTACAGAGAAATAGAACAAACACACATTATTATGGACTGACACAATTGTGAGGACTGACATGACTGTGACTGAAAGCATGTGAAGGGTCACAAAAGATGAATTTGTTGTATTATCACAGTTATGACACCTACCAGACATAGAAATCATAACCAAAGGCCATACTCCAGAAACTTTGCAAGGTACTATATATATCACAGCCTTCTCACATCTCAGTCTCAGCATCAGTCTAAGCTGGGCAAGGAGGCTATAAAATCAATACTTTTAGTCTACTATGGAGCCATCATTACTTTTTATTTACGGTCTGTGTCAAATGTAAATGAGTGCATATTAAGACATTCTGTCAAAGAGCCAAGAATACATTTCTTAACTGAAGTCAGCGCCCTCTGTCTAATGATGAATACTGAAACCAACTTTTGACAAATGTAATACTGTGCTTCTGAAAATTCAAGATAATGAGAAATAGCAAATTGCTTGGAAAAACTAACATCCTCATTCATAGACATTCAATCAATTGTGCCTGAAAACTATCAGGAAAAAAATCACTGAGATGGTTTATTTGTGTAAGATGCTCACATTCTTGTTGTGTGTCTTGAAGTTATTTTCAATGTATGGCAACCCTAAAGCAAACCTATTGTGCATTTTTCTTGACAAGCTTCTTCAGAGGGTTTATCCATTGTCTTACTCTGAGGCTGAGAGATTGTGACTTTCTCAGGGTCACCCAGTGGGTTTCCATGGCTGAATAGGGATTTGAACCTTGGTCTCCAGAGTCATAATCCAGTGCTCAAACCACACTAATTTTACCTTTCCTTTATGAAGCACAGAACAGCTTAGACAGAGCTCTCAGTGGTATTCCAAGCCTCATCTGCCAAGTTTCAACAAAGCCACAGAACTGGGTGCTTTCAGATCATTTACAAGGGCTATTCATCGGATCACAGAATTGCAAAATTGTAGAATTATGAAATTGGAAGAGGCCTTATGGGCCATTGAGTCCAACTTTCTGCTCAGTGCAGGGTCTCCAGAGGATGGCTGTCCAACCTCTTTTTTTTGAAAATGTCCAGAGAAGGAGACTCCATCACCTCTCTAGGCAATTGGTTCTACTGCTGAACTATTCTTACTGTCAAGACCTTCCTTTGACTGTTTGTTGGAATCTACCTCTCTGTAACTGCAGACAGCCCTGGTCCTATCCTCTGGAAAACCCAGGAGATATTTAAGAAGTGCAGTCATGTCACCCCTCTTTTCACCAAGCTGAACATGCCAGCTCCTTCAACTTCCTCATTTGTTTTGTTCTCCATACCTCTTATCATCCTTGTTGCCTTTCCCTGAACCTGTTCCAGCTTGTATATATCCATCTTAAAATTATGGATTCTTCACTGTCCAGTTCTCACATCTGTACATCATGATAGGGAATACAGTGGATTGGACAATTCTAACTTTAGTGTTCAGTTGTATGACTTTATGCTTTAGAATCTTGTCTAGTTCTTTCATGGCTACCCTTCCTATTCCTAGTCTATTTCTGAGTTCTTGACTTCACTATCCATTCTGATCAGTGTTGGAGCCAAGGTACAGGGGACTCTTTATTTCAGTTTCCTCCTTGTCTAGGAGAATTTATATAGATCCTCCATGGTCATTATTTTTGTTTTCTTTATGTTCAGCAGCAATCCTGCCTTTGCACTTTCTTCCTTGAGCTTACTTGATTCCATTGACCAGGCCCTCCCTGTTGGTTAGGATTGTGTCCAGGACTGCGGATCTCCTTATTTCTTTCTTTGCCTTTTGAGGTAGGAAATAATCTGAAGGCACATCAGGAATTTGTTGGACAGCTTATGCTTCGCAGAATTCCTCTCCCACCAACTATCAGGGTAACTGAAGTGCCCCATAAATACTAAATCTTTCATCATTGAGGTTTGTTGTGAAAACTTCATCTACCACCTTTTCTAGGTTTGGTGGCCTATAGTGCCATTCTGCTCAGCAGAAGCAAGAAGAGGGGGTCTCAGAAGCATTATACTGCCAGTGCATAGATCCACAGCTAAAGTATCCCTGAGAAACAGCCACACAACAACTCCATCCTAAGGGGCAGGGATAGGTAGAAATTTTGATTCAATCTGTTTTGGATAAGGATTGACCAACTTTTGAAATTTCCTCCCTATATGGGATGAAAAGAATTAAGCAGAGAAGGGGAAATGGACAGATTTCCCTATTCTTGCTACAGTCCCCCTCCAATAATGCTGCTCAGAAAAGTAGTAGGCTATTTGCAAGGAGTACAGGTTACTATTAGACTAAAGATTGCTTTCTTCAAATGATAATATGAAATCACAGCAGGCTGAAGTAGAACCACCCCAAGGTATCTAGTGGGGAAGACATTATCAAAACTGCCAGGTTACATTTTAAACACTGGACACACTGGTCACTGGAAGTTATCAGCAGATATCCTGTGCTGAGGCTATATTGTGTGAAGGCTGGTCCTGAAGGATGCCCTTAGTCTGGGCACATAATCACAGACTTCTTAGCTATCCTCTGCTCTTCACTTGCTAGTACTTGGTTGTGCAGGTGTGGAAGGCAGTATGGAAAGGGTGAGGTTTCGGTGGTGG
Source organism: Sceloporus undulatus (assembly GCF_019175285.1). Lineage (NCBI taxonomy): Eukaryota > Metazoa > Chordata > Lepidosauria > Squamata > Phrynosomatidae > Sceloporus > Sceloporus undulatus. The sequence continues at coordinate 176,708,729 of NC_056526.1, read as the reverse complement.
TGGTCATTGTGTAGGTGAGGTAGAGAATTCTGCTCTCTATAGCAGCAGAAACAACAAAAGATGTATGCAGTATACATTGGTGCATATGTCACTAACAGGATACTAAATCTTCATAATATCAAATATAGGTCTCATGGATGAAGCATGATTAGGGATATGAAAAGAGGTGACCATTTGGAGAAAACATTCCTCTGTTGGATGAGTCCTCTATTAAGTTTGTCCAGTCTGGGTCAACAAAAACACAGAGGCCTCAGAGGCCTCCATCAAAAATTGCAACCTGGAAAATAAAACAAGCAGGAAACACATAGGTCAATGGTCTACAATTTTCCTCATCATTGTCAAATTCATTGTATTCCTATTTAAATTATATTAATGATTTCTAAATCTGCATCTATACATCTAAAAGTAGTGTGTGTGTGGATTTTGTACAAAACCATGTCCTCTTTCGTCCTGTTATTTGATGACGCATTTCCTCTTTTTCAGTAACGCTGGACCAGCACACCAGTCTGATGAAATGTGGAAATCAGAGGAAAAACAAAGGGTTGGAGAAAGTGTGAATTTCCCTCTGGAAGATTATTATGATGTGATGCTTCTTATGAATGTGCATATAATCTTTTTCAGTTTTGAGAAAAGAGAAGTGATAAATGTTTCAATCTGGTTCATGTGGTTAGGGAAAATTATATATGACAAATCATTGCAACACCCAAAAGATAGGGTGAATTTCTTCAGATTGTTGAGTTACTGGTTGAGAGAGAGAAGTAAGACTGATTTCTGGGAAGAAATGGTGCAAGATGCTTCTGTAAAAGAGGGTGGAAAAGTATGAAAAAAGACAATTTCATCTTGTAGCACAATAATTGAAAGTGAAATCTCATGTGGGTCAGAATTTAGGACAACTAAAAATGCTTATACACTGTGTAGGTGTGAGATCAGGGGTTTCACTAGGGGGTGCTGGGGGTGTGGACCAAACCAGGTGACACCCTAAGGTTGTGTGTGACACTACTTCTGCCCAAATGTCTGCTTTTGGGCAGAAATGGTGTTGACATGTGTAGCTTTAAAACATTGGAGTTCAGTGGCAAAGATGGAGTGAATGGGGCAAGGCTCAGTGGGAAGAGGATGGAGAAGCGCCAGATTTTTTATTTGATTTTGTAAAAAACCCAATTTTTAAATTCTTTTACGTTTTTCTTTAAAAACATCAAATCTTACCAAATTTTCACTTTAACCATCTGAAACATGTAAACACCTCTGGACTGTGCATATGATATGGTAATTTAAAAATAAAATTTAAATTTTGCAAATTGTTTATGTCACAAGTATTGCCATTACATTCAGTGATATATGGGAATTCTGGTTTAAGTGTAACCTTAGTACAAAAAACATTACGAAGGATTCTGTGTGGTGTGGTATGAGAGGAGGTTAACAGAGGTGTGACACTATGAGGTACCACAATAAGTAATGCCAACCCTAGTGACACCACTGTTATCTGCAGTATATCAAGGTTGTGATACACTGGACATAGTCCAACAAAGTTGGCCCAAAGAGCTGCAGCCAGATTAACTCAAGCTGCCACAGGCATTATACACTGCCCTTGTGGCAACAGCTCTACTGGCTGCTGGTACATTTCCAGGCACAATTCAAAAACCTGGCTGTGACCTAGAATGCTCTATAAGGTTGGGGGTCAGGATATCTGAAGGGCCACATCTCTGTATATGAACCTGCCCAAGCTTTAACATCTTCAGAGGAAGCTATTCTCTTGGTACCACCACCTTGCTAGGCACGTTTGCTTGGTACAAAGACAAGGATCTTTGTGGTAGCTGCTTGAAGACTTTGGAACTTCCACCCTATGTAGGCTAGAATGGCTTGCTCCTTGCTTTTCTACCCTACCATGCTGTTATGAACTGACTGCAAGGGGATTTAAATGGTTTCCTGTTTTGTTGTTTTATATACTCTGTCTTTTAATTAATTTTATACAGTTTTAATTCTATACATTGTTTAATTGCAGATCTAGATCTAGATACTTGTTGACTGAGTCTGATCAGAAGCTGGACTTGCACTTCCTTGTCAACAGCCTCATTCGCTGGAGGGTGGTGGTTGGTGATGGAAATGTCATCTACCTGTGCCTCAGTCTCCAGCCAAATAGATCCCCTTCTCTCCGTGCAACTACACTGGAGGTAAAGTAGGTTGGATGGGAGCTGGACCAAGAGATGCTACTTCTCTATGCAACTATGGTAGTTATGTATCTATGTATTGCATGTAGAATTCAGACCAATGCTTTTAATTTGTTCAGCTTTTAATATTCTATAAACTTCTTCGAGTCACAATATTGTGGAGAAAAGGGAGGATACAGATGAATAAAACAAGCAAATGAATAAATAAATAACAACAGCCCATAATTAGGCATTCTTAAGCCTATTAAAAGTAATGGGCCTCAGTGGCTGTAATCTTTTTCAGGTGTTCCTCTGAATGCAAGTGGGTGGGCAGCCTTGCAACATCCAACATCGTACTTCACTTGTATGTATCTGTTACACCCAGGTTAATGTATGGGAAATCCTTGTGAACTGGGTTGCAGTCTCTCTGTCCCCTATGTGACTTTTCTTGCTGTTTGTTGCTGTTGTTTGTCTTCAAGTCATTTCTGACTCTTCAGAGATGGTTTGCCATTCTAAGGCTGAGAGAGTGTGACTTGTCTAAGGTCACCCAGTGAGTTTATACAGCTGAGTTGACATTCGAACCCTGAGCTCCAGAGTCATAGTCCAAGACTGAAAGGACTATACCATGCTGGCTCTGTCACATTGGGGCTTTCTTTACTGACATTTGGGACGTCCGGAGGACGTCCCATTTTAAAAAAGGGGCGTCTCTTTTAGACGCCCCTGGGCCTAGTACGGACTCCGTCCGTACAAGATGGCGCCGGCCCTTCTACATGGCCGGCGCCATCTTTGCGTATCGGACGCTGAGCGTCCGTACGCGTCGCGTCCTTTGTGACATAGCGAGTGCGCCCCTGGCGCCTCGCTACGTCGCAAACGCGACGGAAAAAGAAGCTCCATGTTGGAGCTTCTTTTTCAGTCCGTAGGGGAGCCGCGCCTTGTGGAGGCTCCGGCTCCCCCATGGACTAGCCGGCGGCGGTGGCAGACCGCCGCAAAGCGGCGGTCTGTACCCCGCCATTGTGATGTTTCTTGCAGACAATATCTTATGGAAGACAATCCTCAGAGAGTTCACTCTTGTACTGTAAATGGGTCAACACACACACAACATTTTCCTTGCTGGACAATCAGGGTGATTCTGCTTCATTTCCTTAAAATATGCAAAAATGAAAAAAAAAATGGGGAACCATTACCTTATGGCATGGTCTAGCAAAAGCAGTAGCATTGGATTGATGATGTCTTCACTGAGCACACACCTGAAGTGTGGAAGGATCATAGCTTCATAAATTGAGAAATTGGTTTTGTGGAGACGTGTTTTGCAAACAGTGAGGAAATCATTACACACACACACACCCAACCTCAGTGCTTCAGTTTTACACTGGAGGTCACATTTTATGAGAGGACGGGAGAAAAATCTTGACAGCCTGGCTGGCATCCTGTTGGCAACATATGGAGTTGTCATTTTGAATTATGCCTGTGTGTGTCCTTTTGCGGTCATTGCAGAAGGAGGTATTTTGCTGCCTCCTTCATGCAGTGACCTCCCTGCAGGAAGAACTCACCTTCCCCCTGTGCCCTCCCATTCCATAGCTATTTAGTGGCTGAGGATGGGTGGGCAGCAGTCAAGGAGTGTTATGAAGGAAGTGTCATCCTCCAGAGGACCCCTGGACTTTCTTGTCTACCAGATCTTGGCTGATGTCTCACTGTGGTGGCACGTCTCAACCAAAGTCTTGGCTAAAATTTCACATTATTACAGTGTGAATGACTTTTCACACTTTTACATTCTTACCTTTTCATCCTGTTTCTTACAACTTCTTCATTTCAACATTCTGTCATTTTGAAGTCGAAGGCTTTCATGGCTGGCATCCATAGTTTTTTGTGGTTTCTTTGGGCTATGTGGCCATGTTCTAGAAGATTTTTCCTGACGTTTCACCAGCCACAGATGCTGGCGAAACATCAGGAAGAAACTCTCCTAGAACATGGCCACATAGCCCGAAAAGCCCACAAAAAACTATTCTGTCATTAGCTACATTATTTCCAGATTTAACTGTATCATGATTTGTAGTCTGAATCTTTACAATGGACTTGGGCATGTTGTTGTTGTTATCATTAATTTATTTATTTCCCTCCTTTTTCCTTATATAGGAACTCAATGTGGCTATCAACAAATTTACAAAGGTACAAGTTAAAAGCAATACAAAAGCATTAAAATATAGATACAAAGTTTAAAAAACAATTAATTTTTTTAAAAAAAAGCTATAAATATTCCACATGTAAAATTAAAACTGACTAAAACCTTTATACAAATCTTAAAATCTGACTTGCACAGCATTCAACAACCCAGCCCTCATCAGTTTGTTGTTATTGGGTGCTTTCAAGTTGATTCCAACTTATAGTGACTCCATCACGGAGTTTTCTTGACAAGGACTTTTCAGAAGAGATTTAGCATTGCCTTCATCTTGGGCTGAGAGTGTGTGACATGCTCAAGGTCACAAAGTGAGTTTCCATGGCCGAGAGGGAATTGTACCCTGGTCTTCTGGCACTCCAATACCTCACTGGAGATAGATAGATATAACAGACAGTCAGACACATAGGTCTTCCATAAGAATACCCAGGATACACTAACATAGGGAATTCAGTAATGGGAAGATTTCAGACTTGGAGGTCTTCAAATGGAGGCTGAATGGCCATCTGTTGGGGATGCTTTGATCTGGATTTCCTGCATGGCAGGGGGTTGGACTGGATGGCCCATGCGGTCTCTTCCAACTCTATGATTCTATGATTGAGGGTTTTATTTTTACTAGATTTCTAAGAACCAGAGTTAGATCCAAAAGCAATACATTAAGATTTGGAGAATTCTGTGCTCAAGAATTTGTTTTGACTAGCAGAATTTACCAGGGCCCATAGTCCTTCCTAACAAAAAGTCACTAATCGTAAATCCAACATTTAATATGTATCCTTTGAGTTTCTCATTCCTGCACGGGTTTTTCAATATTTAAAGCTATACCAAAACATTCCAGATGTTTGACATTTCTGTTGTCAGGTAATAGACAATTAATCTGGAAATGACTATTAGTCTCCATGTCAGGAAATGAAACATAAGAATTATCTCTTAGTAACCAGTCTAACAAATACAAAAGAGTCAGAGGACATCTCCCAGACAGAAATTATGACAATGTGGTAGTTAGTTACAAATCAATGATCTACATTACACCATGTTATTGTTGTTGTTGTTGTTGTGTGCCTTCAAGTAATTTCCATCTTATGGTGCCTTCAAGATGAACTTCTCACAGAGTTCACCTTCACAATATTTATTTAGGTGTGTATAGGGGTGCCATTGCCTTCCTCTGAGGTGAACAAACTGTGACTTGCCCAAGGTCACCTAGTGGCTGAGAATGGATTCAAAACATGGTCGTGAGTCCTATTCCAACCCTGAAACCATCACACTATGCTGGCTCTCTGTATGTTATTATGTGCATAGGATGTATGTATGTAGTAAGATCAAGAGTATTCTTACTTCTGTGCAGGGGCTTAAATATGACAGCATGACACCAAAGTGTCAAATTTCCTAGCTATACTTTTCATGACCCTGCTCTCTGTGGGGTCCTGACATATCTTCTGTACCACCAATTATAACTTGGCATCTCCAAAAAGGAGGAAGGCTAAGCCTGTCTTATTTCCTCTCCTTCCCTTCTGCAACCCAGCAGCAGTTTCCACTGTACTGCCTTTAATTAAATTGAGGTCCATGATTGCTTTTTTGACTAGTTGAAATGTGATGAAAAATGAAGGGTAATTGATTCTGACCAGGACTGTTGATCTACCACCCTTAAATACCAGCATGTCTGTCTCAAGCTTTGCCTCAACTAAAGTGTGCTCTTGCATTTCTAGATTGCTAGGGAACAGGGAGGGAGTGGCCTGCTTTTATATTACCTACATAGCAATTGCTCTTTTATGGAAGGGTTGTTCAGCCTTGGAAAACTTGAACACTTGGCTTTTGAAAGTACACACGGCTATGTAAACAGGAGGGATCTGGTGTGCTGGCTCAGTTGCTGGTCCTGAACTGGCTTTCTTCCAGTTGTGCTTCACACATTATCCACGATTACAGGTGTAACTTAGCATAGTAGTTCTCTGGCTGGCTAATCTGACTTGTTTGTATCTTCTGCAGCACTTTTCCTGGTCCCAAGGAGTGTCACTAATGAGATGCTGTCAGCTGCAGAGGCTGTGTGAGAAACCTTTCCACTAACAGTAGATAAATCAGGAGACCACTTTAGCAGCTGCCCAGGCTGGCTCACTGGAGATGCCTGCCTTTCAGTTACATTTAGTCAATTGCTACAATCTTTGGCAGTCTGCATGCAGGCACACACACAGACACCCTACTTCGTTCACAGAAATATCTATGGAGATTATCAGACAGAGGAAAAGCAGGGAAGAAAAAGGCATACTTCCAGGATAATTGCGTGATCACACTCAAGATGTTCAGATGACGTTGCTCTTATCCAGGACTTATCCCAGGAAGAACCAGGAATGCTCCAGCAACAAATCATTTCTGGGACTTACCCATGAATGGTTTGTTGTTGGAGCATTCCTGGATCTTCACGGAGGAAATCCTGGATAAGTGCAATGTGTCTGAAAATCTTCAACATGAATGCACAACTTTGCTTGGAGTATGCCTTTTACTCCAGTTTTTTCCCCAGTCTGAAAATGTATGTTAGCATCAGATATTTTCACACCTCAAATCATATCCATCTGCAGGGAATGTGGGGCACAAAGAGGAAAATCCACATAGTGCCTATTCCCATGATGTGCACACACCAGAGTCTAAATCTAGTTGCTAGTTCTAACTGTTAGGACTAATCATAACTATTGGGACATAATCTTTATTCTTATGCTTGTTAAATGATTTTATACTTCATGTATAATGGTGTTTTAATATGACAGTTGGTTTAACATTGATCCAAAACACACTGCAGAAATAATCCAGTTTGAGACTGCTTTAACTTCCCTGGATCAATGCTGGAGAATTCTGGGAACTGTAATTTTTTGAGACATTTAAAGCCTTTTCTGTCAGATAAACTACAGTTCCCAGGATACCCTAGCACTGAGCCAGGATAGTTAAAGCACTCTCAAACTGGATTATTTCTGCAGTTTGTTTTGGACCTTTATGTTTTACCTTTGTGTCATCAGACTTTTAGCTTTATCTTGTTTTAACCTTGCAGTAAGCCACTTTGATTCCCTTGAAGGAAAAAAAGGCAGGACATACATAAAGTTATTTCATTAATTAAAACTAAAGAATCAGTTTCCTAAATCTCATTGACAAGTCCAGACTAAAGTAGACCCATCAAATCAATTAGATTTACTTACCTGTAATTGATTCAATGTGCCTACTCCATTTGGAACTAATCAATATAATTCATACCAAGAACTGAATGGTACTTCAACATATGAAACTGAGTGGGTCTACCATAGTTGACATAAGATCCAATGGCCAGTCTGGTCAGCTTCTATGTGTGGACTGGGAAAGGGGTGTCAACATGTCCTTCTAGGACAGGAAATAGCTTCAACTGTCCCAGAACAAGGAACAAGTGCTTTAACTGCCCTGGGTCAATGCTGGGGGATTCTGGGAACTGTAGTTTTTTTTAGACATTTGCTGTGTTATGTACAGGCTTGAGGTGTCACTCAGATGAGGAATTGGAGCCCTTCTGGCTGCTTCTGTTTCCATTGTCTCACATTTCTCATGCCCCAGGTCAGTTGAGAGATTCAAGATATAGGGCAAGATGCAGGGGTGGTGGTGGAGGCAGTGGTGACCTTCCTCCTGTGTTTTGTGTTTGTTTAGAGTATGTGCTAAACATGGATCCTTTGGACACACTTATTTAGAGCATTCATAATAGTCTGAAACATTTTGAAAGGTATGCTCTTGAAAATCTAACCATGGTAGTCCAGTTTCAATTTCATACATTGTGAATGTTCACACATCACACACACAAAAAACCCCAAACATGTTTGTATTTTAAACCATAAATTGCAAGGCAAATTGTTTTGCCTTTTCTACTTCTGGTCTGGTTCTTTTCTGACCCCTTTGTCATCATCTCCTGTTTCAGGTTGGGCAGCTGGGAGGAAAAAACTAGTGACAAGCTGACGTTGTGGATTCACACATCATTACAAGCCATGGTTTAGATAAGCTAGAGTTCATGAGCCAACAATAAGCCATATATTGAAGTCACAGTTTGTGGCCAGTTAACAAAGCATGGCTTGTTAGCAGAGCTGGCTTTGCCAATATCTTGTCAGATTTCAGCACACCAAACCATGGCTTGTTGTGAAATGCAAACGTGACCCACATTGTCAAAGGCCTGGTAATGCAGCTGTTGATTGTGATTTCCTGCATGGCGGGGGGTTGGACTGGATGGCCCCTGTGGTCTCTTCCAACTCTATGATTCTATGATTCTATGATTCTATGATTCATATAACACAGAGAAAACAATATACTAATATAGATAGGATCAAACCAAAAGATGACAGAAATACAGACAGAGATTTCCAGTGGCAGAAGAAAAACAGAACCAAAGGTGTAATGACACGTGAACAGAGCTGCACCTGGATCACTGTGTGGTAATGATAAGAGATACAAAACAACAAAAAGAACACATACATTACATATATTGCTCAGACACATAGGACACAGGCATTTAAATTTTATGACATTGTTTAGTTTCAAATGGCACAGTTGATAGGTTTCTCATGTTCTGTTGCTAAACATTGTGAAAGGGAAGTTACTCAGCAATTATTATGCCCTACCCATCCCCTTTCAATTTTTTTTTTATTACTGACAGCATGTTTCCATGTTCATATTGTGCCATTATTCCTCATCCTGTAGCTTCACAAAGACAATCCTTTTAGCCTTCCCCTAAGGATTGCTCGCTTCATCGTTTGGAGAGGTCACAGGTTGCAGAGGAATCCACAGAAACAGGAAACGGAGCTTCCTTGCTCCAGTTTCAAATGCTAAAAACCTGTTTCCTCTCTCCACCACAAATAAAAGTCCCCAGATGGGCCATTCTCAGTAGGGTCATTGTGAAAGCACCAGCTTGAAGGGGAAGAGGCAGAAGGAGCCTCCTACAAATACTTTCTGAGAGACTCTGTGAAGTCCGAACAAGCCAAGAAAATGAAGGATGTACTCTTGATCCTGATTTTAATGTGCTTAAAATGGATCAGCACAGAAGCCGATTCAGGTGGTGTGGCCCTAAGCACACCTGTGGACAGTGGAATGGAAACAAGCCACCATGGCTTGATTTTGACAACAACTTTACCTGCTGCCACAGAGAAACCAACTGTTTTACAAAATACAACCCAGGAGGTGGATGAAAAACACAGCTCTCCTTTAGTCATGGAAGAGATTCAAGGATTACAGACTCCAGCGGCAATACAGCAGAAGAAATCTTTAAATCTTACAAATCCTAATAGCGGCAACAGCATTAACAGTGATTCTTCAAATGTAAAAGCATCAGTCTTATCTAATAGCACAAAAATCCCAGTGCAAATCAGTCCTAGAAAGGGTCCTCTTCAAAGGGAAGTTTCCAAAGGAGCAACTGTGAGTAGATCTTCTAGGCAATCAGGGTACAGCAGCAGCAGCAGCAGCAGCAGCAGCAGCAAGCAAAATATGGACTCAAAAAAGCCTAGCTTTGAAACCACCAGGGGCAAGTAAGCAAATATGTTGTTGTTGTTGTTGTTGTTGTTGCTCACAATTGCTAGGCAAAGCTTAGAAACGTTAACACAGGCTGCATCTGCACTGCAGAAATAATCCAGGTTGACACCACTTTAACTGCCATGGCTCAGTACTATGGAATTCTGGGATTTGCAGTTTGTTGTGGAACCAGGACCCTCTGACAGAGAAGGCAAACTATTCTCTCACAGAGAAGACTACACTGTAGATACCAGAATTCTATAGCATTGAACCATGGCAGTTAAAGTGGTGTCAACCTGGATTATTTCGGCAGTGTGGATTCAGCCTGAGATGAGTTATCAAATCTCTTGTTGCAAGGTAAACCAACATTTGTTTAATCCCATTTATTCTTCTCTAGTTGGGACTAGCAATTAGATATACACCATGGATTACAACATCCAGAATCCTGAGTTATGGGAGTTGTAAAAAAGCAACTTTTATAAACTTTGCAACTAGTAAGGTCACTGTTCTACACTTCATAGAACAGTGAATTTATTAGAATCACGCATGCCTCTCCCTGGGGATTAAAACCAAGATAAATGACAATAATATTACTTTAAAACTACTTTTGATTTTAAATAAGGGCAAACTTCATGGGAGAAATGGTCTTTTAGTGGGGAATGTCCTATAAGGTTACTGCTGAAGAGGGATGAGTGAACTGAATAGCTGGGATACTATGATAGAAACAGCAGCTATAATCTTGCAAAAAGATTGTAGAAATCCCATTGGATTTTAGACAGATTCTACAAGGGAAGAAGTGCACAGCAATTGCATGATACATGCAAAACATCACTGTTGACATCATTGTCAAGTTTCACAAAGGTTTTTTGTTTGCTTGTTTTGTTCCACTGGCAATAAACAGAGGGAACACAGTAATGCAGTGTTCTTAGAACAAGCCACTATTTGAAAACCTAGACTCAAAATTGAAGCATGATTGTCCAGGACATTGTCATTAGTGAGATGTGACATATTTCCACATATTCATAGATTATTGACATCCTGTAATCAATAGAGGAAGACCGAATATTCATCATGAGAACGCAGGAATATTAGGAATTACTTCCCCGGAGACAGAGAACCTAAGATTTTTTTCGACTGATAACAGTGTAAGAACACTTCAAATTAGAGTTGAAAATCTCTGAATGACATCAGAGACAAGATAGCCCTGGTTCCTCTTGTTTCTTCTGTTCCTCTGTCATGTCTTCTGCATTGACCATCTTCTCTGCTGGCTTGCAGAATTCCACGTGGGGTGGAGGAGACTAAAGGACAGAACCTGAGAGTATTTAGGTAGCTAGATTCTGGGATTTATAATTTGTTGTGGCACCAGAGTTCTCGGAAAGATACCTTCCCAAACTCCCAAAACTAAATACTTCCCAAAACCACAAATCTAGAGAACCTATGAAAATCCCAGAATTCCATAGTATTGAGCCATGTCAGTTAAAGTGGTATCAACCTGAATTATTTTTGCAGTGCAGATTCACCTCAAGTCTAGCTCTTTGGTGAAGGCTGTTAGCACTCATATTAACTCCTGGAGTGGCTTCACCATCCCACTAACACAGGAGTCACTAGTTGTCAATGCTCCCAATGTCTTTTTGACTTTTGAGTGGGTGCACTCTACTCACCCTTCCTCTAATCCAGCGTTTCTCAAATAGTGGGGCGGGCCCCCCAGGGGGGGGCGCGAGGCTCTGTTATGCAGAGGTGTACTTATAACAATTTTATAGACAAATGATCCTATTTACAGTTGCGTGGGGGGCGCGAAATGTTTTCTTCTTCCTAGGGGGGGCATGACAGAAAATAATTGAGAAGCACTGCTCTAATCAGTGCTCCATATTGGCTGATGGTAATGCAAGCCTGAGTTATTTAACTTTTCTTTGGCCAGGGCTGCAATCCTATGTACAATTTACCAGGGAATACACCTGATTAAATACAATGGAATGTCCTTCAGAGTAAACATTTATTGGATTGTCCTGCATAACACTCATCTGATCTCCCTAAAATACACACAACCCATTCAAATAACCCAGATTTTTATTCTTAATTTTTGAATGTATTTCCCTGAATAATATGAATAATGACTGAGGCAGAATTAGGCTCTTTGTTCAGATGGTGTTTGCAGGGACAAATTGTACAAATTAGAAAAGCACTGAAATTCTCAATGTTTCTCTCTGGAGCTTTTTTCATACTGAAATAACAGCAATTGGCTAATGTTATATTGCAGAGATAAATTTAACACTATGAACTAGCGTGAGCTTTAGAGGATATTTTTTTAAAGACTAGAGATAAATCCAGTGGTATTAAAATGTATTAAAATGTTCCAGGAAGCAGCATAAACAAACTATTTGCAATATAGTTCCTTCTGAAGTTGTCTATTTTGTATATTTAGACTAAAAAATAGATGAAGCGATACATTTGAAATGCCAGAAAATTGAGAGGGAGGTGCAGACTGCCATTGTACAGACAGAGATATTGCATTTTCTTAGCCTTCATTTGAGAAAAATTATGGCTGTGGAATAGGTGAATCACAGAAACATGAAGTATTCAGCAGAGCCTCCAGAGATAGATAATTGGGCTTGGTCAGTTTATGAAGAAGTGTGAGAAAAAGGCCTGATCTGGCCTTTGTAGGGTGCAAAAGGGAGCTCCAAAAAACAAAGGGTGCAACAGCCACATTGCCGTGGCTTGGCAGTGCTCCTTTGGCTGTGCATAGTCTGTATGTAGCGCCGGAGGAGTGCCATGATGCCACGTGCTGTGTGGTGTGGCGTGCAATATCACACCGCCTTGGGGGCAGAGCCAGGGCATGCATCATGGAGACGCTATGCCCCGAGTCTGCCCCCACGCCAGCCCAAACTGCCAGTCTGAACAGCTCCTTAGTCTTAAGGTTCATGAATGGAGTTGTTTCCCCTAAGCCAATGGGAAGTCTTGGGCCACCATTGGCATTTGGGCTGTCTTCTAGTCCATCAAATCTGAACCTTGAACTTGATGGAAATACAGAGCATGAGCAGGCGCTACTGGCTTTGGGGCACATCAGTCAAGGTACCTTTTTGGGGTTCCTACTCTCCTGGTCTCTCCCCTTGATGTAATCACTGTTCTCACCCTGCTCCAACATAGCCCTGTCTGGTGGCATCAAAACCAACAACATATTCCTCCTCTTCAAATGTCCTGCATTTCCTCCTGAATAATAATAATAATAATAATAATAATAATAATAATAATAATAATAATAATAATAATTTATATTTCCTGCCTCTTCCTGCAGATCGAGGCAGGATTACAACAATATGCACCCTCTGGTTCAGTTCTAGTGATGCTATTGGTCTAGACACTACAGCATCCCTTACATATCTCTGCCCAGCCACTGCCAGAAGACCTTCAGCTTAGCTCCTACAGGAGCAAGCAGGAAAGAAGCACATAAGAACAGGCATGCAGTATCACACCAATGGCATACTTAGTCCAGCATTCTGTTGATATCTAGTCAACAAATGGCTTATGGGGACATCACCAGCAGGAAATGAGTGCAGTGCACCTTCTGTCTTGTGTTCACTTGAAACTGAAATACAGAGATGGTGACCATCACTCTATCTTATGGTAGCAAATCTCAGTGTAATGTTGTTTTGTGAGAAGACATCCTTCCTCTTGTCTCTCCTGAATCTCCCACCATTCAGCTTCAGTGGATGACTATGGGTTCTTTTTCCATACCACACCCTGCTTTAAACATTCTAATAATGCCTCTCCTCATGTATCTTTTTTTTCAAAGCTGAACAGCCCCAAATGTTTTAGCCTTTTTTTCTCATAGGGAAGCTGATCCAGGCACTTAATCATTTTATAGAGGCAATGGTGTTGACTATTTGAGTGTACTTCAAAATATCACTGCCCCTCCACAATAAGAACAAAAAATTAAGCTGTCAAGAAGAGCCCACATAGGAACCCTCAAAGCAATTCTCTGAGAATTAGTCTCAATAATATAACATTAATCCTCCACTCTCTAGGTACCACCCTATGCCATTCAGTGAGCAGAAAAAAGGAACTGTTATATAACCTGCAGCTGCTAAGAATGAGCTTTAAATAAAAATGTTAATTGCTGAAAACATACACAGTAGCTTTCGATACTCTTCCTGTGACAACCAAATCTAAGTACAGTGTTACCCCGGGTTACGAAAATAATTCGTTCCGCCACCGCTTTCGTAACCCGAAAGGCTTTCGCAAGCCGAAACCCCATAGGCGCTAATGGGGAAAAGCTGCGATTTGGTGCGAAAAAGCGCCGAAAAGCACCAAAATTTCTTTCGTAACCCGAAATAACCTTCGTAACCCGGAACAGTTTTTTTCAATTGGATTTTTTCGTAACCCGGAAATTTCGTAAGGCGGCGCATTCGTATCCCGGGGTAACACTGTACAGGTTTCCAAATCTCCCTTGTGCCAGGAAGATTACTGGGTTTCATCAGAGCATTATGCGCTTGTTCAACAGTGTGGGAAACAGCACCCAAGAATCTCATTTCTCATTCTGGTCTCCTTTAAGTGCTCAGGTGAAGCTGTTATGAGATTATAATCACTTAGGATGGGGGAATTATGTCTCTCTCATTTGAATCTTTGTAAAAAGTCTATATTTTTGCCATGTTCTGTATGATGATGTGGAAGACTTCTTTCTGAGGTATTGGTCATAAATATGCATCAGTTATTTTGTTGTTATTGACAGTTCTCTACACTTGTTCAGTTTGTCTCACTTAATAGTGCAGGTTGTGAGCCTTCTAAACATTTCTATGTGCCGTGTTATGTACTTCCATTTGCACAAATTAACCTGATCTAATACAAGCGAGGCTGTTGCTTCAAGCTATTCAGTCTAGGGATGCAACATGAAGCCTCTTAGCTGCACTTCATACAAGACTCACCTGCCATGTCTCATACCATTTGCCCAAAGAACACCCTCTCAAATGGAAATGTAATGAACACTCCAAGAAATTAGTATGCAAGAAAGTTTCAGGATAAAGGCAGTCAGGGAAACCGAAAATTCAGCAAAATGCTTCTTTACATTTTCCAAAGTAGTTTCTTAGTTTGCCACCTGTTGGGAGTTGAAATAGCCATTTTTATACCCCACAATAGATTCTGATAGCTCACTTCACTGAGTGTGGCATATAACAGAGCTGAGATGAATATTTCTTTAAATTGTTGGTTTAGAAGGAGAGAAGTGGGGAGAGGGAGCAAAAGTTTCAGTTTTTAGTTGGGATGCTTATTGCCTCTATTTATGGTGACCAGATATCATAATTACAAAGGTGGACAAGACAATACAAAATGTAAAACATTACCAAATAAAAGCTAAAAACACTAAATTAATTTCATATGGTTTATTTGCACCTACTGGGTTTGGGTTCCAGGACCCACCATGGATACCAAAACCTGTGGATGTTTGAGTCCCATTAAATATAATGGATAGAAAAATTACCCTTATATAAAATGGTAAGAGCAAAGTTTACTTTTGGGAATTTATACATTTTTTTCAGTGTTTTCAAGACAGGGATGCTCGAATCTATGAATAAAGAATCAGTGGATACAGAAAGCCAACTGTATGTAACATATACTGCATTTATTAGGTACTCAACCTGACGAAGTTGATGATAAACATATCTTCATTAAACTGTCTTGCTGGTGTGCAGTATACTTATAGAATGCCAAGCAAGACAAATGCTTAAATTGCACTTTTCAGTGCGCCCTTCCCTTACGTGGGGATCTGTTCTGGACCCCCCGCATAAGGGAAAAACTTGTATAGTCAAGCCCCATTAGAAGTAATGGGGCTTGTGCCCATGGCGCACCATGGGGCGTGCACCGTGTGCATGCACCCTGTTACCTCTTCCTGGCATACGGATGCTTCTTCCGGTGCAGGCTTCCAATTTATGCTGGAAGCTGCATAAGCCGCACCTGCGTATAATACGGGCACACTGTACTAGCAGCAAACTCTGCACTGAATCTACATTCAGTCCATCCTCCCCCCTATTTACAGTGAGGACAGGCTGCCAAGTAGACAAATTTCTCAAAGGGGAACAAAGCAAATGTGGTGTTGCTCAGCGAGCTTCTTAGTCATGTTCAAAATGGAGGCCATTCAAAATTCCTCTTGGACAGAAGGTTAAATGTAGGACATATCCTGGAAAAGGAGGATGTCTGGACACCCTGCTTCTATTGTGGTCATGGTCAATTACATTTGCTGCTTCAAGCCATTTCTTTCATAGAAACTTTTTTAAAAAATATGTAAGACGAGTGAAGGCAGGAAACGCTGACAACTCTGACATGCTGGAGCACAGTCAGAGAAGGGCAGCAAGGATGATAAGCAGTAAGGAGAACAAAACATATCAGGAAAGGTTGAAGGAGCTGGACTTTTTCAGCTTGGTGAAGAGAAGACTGAGGGGTGACATGACTTCCCTCATTAAATACCATAAGAACTGTCATGGTGAGGAAGGGGCAGTTCTGTTCTCTGCCATCCCAGAGGGCAGGAACAGGTTTAATGGTTTTAAGTCATGTGTGGATGACACCCGAAGTCAAATCAGGATGAGGGTAATGAGAAGGCTTTTATATCTTTAATAGTTGTGCAGAAGAGGGCATTTCAGCAAGTGTTGCTTGTCATGCAACCAGGTAACTAGCAAGATCTGCTGGAATCTTAATTTTTAAGAAAATAGAATCATTGTATTTATTTATTTATTTTCTTTTATATGACACTTTTCTTGCTAAAGGGGCCCAAGCAGCTCACAGATTAAAAAAAAACCCCACCTCACAATAAAATCCCAAATAGTTAAAATAATCTAAAAACTATATAAAACCGCATTAAAAATATAACAAAAGTTAAAAGGCAACAGACATGCTCAATATAAAAACCACCGTGGTATGCTTATGTTTTAAATGCTTGCTTAACTAAAAATGTCTTAGCCTTGAAAGGCAAGCAGGAAGGGGGCCAATCTAGCCTCTCGTCGAAGAGAGTTCCAGAGGGTAGGAGCAGCCATCGAGAAGGCTTTCTCTCATGTCCTCACCAGGCGAGCCTGGAATGGTGGCAGGACTGAGAGAAAGCATTCTCTTGCAAGTTCATATGTGGAGATACAGTCTCTCAAATAGTCTGGACCTAAGCTGTGTAGGGCTTTATAAGTCATGACTAGCACTTTCAATTGTGCCCAGAAACAAACAGGTAGCCAATGAAGCTATTCCAACAAAGGAGTTATTTGCTTCCTATAACTGGCTCTGGTCAGCATTCAGGCCACAGCATTCTGGACCTTCCAAAGGCAGCCCCATGTAGAGTGCGTTACAGTAGTCCAAATGGGATGTAACCAAGGCATGTGTCATCGTAGCCAGATCTGGCATCTCAAGAAACGGGTGCAGCCAGTGCACAAGTTTTAGCTGTGTAAATGCACTCCTAGTCACTGCTGAGGCCTGGGCATCTAGGCTCAAAGTTGAGTCCAGGAGCACACCCAAGCTGCAAGCCTGAGACTTCAGGAGGAATGTAACCCTATCCACCACCACAGGCAAGGCCCCTATTCCCTGATCTGCCTTATGATAGCACCTGTCTTCTCTGGATTAAGTTTCAGTTTGTTTGTCCTCATGCAGTCCATTAATGACAACAGACATTGGTTTGCTACAGAAATAATTAAAGGGATGGAAGCCCTCTCTCCAGTTTTCACTTTGGCAACCCTAGCATCATGCCAGACCCAGAAGAGCAATGATTGTCATTCTCTGAACATGCCAGCCACAGATGCTGGTAAAACTTCAGGAAGAAACTCTTCTCGAACATGGCCACATAGCCCGAAAAACCCACAAAAAACTATGGATGCCGGCCATGAAAGCCTTCGACTTCAGATTGTCAGTAAGTTTGCCCTGTACCTCACTGCTGACTGAACCCCTGCTACACTCCATTTTATTGCCCGAGAACAGAATGACAAATGGGAGAAAGGAAATTTCACCCTAACATGAGCATGTCACTACACCCATTTAGCTTATGAAGGTAGCCTTAAACATGCTTAGTGGTCCCATACTTACCCCTCCATATACTTGGTATATGTATATGTGTGTGAGAGAGTGGAGAGTGGAGACATATCTATCTATTTTCTGCAGAGATGCATTTTCTGCATCTGCAGAGCATTCACATGAATCCCTGGAGATCTTAGCATATGACTATTGCCTATTTTATGGATGTCTGTGTACAGATTATCCTTACTTTATGGCCGTGTTATTCTGTATAATCAGTATGTAGAGAGAAATTTTTTAGCACCTTTGAGACTATCTGAAAGAAAGAAGTTGGCAGCATGAGCTTTCGTAAACTTAAATCTACTTCCTCCGATGCACTTTAATGTTTTTCAATAATTTTACATTTTTAAAATTCATTCTCTTTTTACATGATGGCTTGTCTAATTGTGTTTCAACTTATTTTATCATCAGGATTTTAGCATTATCTGGTTTTAACTTTGCTGTAAGTCATCCTGGGTCCCATGTTGAGGGAAAAATATGAATGAAATCAAATAAAATATTGAAAAACTTCACATTTGTAACTACACGATTCACTAAGGAATCAACTCCCAGGACCCACTTTATACTTGAGAGAGATACTTTGAGCACATCATCCCAAAGCTTCATCATCCTGATGAGGCAGACATCTCATTTGCCTCTGTCACAGGTTTTTCCCAACATGGGACCCAGGTTAACTTACAACAAAGTTAAAGTCAGATAATGCTAAAATCCTGATGATACAAAAAGTTGTTTCATAGTTTGGAGAGGATCCCTTGAGTTAAAGTGGGGAATTTATGACTGTGATAATTGCATTACAATTTTGAATATGTAGCATGTATGAATACAGATAAATTATGGATTTGTAACTCTAGGTTATGAATATATAACTGCAATGTAGAATGCAAACCAAAATGAATAAATCAAGCCATATTGATTTAAGAGCCAGTGTCTGTGGGTTGTAGCCTCACTGTTGAGGCTGCACAATGCAAGGAGATCAGTTGGCACAACTATACTAGATCTCCTCTATCCCATCCAGAGTTGATGAAAGGATGAAGGAAAGAAGAGGGAAGAAAAGGACATCTCTACAGAATCATTAACAAAAGTAGTTGCAGGAGTCATTTTCTTGGGGGCTTTTTCTTCTCCCGAACCTGGGAAACTACAAACAGCCTATAAAATAGTAGGAGAATGTGGTAGCCGAAAAGAATGAGGAAACAGTGTCACACAATGTGTTATAAGGTCAAAAAAGAAAAACAGCAACCTAGGTATGAGAATCAGAGGATCCGCTGTCCAAAAATCACAGCAATTGAATGTGACAAAGGAAATGGATGATGAGAGAAGACCAAGTGTTTGCAACTATGTAGTACAAAGTGTCAGGGCCTCAAATCCTGGTGAAAACAAATGTTATTTCCTACCATGAGTCATTAGTACAACCTGTTTTGGAGACGAAGAGCCTATGTTCTTGGCACACATTCATCAGAAGCCATACTTGAAATTCTTAGTTAAAAGCTAAATTTTTACCCTGGGTTTCTAAGTCTTTCTCATAAATGAGGTTTAGATGGAAATGCTTTCCAGAACAAAAGATTTAAAACAAAGTTCATTGTGGTACTGGTGGTGAGTGAGAGGGCTCTCTTAACATAACTCTTTAGAAGAAAAATGGCCACAACTATTGATTATGGCTGGGTACAGATCCAGGCATCAGATTACCTTCCTGTTGACCATGGAAAATCCAGCCAGCTCATTTGCTGGGCACACTAGTGATGATAGCAGGGGAGGCCATATGGCGAAAAGCCACCTGTAACCTGGGAGTAGGACAAGATTTCCTGCCTTTGGGTTAGTTCCCCCTGCCCCAACCCCCAAGGACCCTTAAAGGGATGTCCAACCACTTATAACAAGACCCACTTGCACTGGATCCAGGCATCTCATCATTCTAAAACCATCCAAAGTGTGTGATAAAATTACTCTTAAGTACTACATGAGATGAAACCTGATGATGAACTGGCATTAGGCCTGAATATTCATCCTTGGAGTGGACTGGAGGGTCCTTTCCTGAAGCACCTTGGCTGCTCTTGAATGGCTGTTCTTCTGAGGCTTTCCAGAAAGTGTGTAAAGTCTGACAGTGGCTTTTGGGAAGGAGAAGATGGTCACTCAGCAAAACACAGCATTGAACAGGAAGCCCTCTCCACTATGACTGTCCAAGCTTTCTCCTCCAGTAAACAAACAAACAAACAAAATATAAAATTCATGGAGTTGCCATAAACTGACTTGCAACTTGATGGTATATACATGCACACAAGTAATTGAAATGCCTAGTTTTTTGTGGGGTTTTTGGGCTATGTGGCCATGATTCACCAGCGTCTGTGGCTGGCATCTTCAGAGCAATGTCATTCTGAAATTAAATTGTATTTTTTTTTTTTTTGGTGGATGCCATAATGGCTCCTCTGCTAATTGTTATCTCCACTTCCGAGATGTTAGCAATGCAGGGTTAACAATGATGACATGTAAGTGCCAAGAGAACCCCATGATAGGTTTATCTTAGGGCCTTCTTAAGTCGGAAATGACTTGAAGGCACACAGTAACAACAAACCCTGTGTTTCAATGTGCACTGGCAGTTTCTGATGCACAATAATCACTTTTGCTAGCTCTCCTTTGCTGAATGTTGTAAAATTGCTCTGTTCCATTTTCCACAGATGTACCAGTAAGTCCGCTATCATAGATATAAGTCCCATACTGAATTCCAGCCACAGTAATTTATATCCTTGGGTGAAAACCTCTCCTGACTGCCAGCAAACCTACTGTGGATACTGTGGGTTTCCTGCTGCTCACATAAATGCATACAGTATAGTAGAGGGCAAACAACAATCCTAGTAGCAATCATTGGGGGATGGGAGAGGTTCTCTCCAGCCTATTTTCCCAGGAATTCCTAGATCTTAGCAAGCAGCAGTTGAAGTTTAACCTTACCCATTCCTCTCTGTAGTGTGATATGTATGTGTGCATGTGTGTGTGTGTGCCTATGTACATGCATGTGCTGAGGATGAGAAAATGTAACAGTGTTACTTTTTCTTCCATCCAGTTTTTAAAAACCTCAGGTTTTTTCCACCCCAAAGTTGTGATTTGGAAATTTGAGTGCACTCTTTAAAAATGACTTGAAATGAAATTTTCACCTATTTGCAGCATCCCATTTCCTAAATATACTTATTCCAAGCATGAAGGGGGACAAGTTGTACCTGCCAGCCATATAGATGTTACAGATGAGGAAGCTCTCAGAACCCCCCTTTCCCCACCAAGTGACACCTCTAATTCAGCAGAAACACATAGGAATTCAACCAAAGACTTTTCAGGCTACATTATTATAGCATTGTGATCTCATTTTAATTGCCATGGATCCATCCTGTGTTTGAGAGTTGCAATTTAGATAGGAATATTTAGAATTCTTAGAAAGAGAACTTTAGTGCTTCCTTAAAACTATGAACCCCAGGATCCCATTGCTTGCAGCTGTGGTTGTTAAAGTAGAATCAAATGTCTGGGATGGTGTAGTGTGGCTGGACATGAAGAAGTTCAAGAGTTAGGTACTAAAACCCCTTAGCCTGGACAGGGTTTGTCAGTTTCAGTTTGTTTCCTTCATATGTTTAAAATCTCAAACACTCTTCACCCTAAATTGCAAGGCATTTATGAGTTTTAGATCATTCTTACAAAGAACCAACTGAAATGAAATTCTACCCTATCCCTAACATGTTCATATCTAGGGAGAATGTGTTGAACACTCAGGGAGTCTGGATTGTGTGGGATAAGTGTCTGTGTTAGTGTGGATGTATACATGACCCTCCATCTCAGCCAACATTATATGTGCCCTTAAAGTCCAAAAAAGTTGCTTTAACCTGTTGAAAAGTATGCATTGAAAAACCATGTAGTGAGATAATTTAATTTTTTATGAGAGCACAAAAAGTTTGAAACACTTGTATGTTGAACAAGGTTGCCATCTGCTGGTTGAATCATGAGGGTTCCCCAGCACACAGCCTAGAAAATTTGCCAGTTTGCTGCTGCTGTTATTGTTGTTTGCCTGCCTTTCTCCTATGCTTTATCAGTAGTCCAACACACAGGAATTAAGCTGGATACCCCCCCCCCCCCAAAAAAAATTACATCTAGGAAAGATGCCAGTCACTAAAGATTTCTAGCTGCTTTTAAAGTCACTGGTGTAGTTTAGCTGTCATGTTGTTATTTGCCTTCAAGTCGTTTTCAATTTATGGCAAGCCTAAGGCAAACCTGTCATGGGATTTTCTTGACAAACCCAGAGTGGGTTAACCTTTGCTTTCCTCTGAGGCTAAAAGAGTGACTTTCTCAGGGTCACTTAGCTGGTTTTCATGGTCATGTCAGATTTGAACTCTGGTCTTCAGAGTCCTAGTCTAAGAATCAAACTACTACATCATGCTGTCTCACACTTTAACTGTACTTTGTTTTGATTCTTTCATCCTCATAAGTGAGGACAAAGCATCATGATAATTTTCTCCCAGTTGCAGATTAAAACAAATATCCCTGCATAGTATTCTCTCTGTATTCAAACATCCTGAACTTTGCAGAGGAATTATTCCCAGAAGAAGACGTATTTTTCCCACCCCCCCGACCCCATGTTTTCTGCACAGAAAACAGGTTTCCTGCAAAGGAAGCCCATTTTCTGCATGGAAAAGAGAGTGTGTGTGTGTGTGTGTGTGTGTGTGTGTGCAAAACCTCAATGTTTTTAGACATTACAAATTTTATCAGCCTTTACCAGCCTCCATTTTTTTTTAATGATTTCCATTTTGGTGGCTAGGCTTATAAAGCAAGACCTTTTTAAAAACATGCAACTGGTGAGGCAAGCTTCTCTGCGTTCCTCTTTTCTTTCTGATTTGCTCTTCTTAGATGTTCAGTAAGGGATTCCGGGGGAAGCTGCTGTTTACCTTGTCTCTAGGCAGGAACACTCAGCTACACTAGGATAAAATAGAGCACAATCAATTTTTTTGCATTGTTTACTGCAGACATGCTGTTGTAATCTGACACTGAATGTCTGTTTCTCCAACTCTCCTTCATCTTTCTCCCCATACCAGTGCCACTAAAAACAACCATTTAGAGAGATGATAAAAAGTAAAGGAGGGCTGGGCAGGCATTAAAAGACTGTGTGAAAAAGAAGTTCTTTGTCAGAGGCTTTGTGAACTGAGATAATAAGTTAATAATAATAAGTTTTATTTGTTAACCACTTTTCCAAATGATCAAAGATGTGCCTGTATTCATTTGAATGTGGTGACCATTGGTGCTTTCTGTGGAGTTTGCGTGATAGACTGCCACATGCAAATTCGGGCAATGGCATGCTATTTTTGGGCAATGGGGAGCCAGTTCGAATGCAATGCGTATTCATGTAATTGCGCTAAACTAGTGACTTTAAGTGAATGCGTTCTGGCCCCACTTTCTTTTCATTTAAATTTAAGAGAAATTCCTCCCGCCTGATAAACTCCTATATCAGTGGAGCAGTGAATGCACAATAATTTGAATGTGAATTTGAAAGACGCTATCCAAGGTGCTGAACCTTAGCTCCAAAATAGGTTTATCACCTTGGACAGCTCTGTGGGCATCAGACAGTGGATTCATGGCTTCACTGACATGGGAGTCACCATCTCTTTGATTAGCCACATTTTCAGATATTTCTAATTAAAAAAACCAAATTGCCACAGATCACTACTTTGCTCTAGTTCACAGTAACCATGTATTTAAAATTGAGGTTCATGGTTTGGAAAACCTTGTTACATTCTTGCTTTCCAAAGTATGTTCTGCAATGTGTGACTTGAATTACCACTGAGAAAAATCCCCACTGCTTTGAAATTTTATTTAGAAACAAAAGTACAAACAACCAGAAAAGACACATATAACATTACAACAAGATCATGAAATAAACTCAGAAATAATAATAGATAGTGTAGGCAGGTCAAAATATACGATGTCTAGATGGCCATCTATAGAGCAGCAAGAATGTTCAACTCCAATATCCTCCACAAGAGAAAGAAAATAGTGCACCTTCTTACAGTGTTCAGATAAAGAAATTTTGGGCTCTGGTCAAAAAATTATTTAAATCTTGTTATAATCATTTTCAATCTGAATCCAGCTGTTGGAACTGGGGGGGGGTCTATTTGTTAAAAAGTATAACCTTCAACCCTGAGGTCTTCTCATCACTGAATTTATATCCTAGGTTTTCCTATAGGGAAAGCAGTGTGATATATATGGGGGAAGGGGGAAGAGAGCAAGAGCAGGAGAGCAAACCAGTATGTAGCACTAGTTTCAGTGCTGGACTAGGACTCTAAGAAACCAGGGATTGAATCAATTGCTATTTGGCCCTGAAAACCCACCAGGTCAAGTCACACACTCCCTGCCTAAAAGGAAGGCAATGACAAGGCTTCTTTGAATAAACCTTGATGAAAAAACCTATGATATGGTCACTGTGCATTGGATTGAACAACAACAACAGAGACAAATAGCCAAAGGAAAATTCATAAACTAAAGAAAATTAGGTGCAAGTTATATAAAGAGTCTCTCTCTCTCTCTCTCTCTCTCTCTCTCACACACACACACACACACCTGCATGTGCACATATGTACTTGAACAGAATTTTATCAGAGATTTTAAGGCTTCCATATAGGAAATAAATTTATCTCATTTCAGATTCTTTGCTTGTCACATTTTCTGAACAAGGCCTCTTCATTCAGTTACATTATGCTGGCAGAACTTGGGTTGCAGGGTTTTATTCTACCATGCAAACAAAAAGAAAGCTGCATGGTGAAGATAGTCCTCCTTTCCACTCTGCCTCACAGATGCAGAAAGTATTTGCTCTTGGCCAAAGAAAACTGGCAAATGATGTTCTCATTTCATATGCATAAATCTCCACACGACTGGCACAGTGATGGGGAAAATGAACAGAAGGGAGGCAACAAGCCAGGATCAGCCAGGGTGGTCCAGAGAATGCCATGCTGAGAATGGCTGCTCCAAAACGCATCAGTGTGTAACCAGTTAGTGCCTGGGCTGCCAACTGCACCATATGCACAGAAGGTACAGAAGTCTAGCCAATCTCTTAAGCCAATAGATGACACTCCCTTTGGATCGCATTGCCATGGCCAAGGCACTTAAGACTCTTCTGTTAATGAGTGTTTAATGTATCTCATTCATCTACTTCTGCAAGGATGCTACTGACTTTTTTTAATGGGCTTTTATTCTGCCCTGCATTGCTTGCTTCTCCACATAATCATTAATAACCACCAGGGCAGGCTCTGGAGAATAATGAAATAAAAGAATTTGCCAAGATCCCAAGGCTGCTACTCCCAAAAAACATCAGTGTCATTGTGTAACTGATGAGTGTTGGTACTGCCAGCACTGGCATATGTTTAGATGTCTAGCCATCATGAAGGACCTGCTATTGAATCAGAGCTACCATTCTCATATATCACAGGGCTGAAAGATAGGCAACAAAAGGTGCATGCCCTACTACTTCCACATTAGTATATTAGACTGGGGAGATAGATGTGGATTGCAGTCCAAACTCAGCCTCAAAAGCCTTGGGGTAATCTTAGACTGATCACTGTATTTCAGCTTAATGTAAATCATAGGGATATTTTAAAGATAAAATGGTGGTGGTGGCCCAGTTGCTATACTAGATTTTCAGAAAGTTCCTCTTTTGGACAAGCTATATTGTCTGGAACAGAAACAATAAAATAACGTTATGGGTTAACACACATGAAACTGAAATTGAATGAAAATAAAGGGCTAATGTCAACTAGAATAGATCCATTGCAGTGGATGGAACTCTTGTTAAGTGGGGACTAACATGTCTCATTTATTTAATATTGGGACTAATAGTAGATTTAACCCAGATTATTAATCTTTCCCTAGTATGATCTAGCAAAACTTTCCTTAAACTCATTGGCTGTGTTCTCTTTTTGCTTCTTTTTTCCCTAAAGCATCCAAAGGAGTGAAGCTGTATTTCAAATAGAGTTCCAATACTGAAGCAATTAAGCTACTCCATATGAGAATAATTTATCTGCTTCAATGAGGGAACTGTCTCTGAAATACAAACCCACTGGTACCATCATCATCATCATCATCATCATCATCATCATCATCATCATCATCATCCAATTTTCTGTTTAACAGAGAGCTTGAATTGCTTCTTTTTAATATCTCCATGTGGCAACAAAAACTAATATCAGATCGGGTCTGTAGCTTTATTGCAGGGAAGGAAACTTAAACAAAGCTTCATATGAAATATTGCTATATTAAAAAGAACACTTGTCCTTCTGAAAATTCCCCTGAGCTGATGTACACACACACACACACACACACTACACGCATGCCACACCTTTGCCTTTAAGTCACCTGTTGACTTATGATAATCCCATGAATTTCAAAGATTTTCTTAGGCAAGGCATGCCCAGGTGGTTTTGCCAGTTCCTTCCTTTGAAATATAGCCTACAGCACCTGGTATTTGTTGGCAGTCTCCTACCAAAGTGCTAACCAGAGCTGACCCTGCTTAGCTTCCAAAATCAGATGGGATCTGCTGCTTTAAGGTATTAAGTATAAAGAAGGAAGGAACAACATCAGAGAAACTCAACAGGAAACATCTTTCCCCTGAAATTCGTTCTTCAATTGACAAGTAGCAACATATTCTGAAAATGAAAGTACAGCAGTAGCACTACTTTCTAGGGACAAATGGAGATGATAATTTTGGATGGGGACACGCAGGAATCCATTAGTACACATCCAATACCTGTCACCTGCAGTGCTTCCTGTATGCATATATAGCAGGGCCAGGACATGCTGATCCAGTACCTTCCTGGCTAACAAGGCCCATTCAGATCTGCTCCTCATCACTGCAGGAGAGTTGGAAGGCAAATGTTGCATTAAGATGAAGTTACTGGAATTTGTATGTACAGTACCTGTTTTCCTTGATCAGGGAATTATTTCTATTTTGTAATTTTGAAATGAGCTAGGGTTAGTCATTTTCCCAGGACAGTATAAATCCTTGAGAACCACAAACCAGTTTCTGCTTTCCTTACATTTCAGCGCTTTATAAATAAAGGATAATAATAATAATAATAATAATAATAATAATAATAATAATTCCCATGATTCTATGGAAATAATATTTACAATTACTTTTTTTCAAGAGTCCATTCACACTACAAAATTACAGAGCTATTATTTCATCCCACAGAATCCTGGGACTGGTCATCTGGTGAGGTACCAGAGAGCTTTGGCTGAAAATGTTAAATGCATTTCCCTAAACTACAAATCTCAGTAGCCCATGGGATGGAACCATGGTATTTAAAGGAGAATAATAATGTTATAAATCTTTAGTGTGACCAGGCATGGGTAAAAAAAAAAAAAGGCAGGGGCTTCGAGATGGTTGGAAAACTCTATCAGGAGGAATACTGCAGCAGAAAGACCTTTGTGCAGTTTCCCCCAGTATTTGAACATCCAAAAATGTTGTGGAAGAATTATTCTGCAGAGTAATTTTGTGTGTGTGCAGGAAACAAGGTTTTTTTTGCACAAAATATGTTCTGCACAAAAATGCATATTTCTCTGCATAATAATTCCTTTGCTATACTTCGGAATCATAGAATCAAAGAGTTGGAAGAGACTGCAAGGGCCATCCAGTCCAACCCCCTTCTTGCCAAGCAAGAACTCTCAAAGCATCCCCGACAGATGGCCATCCAGCCTCTGTTTGAAGACCTCTAAGGAAGGAGACTCCACTACACTCCGAGGGGGTGTCTTCCACTGTCAAACAGCCGTTAATGTCAGGAAGTTCCTCCTAATGTTGAGGTGGAATCTCTTTTCCTGCAGTTTGCATCCATTGTTCCAGGTTCTATTCTCTGGAGCAGCAGAAAACAAACTGGCTCCCTCCTCAATATGACATTCCTTCGAATATTTAAAGAAGGCTATCATCACCTCTTAACCTTCTCTTTTCCAGGCTAAACATCCCCAGCTCCCCAAGTCTTTCCTCATAGGGCATGGTTTCCAGACCCTTCACCATCTTAGTTGCCCTCCTTTGGACACGCTCCAGTTTCTCAATGTCCTTTTTAAATTGTGGTGCCCAGAACTGGACACAATATTCCATGTGGGGCCTGACCAAAACAGAATACAGTGGCACTATTACTTCCTGTGATCTAGGCACTATACTTCTATTGATGCAGCCTAATATCACATTGGCCTTTTTAGTTGCTGCATCGCACTATTGACTCATGTTCAACTTGTGGTCTACTTGGACTTCTAGATCCCTTTCACATGGATAAGTCTCTTGTTCAACCAGGTGTCACCCTTCTTATATCTGTTCATTTCATTTTTCCACCCTAAGTGCAGTACCTTACATTTCTTCATTTTGAATTTCATATTGTTAGCTTTGGCCCAGCTTTCTATTCTGTTCAGGTCATTTTGAATTTTGATCTTGTCCTTTGGGCTGTTAGCTACTCCTCCTAATTTGGTGTCATCTGCAAATTTGATAAGTATGCCCCCAATTTTGTCCTCCAAGTCATTGATAAAGATGTTGAATAGCACTGGGCCCAGGACAGACCCCTGTGCGACCCCATTGGTCACTTCTCTCCAGGATGAAAAGGAGCCATTGTTGAGCACCTTTTGGGTCTGGCCAGTCAACCAGTTACAAATCCATGTAATAGTTACTTTGTCTAGCCCACATTTTACCAGTTTGTTTGCAAGAATATCTTGAGGAGCATTGTCAAAGGGCTTACTGAAATCAAGATATACTATATCTATGCATTCTGTTCTTCTATCAAGTTAGTAATTTTAACCAAAAAAAGAGATTAGATTTGTCTGTCATGACCTGTTTCTCTGAAACCCATGTTGACTTTTTGTGATTATGGCATTTCTCCAGAATCTTTCCTGGTATTGATGTCAGGATGATAATTGTTGGGATCCTCTTTCCCCCACTTTTTGAAGATGGGGACAATGTTTGCCCTTCTTCAGTCTGCTGGGATTTCTCCTGTTCTCTAGGAGTTCTCAAACTCCTCAAATATTTTCAGACTTTTCAAATATGAAAGAATACTTTCTCCTGCAGCAGGGAAAAACCATTCACCTTTGTAAGGGAAGACAACATAACCAAGGTTTTACACCCTTATTCCATGACCATTTATGATTTTAGTGGTACATTTTTATGAGCTTTAAAGCCTTATGCAGCTCGGGTCTAGCCTATCTCAAAGACTGTATCTCCTTCTATGAGCCTGTCTGACTTTCAAAGTCTTCATGAGAAGCCTTTCTCTCTATCTTGCCACCATCACAGGCACATTTGGTGAAAACAGGGGAGAAAGCCTTCTTGGTGGCTGCTACCAATTTGTGGAACTCCTTTCTCTGGGAGACCCTGTCTGTTCTCTTTGTCAAACACTTTTATATTTAGCTAGGCCTTTGGCTTTGAAGTTGCTGTGGCAGAAAGATCTATTCCATAGGCTGTATTATCCTTTTACATGTTTTAATGTGTTTTTAACTATTGCAACTATTAACAGAATTGCTCATTTAATTTTTTAAAAGTTCTTTTTTTAAGGGTACTTTGTTTCTAACTTGATGTGAGCCACCTTGGGCCTAGTAACAGGTGAAAGATGAAATATTAAATAAACGAATTAATAAATAAACAGGCCAAAAACCTGCTGGGGACTTAACATCTTCATAAGTGGAATGATGTCTGCAGGAATTAGAACTGGGCAGTTCCATAACATCTGTGTCCAATAAGGGGCTATTGTTGTGTTACTACATAGTAGAGCCAGCAAAGTTGCTAATGCACATTGAGACTGATGCACAATGGAACTGATCACTATTTCTTTCTTATATTTACACAGGAATTGGTGTGCCTATGTTCATACAAGGCTCCAGCCCACTATTGTAGTTGACAATGTAGAAAGCTATGCATCAGGGAGAGCCGTGCCATGCAACTGGATTACAGGACCCTGTGGGTCAAGGTATGTAATGTGGTTTAGATTGAATAGATGTATTTTAATAATGAAAAGGAAGGTGTACAAAGCCCTATAATATCCTGAGGAACCCTCCTACAGCATTATTCTGCTATTTTCTTATTCAAAACACCACACCTTAACTTATTGGGAGATAGGAACTGTATGGATAGCATGAACTATGCATAGAAGAATTGTGCAGATACCATTGTAAGCTCAAGTAGTTGTGAACTTCCAATACTGCATAGCAGGGCTCCTGAGAAAAGGAAACAGAAATATGTTGACATGCCTGTGGCCATGGCTGGACACAGAAGTCCTCCAACTGCTATGCAAGATTAGTGATACTATGGATGGTCACAACCAGTTAAGCTTATAATGCTCAGATGCAATGTGAATTGTGTACTATTTCCCAGAAATATTCTTACCTGGTTTGGAATGGTAACTCTGAGGATGAAAGAAAGGTTATTAGAAAGCACATGGATTTTGTTTTTTTTAGTGGATCAATATGCTATAATGACAAAGTGAAATTATGAAAACAAAGACCTAACACAATTTAGCTAATACATATACTCCTTGGCCACATGAAACAATGGATTACTCCTTACCCTAGATGTATTCAGCTTTCCTATCAGCAGCTTTAACCAGCTATAAAACAAAAGAAAAGATTCACCAATTTCTTAAAAGGTTCTAGGTGGATTGTATATGCCAGGACCGTTTCCTTGTGTGTGTATGGTGGCTGTTTTTTTTAAAAAACAACACCCTGCTTTTTGTATCAAACACATTCTTTGTATTAGACAATTAAGGCATTGTTAGTACATAACATACGTTTGTATGAGAGTGATACTTAAGAACAAGATGGAATGCTGCAATATATGATTGTGTATGGCATTGTGTAGGGGTGTCTGAACCCTAGGTAAGGCTGGATAACAAATATAAGGAATTTCATTGTCCCAGTGAGATATGCAAGCCACCAGCCACCACTGATGCAAACACTTTAATGGAAAGATAGGAAAGTAGATAAAGATCACTTTAGGTCTTTGTTCCAGTTGAGCTATCCCTTTTCCCATGGAGTTACTGATATTTGCCCTGTGTTCAGTGCTTGGAAGTAATGAGTTAAAACAATATCCTTACCTGTAGTGCATTATCTTCTTTTTGGAACAAGAACAACAAAGTTATACTTCTTAAAAAATGCAACAAATGGGCATGCAGCTATTTAACTAGTGAAACACAAATACTTAAATAGTTACCTATAAGGAGATGTTAGGCATTTATAGAGGTACAGTACTTCGACAAGTGTTTATCAAGTTTAACACTGTTCTTATCAATCCTGAGGGCTGGCTTAAAAGAAAAA